>NC_143513.1:9593828-9901821 GCF_031878675.1 Megascapheus bottae | reverse complement strand
ACTCAGGGCCTGGGCACTGTCTGTGAGCTTACTCAAGGCTAGTTCTCTGCCATTTGAGCTACAGCACCACTTCTGGCCTTTTCTGTTTGTGTGGTACGGAGGAATGGAACCCAGGGCTTCATGCATGCTAGGCAAGTACTCTACCACTAGGCCATGCTCCCGGCCCCTTGTGTCACTTTTGAGTGATGAATCCACCCTCGTACTGCTTTCTAGACTTCTGATTGAGTGAATCAATCAGATACTGTTCAGGGCTGATCATGTCGCACTAACACAGGTCAGTATGGTTATTATTTCTGCCACAGAGGTGTGAAGACATTGGAAGTGTGTCAAGGTACTTAATAGCTGGGTGGTAATGCCTGACTTTTTCCTCCTCTGTTTGACCCCATAGCTCAAACTCATTTCATTGTATTTTTATTGGAATCCATTAGCTATACAAGAAGGAATTTCATTGTGACATTACCACGTGAGTGTATAATGTATACTCATCCTCATTTTAAGCAATCTCCCCTCCTCTACCACTCTGCCCCACTTAATTTGAGGGGTTCCATTACTCTATTTTCATAGTTGTCAACAATCCACTTTGACATTACCCATACTTCTTTTCACTCTCATGAACCCAACTCTATCTTGATAGTACCTCCCCAACAGAGCCTCTTTCTTTTCCCTTCCCTTAACCCATTATGAATCAACAACTGTCACTGAGGTTCTTTATGGCATTTTCATATACAGTGTGTCTCAAAATTATTTATCCTCTATCTTTTTCCCCTTTCCTCTTCCCCTTCTTCTAAATCTTCCTTCAGTTAAAATCATGTTTTGTGTTTATCCATATATACATATATATATATAATTAAGTATATATGTACATCTAGATATATATCCATGAGTATATATGCCTTTTAAGTCTAGCTTCTATGAATGAATGAACATATGCTCTTGTCTTTTATTTCTTTAAGCTTGGCTAATTTCTTCAGAATTATGCCTTCTACTTCCATACATTTTCCTTCATATGACATAATTTCATTAGCATCTTCTCTGGTTATTCCTGTTAGGCACCTATCATTAGCGCAAACTCTTAATCTCCTTTATAGTAATTCTCTAGCTTCACCAGGGACCTTAGTTTAAAACAAAAACAAAAACAAATCCCGCTATTTCATTCTCAAATATTCCATCCAGCAACTCTGGGGTCCCAGGAATTTCCATTCTTAGTGAGCAGCTCAGACTTCCTACACCTCATTGAGAGACTCACAAATACTCCATCATCTCTTCCAGCGCCGAGCTCTTTCCTGACCAAATCCTACTCTTTCCTCACCAGTCTGGGCTGGCCTCACTATATCTACTTTTCCCCATACCTTTAATCTTAACCTGGCATCCCCCAGGGCCAGAGAAAATGCCAGCTAACAGTGTACGACTTGAGGTGCTAATTCTTCATGTGAAAAGTTAGGTCACTCAGGAAGGGTGGGTTGGGTCTCAGCCTCTTCAGAGTCACCTGGAGAATTATTTTAGTTGTTGAAATGGGCATCCTGGGTGGTGACAGCTCGAAACAGTCAGCTTTACCTACTCAAAGAACCAACCAGCTCATTCCTTGATGTCAAGAAATGCCTGTGCAGAACAGCAAAGGGAAACGGTCTCAGGTCTTTGCTTTGGGACCATGAAGGACAGAGATGGAGAAAACACGGCACATATTACTTAGATTGCTGAGGAGCTCCCACAGTCTTCTCGCTGTCATCCCATTCTCTCTGGCTCAGCCAGAGGTGTACAGAATCCAAATGTAATATGGTCAGAAGCTGTGAAACCAAACTTTTGAATTTTTCTCAGGAATTTCATTTTTTAATAATAAAAAAGAAAATCACCAAACCCATGTGTCTCATAAAAATAAATGAGTGTTTTCATTCTTGAACCCACAAAGCAGATGAAGGGCAGGAAGCCCTTGCGTGCTTTCTGTGTAGCTCATCCAGGCCATGTGAAGACTTAAGAGAGGAAATCATAGCAGAGTCTGAGGACGAAGGGAGCGGAGGAGCCCCAGGTCTGTGTCTTGCGTGAGGCTGCACTTCGTAGCCTAACAGCTGGAAGGGCAGCTCTGTTTCCAGCTGGCCCTTCTCGCCCTGCAGGACCTGTGCGTCTGCAAACTTAAGATCTTCATGCCTTTATACATGCATCCCTCGCCTTGCAATACAACCTGGCTCCTTTCCCACACAGCAAGTGTCCATCTGTCCATCTGTCACTTCTCACTGCAGGCTGTTGATAAATTCAGGACTTTCCCTGGCTCTCCTACAGCACTTTGAAAACCCAAAGACATGTACCTTTACCCAGCCAGCCCGACGTCTCTACCCAAATACACGGAGAACATCTTGAAGGCTGGATTATTTTCCCATTTGTCTGTAGTTTCCCAGGATAGATTGCCAGGCACAGAATAAATGCTCATTTAATGCTTGTTGAAGTGAAGGCCTGGGATGATGTGAGAAAAACAATGAAGGCCTTCAACCTCTTATGGCTCCCGACAGGAAGTTGAAGGAAGACACGAGGGGGAAGAAGCTCATTTGACTTTTAGGCTGGCCTGCTTTTCTCAGGGGCTGTGTCTCCTCTCTAGGCCTAAGGAATGTAAACACTGGAACTTGAGCTCAGATTCCTTTCCATGATAAATAGCTACTTCCATTAAGACAAAGAAGGAGGAACACGGGCAGTCCCTGCAGGGAGAGTGATTTCTGTTGGCCTGCCAGGGGAGGTGGTGGTGGCTGTCTTGGGCTGGTATTTAGACAAAGGCTCTATCTAGAGAGCTGGGATTACTTCTGGTCTACCACACCGGGGGTGAGCATTGTTAAGGCTTTTCATTCCTGTGGAGCTGCAGCTCCCAGTAAAGGACCACTAGGTAAGGGGCTTGGGGTGTTTTTCCTCCAGCAAGTCTCCCCACCAGGGGGCTGGAGCCAGGCCTTGCAGACATCTCTACCAGGCCCCCAGGCAAGGCAGCCAGCTGTGACACACAGCTCTGCTTAATGGGCTGTCCCGCTGACCCATCTTAAGTCAGGTAAATCATACTATCTCTCAGTAACCTCTTCTCACCCCAGGTTCAGGCATTTGAACTTTTATGGTGGTAAACTGGGAAATGGCAAACAGTTGTTGGAGGGAGAGGTTTCAGAGATGGCTTTGGGGAGGAAGTTTTATATCAGAGCCTGGCATGGACATGCAGCCTGAGATGTCACATCTCATGACATCTCATTTCATGCCGTGGAAGCCCCACCCACAATGTAATTTTACTATCTGTCATAAATGCAAGACAAAACTGGGGTGGGGGGGAAAGGGTGGAGGGGGAGAGAGAGAGAGAGAGAGAGAGAGAGAGAGAGAGAGAGAGAGAGAGAGAGAGAGAGAGAGAGGAGAGACAGACAGACAGACAGACAGACAGACAGACAGAGAGACTCTGCCCAAGGCCAGGCAGCTGGTAAAAGAGCCTCCCACAGAGAAATGACAAGGTCCAGGTAAGATGAACATGTTCCCAAAATTTGAATGCTGGCCTCCCCAAAAGATACACAAAGTAAGAGATTGCTGATGAGCAAATTCCACAGTGGTCCCCTAAAAATGGTTCCTCAACCCTATCAGGGCAGCTAGAGCAGCGTGCCTCTGCTGAGCTGCTGCCCCATCTCTTCTACTGCAACCTAAAAACCCTTTGCTTTCTCTTCTTCTTTCTGCTGGTAAATTATTTTACCAACCCACAGCTCCAAGATTATCCAGGACATCAGGAGGTGAAAGATGTCAGTGTGCCAAATTGTGAGAGAAGTATAAAGTGTGGGGAAGGTAGTGAAAGGGACAAATTAGAGCCGAGCAGGGCGCTGGTGGCTCCCAGCTGTAATCCCAGCTACTTGGGAGGCTGGGAGCTGAGGATCCGTGCAAAGCCAGTTCAGACAGGAAAGTTCATGAAACTCTTATCGTCAATTAACTAGCGAAAAGAAAGAAAAGAAGAAAGAAAGAAAGAGAGAGAGAGAAAGAGGAAAAAAAAAGTAGAAAAAAGAAGGAAGGAAGGAAAGAAGAAAGGAAAGATGGGTGGAAGGAGGAAAAAAAAGCTGGGAGGTGGATATATGGCTTGAAGCACTAGCTTCAAGCACAAAAGCCCCAGGACATCTCCTTGAGTCCTGAGTTCTCCATGTCAGAAATCAGCCTGGGGCTACCATGTTGTGAGGAAGCCCTGCCCACACAAAGAGGCCACGGTGTCCTGGCCAATGGCCCCAAGAAAAGGACTAGCCAAACATTATCACCTACAACCACATACAAGAAACATTTCTAGATGATCTTACTCCACAGTGGTCAAATCAAGCCATATGGGCTCCATCCATCTTTTCTTTTTCTTCCAATGGAGATTCCAGAGCAGAGGCAAGCTACAGTTCCTGTCCTCTCAAAAGTCACAATGCGTGATCACCGTAAATTGGGTTGTTCTATGCTACTCCATCCTGGGGTACAGCAGGAATTTCTGGACCATCTCTCTCCTGTATTTATTGGGAGGAGGAAGAGGAGGGTGTCACAAGTTGTGGTTGAGTCATGTACTTGCAGACTGATCTCAGAGACATTCATGACCAGGCGCTGTCAGGCTGCACAGATGAGGTCACATGATGGGACCTTCACACAAAGGGACAGCTCCTCATCCCTCCCATGTCTCCTGTGGGGATGGCAAATGCCTTTCTGTACCTTCAGCCAGCCTCCAGGATAACTTTCCTGGGAATGGCAGAGCCATCCAGGTTGTTCCCCCAAACCCCTGTGGTGCAGCCCCCAGGCTCCTGGAGGCTGACCTTTTGTGAGGAGGGCGGCTCCGGAGATGCCAACTTAGCTGTTATCTATCTGGCTCAGATTCTAACCTTCTGGTACAATGCCCCAGCAGTTAAAATTCCTCAAGGAGCTAGGTGAGCTCATTCCTCCTGAATTAGGGCCTGTAGGGAATCTTTCATCCTTCCTACAGAGTTTATTAGGGACACCCTGTGCTAATTCACAGCCCTGGTAGCCACCAGACTTTATAGTGCTGGGTCCCAGCAAGATGTTGGTTGGGGAAGGAAGCTGGGGGAGGGAAAGGGGGACAAAAATGTGAGAAGGAATATCAATGTTTGAGAAGTACGGTACCCACTACCTGACGAATGTAACTGTAACCCTTCTATACATTACCTCGACAATAAAATACAATATATATTTTTTAAAGATCTTGGTTTCTCTCCCTCCTCTCCCCTCTCACTCCCCCCCATCTTAATTGATCCTGAAATTTAGCACCTTGCGAACAAGATGTATGATTTAGAGTTCAGATTGTTCAATGGCACCTCTGCTTGCTAGCTTCTGTGACTTCCAGTTTATTTCCTTATCTTCAGGATACAGATAGGAATTCCCACTGAGATAACACTGGAAGTTCAGTTGGTCAGAAATTTGGCAAGTTGGAAAACACCATCTAAGATCTCATTATTTTTGGTGTTTGTGACTATTTGCAAACCATCCATTAGCCAGCCCTGTTGTACCTACCTTCCAAATGAACCACATCCTAACCTTTGTCACCACCTCTGCCACCAAATCACCCCTACTCTCCTCACTGCTCTCTTGGTGCCATCCTGGGTGGCTCTTGTCCCTCCATGTAGCAGCCTGAAAATTCTACTAAACACACATTTTGAATGCATTTAAACGAAGTGGGAAGGAAATGCAAGCTCCAGCACTTCAATGGCAAGTACACAGGTTTCAACCAGGGTAGATCACCCTAACAAGATTTCAGTGTCTTTTTGCCAAGATAAATATATGCTATCTTAAAAAGTTCTAGGGAGACTTAAACCTTACAGTGGCTTTTTCTCTTTTGTAGGTTCCATGGGCGGGTGGGTGAATACATCTGTGTACTAAGGGAAATACCCCTTTGTTTAATTTTTGTCTCCCATTGGGGTTGTTTGCTGCACTTTAAGGCAGCTGGTATCGGATCAATGGTTTCTGTGTGGTGACATATGACCGGAAATGAGACCTCACAAGCTGCAAGGCCCCAATGGGTCATATACATTCAGAACCACAGGCTCTTGCTTCTTGCAGTTTGTATAACACCCTGGGAATTCAGCTTTTTTTCTCTTACCTTGCAAGGCCAGTTTTCATTGACCATTACGACCCAGTCATTGTGAGGGTAAGGACACAGCCCACTTCAGCCGTAGCCTGCTCAGGATTGGCTCACAGAGCTCAGGGCAAACCCCACAGGGGCAGCTGAAATTTCTGTGATCAGGGAAAGTTAGCCCTAGCAGCCTTAGGCCCAAAGCTTCCCTCTCTCCAGGGGAATTGTCTAAGGAGCCAGAGAGCAGAGCAGAGTGTCTGCCCTGGCTCAGAGGGAGGAGGTACATTTCCTGTCCCAGGATATTTCTAAAGTCCCCTGAAGGAAACAAATTGTACATGCAAATCTGATCTTTGAGAGGAATTGCCACCCAACCTCAGCACCCTGCCTCCTCCCCCCGCCCCGCCCCAAATTTCTTGTCAGGGTAAGGGCACACTTCCCACAAATATTTGATGGACTTTCAAAGCTTTCACACTTGAGTTTGCTAGGTTCATGGGTAAGCCCCTAAATTGCCACTGTTTTGGTCATTAAAAAAATTCTAGGTTGATTCAGGAAATGGACAGTGTTCCACCATGTGTTTAACAGTCACGGCAGATTTCTGTAGTCTCACCTCGTGCTACCAAGTCTTTTCAAACACCATGGAGCAGAGATAGATTTCTGCTTTGACTCTTTGTGTCTGATGTTCCCAAGTTCTGCCTCTGTACCCCAACCTTCTGTGCCAGGTCCTCCCTTCCCTAAACACATGAGATGGCTTCCCATTCCTCTTGTGGGACGTTTGGGAGTTGACAGGAGTTGACAGAGAGACTACACCTTTACATAAATGAATGGGTAGTTTCCCCATTGTTCATACCCGGCCCAGGATCTCTAGGCCTCTTGGCCTTGCATCCCAATTCCTTCAGCTCTTCATGGCTAAAGCGAATAGCATGCCACAGCCAGAGGGTACTGTACTGGCTGGGACAAACTTCAGGTCCTCTTGGTCTGGCATCTGCTGTAGAGTTGAAGGTGATGGGGGTGGTGGGAATGAGGCAACAGTGTGCAAAATACCTACAATGGGGAGCAGAGTGGGTACCCTACATGTATACATCTTAGAGAAAGATTAAATTTCCTGTCCCCTGGGGCTTCCAGCCCATAACTAGCCTTCTATCACACACCGATTAGAAACGAAAGAGCTGTCTCTCTGGAAGTGACCTGTGGCAGGGGCAGTGACCTGGTAGCAGGGGCCACCTTGTAGTCCTGCCTGGGGGAGGGAGCCTGAAGCTCTGGGAAAACTGACTTGCAGCTGGAGAGGGGCCAGCAGTAGTGAGGTGGCCTTGCTGACACTTGGGTTGGGCTCTATGAAGGGCTGGGATTTAGACCAGCATGGGCTCTCCCTTTGTTTTCTGCAATTGCCAGAGCATTCTCTGATCTGTACTGTCCAAAGTGCCAGATTCCCAGAACACCTAAAGTGCTGGGAAATGAGGAGGGAGGACGAGATGTAGATTTGTGTGTGCTGTTGACTGTGGAACTGAGCTAGCTGCTAGCCTCGAGCCTTGTGAACTTGCAAAGAGGGTGATCAGAAGTTCTCTAAGAGAAAACTTTGCAATTAAACTTCCAATCAGCCCCAAGGACCTCCCAAAGTCACAATGTCACTTGCTAGGTCTTTTTTTTTGAGTGCCCACCCACTTAAGGATTAATGATAGGCTTCATTCCAGCTCAACAAATATTTCCTGAAACAATAGGTCTTTAATTCAACCAAGCATGTTAATAAACCCTGCCCTCAGGTCAAATGTAATTCAGTAAATCTCCCCCAGCCTACAGCTCTAGTCTTTGCCTGGGTAATGTGTGCTTCTAGCCTCTTGCATTTCCATAAAAACCAGTTGCTAGGGCACCTGTGGCTCATGCCTATAATCCTGGCTATTTAGATGACTGAGATCTGAGGATCCAGGTTCTAAGGCAGTGGGGTCAGGAAAGTCCATGAGACTCTTTTTTCAATTAAGCATTGAAAAAGCCAGAAATGGTGCTATGGCCCAAATGCTAGAGTGCTAGCCTTGAGCAAAAGTGCTCAGGGACAGGGCTCAGGCCCCTAGTTCAAGCCCCAGGAGAGGCACCAAAAAAAAAAATTATTAATTTTCTTATAAATGGTCCCTGTCAGTGTATTGGAGGTGTATTTCTCCCCTGTCGCTTGTGCTTGGTCTGGCAGTGTGGATGGAAGTGCACAGCCTCTCTGACTCTCCAGGTACAACTGTACAGTACCGGGCTAGGCCAGAAAACAATTCCAATGAGATCCATCCAGCAGAGAATCTTGACGCCCACTGGAGTTGGGACACAGGTGGTGAGAAGGACTGAAGAAAACAGGTGGACTGTTGTCTTTGCCTCTGAAGGGTTGCCTCTAGGCAAGGGAAGTGAGTGAGAGCTTCCACTAGACAGGGTCTCTCTGTTGCTCTACTGGACAGTCCTTGCCCCCCAGGCCTTGAGGGAGTGAGTCACTGATTTGACTAGAGAGAGGCTGGAAATGAAAATCTTGTGTGCCAGGCACTGGTGGCTCCCTTGCCAGTATGTGAGAGGCTTAGATCTTAGCACAAACAACTCAGAGACGGCGCCCAGGTCCTGAGTTCAAGTGCTAGGACCGGTACCACACACACACACACACACACACACACACACACACACACACACACACACACACACACACACACACCCCAGATGAAGTGTCCACAAAGTGTTGGGCAGTTTGTGCCCAGCTCCACCTCCACTTGGGTTTCTGGTACTCCATCCTGGGGCTGGGCACTGTTCCTGAGCTTTTTCACTCAAGGTTGGCGCTCTACCATTTGAACCACAACGCCACCTCAGACTTTTTGGTGGTTAATTGGAGGTTAGGAGTCTCACAGACTTTCTTGCCCAGGCTGGCTTCGAACTGTGATTCTCAGATCACAGCCTCCAGGGTAGTTGGGATTGCTGGGCTCTTTGTGCCCAGGGTTACCAGCCCCCCTCCCCCTTTCTTCCTCTTCCCACTCCCCTTCCGGCCCCTCTCTCTCTCTTCCTTTCACCCCCCCCCCCCCAGTCTTCCCTTAAGAGGTAATGGAACCTTTTAGACACTTCAATACGGAATTACAGTGTCAACTGGAGAGTCAGGCCGCCTGGTCATGGGCCGGCGTGCTGCCTGGGCTGTTGCAGCGGGGATTTCAGCATTTTCGCGGTGTCCCGAGGGCTGTGCGCGTCTCGAGGCCTGGGCAGGACGGCGGCCCTGCGCCGCCTGGCCCTTCCCCGGCGTGGAGACCCTTTATCAAGTCCGGAGAGCCCGGGTTTGGGCGACCAGCCTCGCCCTCCCAACTGCAGAGAAGCAGCGGAGCCGTCCCGCTGGACAGGAAGGGAAGCCGGGCAGAACCGTGCGCACGGGCGTGGAGCCCGGCGCGCAGCGCTGCCACCTGCAGGCCGTGCGGGGCGCCGCGCCGCACCCCGGCCGCTGCGCGGGCGGCCCTGGCGCGGTTAGGTTGACCCCGGGCGCCACAGCTCTGGACACATTGCTGAGCCTCCCAGATGCAGGGCAGCACGGAGGAGAACAGGGAAAGAAGACAGAGTGCTGACACGCCGCCGGGGGCGGGGGAAGGGGTGCTGGGTGCTGGTGCAGGGTTGGCCCACGGTACTGGAAGACACCGCCCATCCGTATCACCGCCGGGCTCGAAGCCTGTGGGCTGAGGATGCGGGGCGCAGGTCGCGGAGCCCCACCCCCACCCCCGGTGCCACAGCGCCGGACAGCGCGGGGGGTCGGGGGGCCCTGGTCTGGGCGTCGAAGCTCCGCGATGGGAATGCGGCTCCGGGGACTGGCGGACTGGCCGCGGCGGCTGCCTCCGGCGCCCAGCAGGGCCCTTCCTCCATTTCCCCGCGGGGGGCTTGGTCCATTTGTGAAGAAGCGCCTGTCCACTCCAGCTCAAATACGAAACGGGGCGCGCGCCCGCCCTCCAGGCTTTAACCGGAGCTGCCTTCCAGCGACGTGGCATGGGGCGTGCGTCAAAAGACGCCTTGGTGCCACAGCCATCGCGTCCCAGTTGGCCATCCGGGTGACGCCGTGTGTCGCCAGCCCCCGCGCTCAGTCCCGACGCGGCCCCCACGCGGGGGGGCGGAATGGATGAGCACCAAGACCTGGAAGTTCCTTAAAAGTCCCCAGAATCAGCCTGCAAGGGCTGCGTCTTCATCCTGTGCACCCCGGGAGTCACTCCACAAGCCGCACAGGTCACCCGCATCCAGCCACGCAGCACGGCTCCCTCCACCAGCCCGCCCTGTGCTCTCACCGCCACCGTGAAGTCCAGAGGCGCCTCTGCACCCTCGTGAGCTGCTCCAGGGCTCGCCCTTCTGACAGGCTCCAGAGGCCAACCAGCCAGCGCCCGGTCCCCATGTCCCAGACACAAGCCCCTCGCACTATGAGGACCCCGTGGCCCTGTGCACACGCCCAGCCTGCCCTCTCCGCCCGTGTGTCATCTGCCAGAGCCCGGCCGTGATTCCCACCGCCAGCCTCCATGCAGAGGAGAAAGGCACTAACTAGCACAGCATCCCTCCCTGGGAATATATATATATATATATATATACACACACACACACACACACACACACACACACACACACACACACACACACACAGACGTTGCCTATATTGATTTGTAGAAATTTATTGTCATTTCATACCCAGCCTCACCCAACAGGCAGAGTGAAGATTTCTTCCTCTTATTAGGTGGGGAGACTGAGGCTCCATCAGAGTTCCTTAACTTGCTTCAAGGAGTATGTGAGCTGCACAGTTAGGATGGGACAGTAGTTAAGTCACTAGGTTACTTTCAAGGATTCCCTTTGAATGAATCCTGCCTTGGTGAGATGGGTTCCTTTCATTTGGCAGTGATTGCTGACTAAGCTGGGGCAAGCAAGCTGTTCCAAGTCCCTGCTATGGCTGGGGCTGATGAACTAAGCCTTGGCTATTTGGATTCATGATTGTACTGTCTTCTGAGAGATGCTGGGGTTGCTTGTTAATGTGATTATTGTCTTTATTACAAGAGATTTTTTTTTTGGAAAATGTAGCTTGGGGAAGGAAAAGAAACCAAGCTGAAGGATTACAACTTTAAGGAAGAGATTGTTCGAAAACCTTAGCAAGTTATGAAGTGGTATCCTCTCTTACAACACCTTAGTGTTAACAATAAAGTGACTTTTTATGTTTTTGCCAGTCCTGGGCACTGTCCTTGAGCTTTCACAAGGCTAGCGTTCTGCCATGTGAGCCATAGCAACACTTCTGGCTTTATTTGTGTATGTGACACCAAAGAATCAAACCTATGGCTTCGTGCACGCTATGCAAGTACTCTACCACTAGGCCACATTGCTGCCCCTAAAATTACTTTTTAAAAACCTGGGCAGAGAAACTGGCAGGAACTGGTTACTATCTTCTAGCTCATAGAAACTTGGCATGGAGCAGCAAAGGTGGCTGTGGCCAAATAAACAATGCTGCTTTCTATAACAGTCCTCTGTTTATGCCACATGATCAATGAAGTCTAGAAAGCCAAGGGATGTTTTCTTTTTAATAAGACAAAATAATTGTATCTTCATCTACACACATCTATTAAGATAGTGGAGGAGGGTTTAGAGGTTTAAGGCCTCATGTTGAGCAAGTATATTGGTTTACTATAAAAAATGAAGAAAAAAAGTGGAAAACAGTGTTTGATTAATACTTTTAAAAATAGAATCTGGGTGCCACTGGCCAATGCCTATAATCCTAGATACTCGGGAGGCATTAACCTTGAGCGCAAAAGTGAAGGAACAGAGCCCAGCCCCTGAGTGCAAGTCAAAACAAAAATAAAACAAAAAATCATAAAAATATAATTCAGAAGCCTTCAGGCATATACCTTTGATCTGTCGATTAATGAATTTATCCCAAGGGAAATAAGTTCAGATATTAAAATGTTTACTGAAGAATTCCTTATAGGAGCACACAGTTGGAAATTACCTACGTGAGATACTATTTAGGAGAAATATGGTAACTACATGTAATAGGGTATCTCATGATTGTTAAAAAGGGATACTGTAGAGGAATAATTAGTGACACTAGCATTCCTAATCGTATAGCCAGGCAGAGGGCATCTCTGAAGACAGCTACTGGTGTTGACTCTAGCTCAATTATTTCTCTATTGGGGAATCATCTGGCCCTATGTGCTTACTTCTCATCAACTTTAAAAGGAGGCTTAGCCAGGTGTTGTGACTCATGCCTATAATCCTAGCTACACAGGAGGCTGAGATCTGAGGATCCTGGTTCAAAGTCAGCCCAGGCACTAAAGACTGTGAGACTCTTATCTCTAGTTAACCACTAGAAAACCAGAAGTGGCACTATGGCTCAAGGGGTAGGGCAGTAGCCTTGAGCTTAAGAGCTCAGGGACAGTGCCTAAGCTCAGAGTTCAAGCTCCATGACTGACCAAAAAAAAAAAAAAAAAAAAAAAGAAAGATTAACAGTTCCTATTTAGGAAGCTTGTGGAGTAAATCGAATAAGATGAATATGAACTGCTTATCACAAAACTAGGTATCAGAATATGATAAAATATATTTCCTTTCCTTAATAATTTATAGCTTCTATTCTGGGCCAGTAATTATATGCTAATTTAGTAACAAGGAAGAAAATAGAAAGCTTTACTTAACATGCAAAAAAATTCAATTATAATGAAACACATATAAAATGTAGGATTTTATGGGATTCATATTTTTGAGTCATGTGTTTAACCATGTGGTTCAGTTTTTAAGTGTAACCAGAACTCTCATTATACCAAAGTAAGATTCTGCTCCTATTCAACAACCCCTCATTCATTGCTCGCTGCTAGTACTGGGTCTTGAATTTGAGGACCTCAAACTCTAGCTTGGCTTTTTGGCTCCTACTCTACTAGTTGAGCCACACCTCGGGTCAGGCTTTCTGTTTATTCAGTAGAAGTAAGAGTCTGAAGGATTTATATTGCTCATTACCCACAAGCACCATATAAACTAGGAGTTCAAGATGGAAAGAAGTGAAGAATAGATGCCAAAGAATCTTCATCATAGCATCGTATGTATCAAGTGGTAACCCGGTAGGGGACATTTTTAGGTCAGGAATGCCGAACCATTTGCTCCGAGTCTCTCATTGATCATCATGAGCATTTCTATGATGACAATCATTTCCTCTCCACTGTGGGTTTTGCTCCCAATGAGATGGATCTGAAGTCTTGTGAGTGACATTGGCCAAATCTAGAGAAAATCATGAGCCTAATGGACTGTTACACTGGCCTGGCACTCCTGCTTCTTTCCCTACCAATGATGGATGACCTATAGGAGGTAAATTTGCTTTGGGGAAGAAATCTCTGAACAGAACAAGGAGCTCAGGCTCCCTCCTATACAGCATTCTGTGCCAATGAGCTTCCCGTGCCTGCCTAGCAACCAAGTCTGACTCACACCTGACTTTTCTAACTTCTAATATCAATGTGAATGGTTTATTTGTATGAGTCTCTGACAATGAGTCAATGCATGGAGGTCGTCCAGATGTTTCAATGAAATATGAAAATAAAACCTCTGTTTTAATGACAGAACTTTTTGGTTTTTTGTTTTGTTTTTAGCCAAAGTTTGTAAATTTTCTACCTTTAATTACAGAACTGGAAAATGTGTGTCTCCCTAACCAATCCTCTTGGCTTATGGATGTTTACATGAACAAGTACTAAGTGAAACAGCAAACCTTTCCCCATCGCTTGTAACGATGGCTCATGGTTCTTGAGACAAGTTCTGAGTGGGCTGGGCTGGGAGCAGGGAAAAAATGGGGCAGGGAAGAAAGGGTCTTGTTGTTTCAATGTTTTTATCGTCCTCATCAAACTGACCTGCCTCAGCAAGAGCTAAGTTGTGTATTTGGAAGAGTCATGTGAAGAGAACCTTGGGTGACAAGTGATGGAGAGAGAGGACTCAGTGAGAAAGGTTTTGTTAATGACTTAGAGGACCCAATGAACCATACCCACATCACTGAAATGATGATCTTGTCATTGTCTCCCCATCCTCTCCATCTCAGAAAGGCACATTCAGAGCTTCTGGTGTTTGGCTGATGAGAGAGCCTACTAGCTGAAGCCAGATGTTTTTTCCCTGTCCTCAGCAGAGATCTTTGAGATAATCAGACATCAAGCAAGCCAGCGGCCCCACCCAGACTAGTGTGAAGTCCTTTAATTTTTTTCCAGTGACCTAAGAATAAATTCATTGTTTCTCTGAGCAGCACCATTGTGGTCTGGGTTTTATTGTGTTACAACTTGTGTCTTTTGTTCCAGTTTAGTTCATAAAGATTTGAGTAGCTGTGGTGCCAACTCTAACCAATTTGCATCCTATCACAATCTTTCCCCTGAGTCATGGCCCAAGAAGGTAGAGAGTATCTTTAATGTACAGTACCATAATCAGGAAGTCAGAGTGACTGTGGAAATGGACCCATCACTCCCCTCTTAGTTTCCACATTGCTCACCATGACCTCATCCAGTAGGTGAGAGGAGGAAATTATGCTTTCTAGTATTGTAATGATAGTTGAATACCACTACAGAGAGAATTCACCTTCTAAGGATAGATAGTTTTTAGTCCAGATATTTCAAAGAAAAATTAGGCTCTTACTTCCTGATGTGTGATTGCTCATTCAGATCTATCTAGATCTATCTATCTCTATATAATTTACCTGCATACTATCTCTATATAATTTACCTACCTACCTACCTACCTACCTACCTACCTATAATTTCTCATAATCTTTCTTATTCCCAGGAGCTCCCAGTCAGACAACTGGTAGATCTAGCAGAATTACTGCTTCCCAATTCCTTTGGAAACCACTTTTTATCTGCCTGCTGTTATTTTCTGTTGTTCCCGAAGCTCAAAACTCAGATACTGCTGCCACCCCCTCTTGGAAGTTCAATCTCTCTCTCTCTCTCTCTCTCTCTCTCTCTCTCTCTCTCTCTCTCTCTCTCTCTCATATCCCCCCCCCTCTCAGCTGGTACCAGTGTTTGAACTCAGGGCCTCATGGCTTGAGCCACCTATACACCCCTTCTCCTTTTCTCTCTCTGTACTAGTACCAGAGCTTGGACTCAGGGCCTTGAGCTATTGTTCAACTTTTTCACTTACAGTGAATGCTTTGCTGCTAGAGCCATACCTCCAGTTGGTACTTTGCTAGTTCACTGGAACTAGAGCCTTTTGGACTTTTCTATGTATGTTTAGCCACTTGATCAAATAGAATTATAGCTGTGACCAATGATGGATTCTCACCCCCCACACCTCACACTTTGACACAGAATCTTGCAATGTAGTCCAGGCTGCATAAGCCTCACCTTCCTCCTGCTTCAGCCTCTTTAGTGCTAAGATTACAGATGTGAGCCTCTAGGCCTGGCTTATTATCTCTTCTTTAATCTCCCATGTCATGCTATGTTCTAATTGTATCTGCTGTATTACATGTGCTCTATGTCCTTGACTACACTAGGGTTCTTGGTGGTATAATCCTTTGTCAAGTGTGCATCTGACCTTGATGCCTTTTGTAAGTATAACCCTTACACACTTAGGGAATCCCTTGGACTGTGTCACTCTCTCTCCTCCCCACCTTTGTGAAGGGTCTGTGTGATGCCTGAATCATGTCTCTGGAAGTGATTTTGGGACTATAAAGTCCAAGTGAACTTTGCAGTGGGGATTCAGCACACATTCTCTTATCATAGGAACATCTGCCTGTTTGATTAGATTGCACATTTTGTTGTAGAGAATTAGAGGTGCCACAGCCTTCAATGGGCCCTCAGTTAAATCTTTGAGTTCCATTACCTCCTTACCAGAGTAAGGTCAAAAGCAGAGCACTTTGTTTCTTCTTTTGATTTCAGTCAAAAGTTAAGGTCGTATGGGAATCTGGATAGCTCTGCCATTTTGTGTCCACATAAAAGCAGAATCACCAAGGGTCTATAAATTGTAGCTGCACAGGATGCTGACATCTGAAGATCGACCTTCAAAGCCAGCCCAGGTAGGAAAAAATCAGAGACTCTTACCTCCCAAAGTGGAGGTACAGCTCTACCACTTCAATGGAAACACTAAGTGAGAGCTTCAGAAACCGTTCATGCCTCAACACTAAACACAAAACAATCATGTTTTTGAAAGCTTTATCTCTTTTGCTACTGGGGAACTCAGCTCTGCTTAGGTAGAAGCCAGGGAGCTGGGAATGTGGCTTAGTAGTAGAGTGCTTGCCTAGCATGTAGGAGGCCCAGGGTACTATTCCTCAATACCACATAAACAGAAAAAAAAAGAAAAAAGCCAGAAGTGGCCTGATGGCTCAAGTGTTAGAGTGCTAGCCTTGAGCAAAAGCAGCTCAGGGACAGTGCCCAAGCCATGAGTTCAAGCCCCAGGCCTACCCCCCCCCTGCCAAAAAAGATGGAAGCCAGTGGGTAGCTATCAGTGGAAGGCATCTGGGGAACCCTAAGAAAGAAAGTGGCTCTTCCAGTAGGGTCCATTTGCAGATGATGGTAAATCACTGGCCCGCAGCAGACTAACAAATGGGACAAAGAGCTGGATTCTACAAATCCTTCGTACTTTTACCATTTGCAAAGGTCCTGGCACAGAAGCTGTTCTTCAAGTGGCTTTTGGATTTGTGCCCACAGGGAGAGTTCAGCACCCCCTTTCCTCCAGACACCACTCCACGGTGGTAGGGGTGCACACATCCCTCCATTCCCAGAGGGATTTGAACTGCAACCCCAAGGACCTGTGGACCCCGGAAAGCAACCAGAGCAGCTCACTCACACACTGGAGATGGCTGCTTCTTAGAGGGCCGCTATTCCAACCCACTGAAGTCTAGTGCAAGCGAAGGCCTACCGATCTCTCCCGATTTACTTGTGTGTGTGTGTGTGTGTGTGTGTGTGTGTGTGTGTGTGTGTGTGTGTGTGTGTGTGGTGTATGTATACGAGTGTGTGTCTGTGGTGTGTATTGTGCGTATGTGTGTTGAGTGAGCCTGTGTTGTGAGTGTGTAGGTTCGCTGGGCCCATCTGTCACTGGGAGAAGGGCTGTCAAAGCCCAGCTCCTGCCCAGGGCCTCCGCCTTCCTCACCTCACCCCTTCAGTTTAGCTGAGGTCTTCTTCCCTGCATGACATCCCTTCTTGGAGGCTGCTATTTGGGCGGGAGGTGTCGATTCAGCCGGTGGGGGGTTGGGGGATCAAAGAACCCAACTTCAGAGCTAGTGCAGCACCCGCGAGGCAGGCGCCCGCCAGGCCGCCCAGCGGGCGGAGGCGGCCGGGCCGCGAGCCGGGGCGGGGCGGGGCGGGGCGGCCCCAGGCGGGGCGGGGCCCGGGCCCGCCCTCCTTGGCTGGTGAATGAATGATTAGTCAGGCGCCCCGCCCGCCGGCCGCGGGAGGGGGCGGAGTCTGGAGCCGTGGTGCCTCTTTTACGGGCGAAAGGCGTTGGCGATGCGCAGTGCTGGTCTCCTCCTTCTCGGTCTCGGGGCTCGGCTCCCCGGTGTCAAGGCGCGCAGATCCATAAGCGCAGCCCCCAGCCCCCCAGCCCGCCCTCAACAGGGGAGGCCGCGCGGTTCTGGAGTTGCAGGGTCGCCCTGCGCCCGGGTTTCTCTCGCACGCTAGGGTGCCCAGAACAAGCGCCGGCGGCGGATCGGGTGGGGGCGGCACCCGGGGCAGGAGGAGGCGGCGCGCGGGCGGGGAGACGCGGCTGTCCGGCTGGGATAAGCACCCAGGGGCGCGGGGCCGGGGGACTTGCTCCGGGCCCACGGATCGCCGGACCCTCCAGGCCCCGCGTCCCCCAGCGGGGTCCGTGCAGCCCGAAGTGCGCCCGGTGCTCGGTGCCGCCGGGGTAGTGCGCGCATCGGCCCGCCGGGCTGCTGCGGGAGGCGAGGGTGCGGCGGGAGCCGCAGCGTAGCGCTTAGAGCAGCGGCCGGGCCGGGCTGGGCGGGGTGGCCGTGCGCCCCGGCAGCCCGCGCTCCTCCCCGCGGGTCCCCGGCTCCGACTCCCCTCCGCCGGCCCCTCCGCGGGCTGGCGGCTCTCTCGGAAGCGCCCGCCGCAGTGGAGCAGCGCAGCCGCGGGACCCGGCGCCCTGCGCCCCGCGTCCGCAGGACCCCTCCCCTCCAGGGCCGCCCCGCCTCTCCCCGCCCCGCGCCCCCAGTCCCCGGCGCCCGCCCCCTCCTCCACGCCGGCTCCCGACAGCCAGCCCCGAGCCCTCCCGACTGCGGCGGCGGAGCACGGTCCCGGGGATGATGCTCCGGAGCTCCCGCAGCGTCGAGGCTGCTGCGGGGCGAGCCCGCCGGCGCCCGCCCGGGATCACCTGCTGCGTCCTGCTGCTGCTCAATTGCTCGGGGGTCCCCGTGTCTCTGGCCTCCTCCTTCTTGACAGGTAGGGGCGGCGAGGGTCCTGGGCAGACGGGAGCGCGCACCTGGGCGGGCGCCAGCCATCCATCCACCCGCCGCCGGGATGGAGCAAAGCGGGACCCGGGGTGGGAAGTGCGGGGGTGAAAGTGTGTGTGTGTGTGTGTGTGTGTGTGTGTGAGGATGAGAGCGCACCCCGATCCAAGGCGGCGATCAGAGCCATCCTTTGATAAAGTCGAGAAATCCCTTGACTGATTTCCAGTATTCTTCCTGTTTCACTCGTGTCCCCCCCCCCCCCCTTGACAATCTAACAATTCTGATCGCATCCGGCACTCGCCCTTCTCCTGGACACGCGGAGACGCGCGTGTCTGCGGGGCAGGCAGCGCAACGTGCGGCGCCGGCCTTCCAGACCCGGGGCACTGAGGCGGTCACAGTTTGAAAGGGCAGTGGCGGCAGAAGATAGGACCCACAAGTGCCAGGCAGGTGAATACCTGGCTGTGGCTCCACTCTGAAGGGCAGGCTTTACTCTCACCTGGCGCAGAAAAAAAAGGCTTCTGAGAGACCCGAGGCTTGCCTTGCAAAGCGTGATTGCAACTGCCACAAAACAGCAGATGCCTGTACAAGGCCTGATCAGCGGCAGAGTCCAGGATTCGAATTTAAAATCTTCCCGCATGGCCCCCTTGAGAGTGTGTGTGTGTGTGTGTGTGTGTGTGTGTGCACTCGCATGCACGCTTGTGTAGTTGAAATAAATGCCCTCACCAGAGGAGCGTTATTAAAGATCCACAGAAATATTTGGAACCGTGCTTAAATAATTCGGGAACAGAAAATCTGTCCATAAATTATGTGTGTGTTTTTTTTAAAAAAAAAAAAAACAAAACAACTCAAACCGTTGGAATAACAGTATTTGAAATAGATTTCGAGACATTTGGTTTTTGATGATTCTGGTCTTTAAAATTTATTATTCCTGAAATGTGGGTAAGGTGTTTTAGAAAGGGCCAGTGTAAGGACTTAAGACATTGCCATAAAGCTACTAAGCAAGGATTAAAACAAAAAAATTCCCCCTCATTTCAGGGTCGGTTGCAAAATGCGAGAAAGAAGGAGAGATTCTGCAAATCCCCTTCATCACAGACAACCCCTGCATCATGTGTGTGTGCCTGGTAAGTGTGGGGTCACATCACCTGAGCCCCATGAGCCCCACTGCTCTTCAGACAAGCCAAATTCCTTAGCTGTGACACCACTGCCAGGTCGCAGGCCCTGCTTTTCATGTTGACACAATTGTACCAAGCTGCACATGGCTCCTGTGTTGTATCCAGCTGGGTTTCTGGGGTTTGTGGTGGTTGGCAATTTCCATTTCACGGTGCTGACAATTCTTACCTTTTCATCCATGTGGCAAAGTCAAGTCAAGATGGACTTTGTGCAACAAGGTTTTGGTGGCAGGATGGTTTGCGGTAGCTGGGCCTGGGGGAGGGGGGAGGGGGGAGGAGGCTGGGACCAGGGGACTTCCTGTCACTCAGCTTCCTAGGTGGCTGTGTGGCAGGGAAAGGATAAAAAAAACACTGAGGAATAAAGGCCAGGAACAAAGACTGTGATGGGGAGAGATGGCCTCTGCAAAAACACATGGACCAAGGACAAGGTCAAGATGTAATCTTGAATCTCTTTCCTGGGCTTCTTTGCCTGTTGTGGCTTACGGTCTCAAGCCCAACTTTTATTTCTAGTTGAGAAGCATGAATGTAGCTGTGAACTTGTGGCTCATACCTGTAATCTTAGCTTCCCAGACTGTTGAGATCTGAGGATCCAGGTTTGAAAACAACCCCAATGGGGAAATTCCAAGAGACTCTTATATCCAGTGAATCATTAAAAAGTCAGAAGTGGAGCTCTGGCTCAAGTGGTAGAACACTGGACTTGAGTGATTAAGCTCAGAGGCATCACCTAGGCCTTGAGTTCAAGGCCCAGTACTGGCACCAAAAAAAATTAAAACCAAACAAAAAAAAAGATGGGAGAAAGAACAACATCGTACTTAAGGAGCAGGCACTTGGCTGTATGCAGCTTAGTTAACCCTAGTGATGGCTAGTAGTCTAGATGCCAAAAAATAATTTGTTGCAAGATATTTGAGCATAATACTTCATGGTAAGCCTAATAGCCATGTGTGTATATGCTAAGTTATATGAATATGAATTGCTAAGATGAAATGTACACTCAGCCAGGGCAACCCCCCTTGTGGGTCCCCTCCTCCCCAGTGTCTCACATGCCAATCACTTCTGGTGAAAGTCAATTATAATCGGCATATCACCAAGTTCCACTGGAAATACATTCAGGCCCCAAGTGGTAGATGATTGCGCGCCAGCAGGTCAGCTTGCCCTGAGGGAGGAGAGAGAATCCATCTCTGTCTAGTAGAAGCCACACCATCTGGGCTGAAACTACCAAAACTTGGTCAGGACCAGAGATGAGGTCAATGTTGTGATAAATGGGTGAGGTGAGTCAAGTGACTGCCTGTCTCTGATGATTACCAGGTTCTGAAGAAAAGGAAATCAAGGGAACCAAGAAAGAAATGCATCATAGTTGTTGGGACAATAAACATGGCTGTCCAATAAAAAGAGATCCTTTAGTTTCTGAGCTACTGTGTTACTGATTGCTACTAAAGAACTTCCTTAAAAGCAGTTTGGAGTTGCTGAGCATAGCCATAGAAATCTTCCCTTTTCATTTCTTTCATTGCATGATGTGAGTGAACGATTTTTATCTTAGTCTCTTAAGACTGCAGCAGCAATTACCCTGACCAAGTAACATTTAAATATGTTGAGGAGAGAAGTAGAGAGACAGAGACAGAGAGATAGAGCACACCACATGCAAAAATATCATTTTTCTCTTTGGCAGTATAACTATTTACGAAGTTTAAATATACAGTTGTGAGTTTTACAAATCGTTTCCAGATAACATTATGAAAAAATTCCCACATAGCATTTTCCCTTTTTGCTATTCCCATCCTGGTTTAAAAAAGAAATAGTGCTTTTCTTTCTTTCTTTCTTTCTTTCTTTCTTTCTTTTCTTTCTTCCTTTCTTTCTTTCTTTTTTTTTGTCAGTCATGGGACTTGAACGCTGGGCCTGAGTGATGTCCCTGAGCTCTTCAGCTCAAAGTTACCTTCCTACCCTTTGAGCCACAGGGCCACTTTTGGTTTCCTACTGGTTAATTGGAGATAAGAGTCTCATGGTTTTTAGTGGCCAGGCTGGCTTTGAACCACAATCCTCAGATCTCAGCTTCCTGAATAGCTAGGATTACAAGCATGAACCGCCACGCCCAGCTTAGTGCTTTTCTTTGAAAGTAGAGACTTCACAATAGTGAAAAACTGGAATGTTGAGAGACGCACTAGTTGCATTTCAGGGAAGGCATTATTAGGGGGGTACTGACTGAGTTCAAAGTCAAGAGCTGTTTTGTCTAATTGTGTTTGGAAGCATCTATTGGGGCAGGGGATTGTTAGGGTGTCTTTTGGGGGCTCGTCAGAAAGACTCCCGATTATTTAGGAAGCACTTGGAACTCACAAATCAGGTATCCTGGCCTTGGCAGGGATTGTGGTGAAATAGCCCAACTTGTCACAGCCAGTATTGCTTCCCAAACATTCATAATGACTTGGGAAAGTTGAGTAAGATGAGATATCCCACTGGTTCCCTTTTTATATGTGCCCCTACGTGTCCCCGGACAGGAACCCATTGCTTTCCATGAGTTTCCAGTAATTCTGTATGGCCCAGAGGAGGTTTAGCATTCTTGCACTTAGCTGTAAAGGGTGCTTCCTTGATATGATTCACAAGCAGACATTTACAGAATACATTCTGTTCACCAGACAGAGACTTTAACCTCTGTTTTCCAGAGGCTCATGACACCAGGTAACTTGATTAGGCTGTTTTATATGCACCAAATATTTACATTTTGTTTACTGAAACACTAGTGTGGACACTTAGGATTGATGTCTGTCTCTAGAGCATACCCCTGTAACCATGCACCTTCTATTTGGCAAATATCATATCATGTAACCCTTCTATTAATTACAATAAAAAATACATGAAAAAAATAAGAGAAAACTAGAGGAAATAGAAAGAAAGACCATTGAAAAATGCTTTTGCCTTTTGATGTTGGAGTTTTGGGGGAGTTTGCTTAGTTAATATCTTGTTATGATTTCAGCTGACCTGCCAGGAACGAGTGGGGTTCCTGAGCTAGGTTTATGTGTGTATATTAAGAAGGTCCGTAATGGTTTCAACTGAATTTTGGATAAAGAAAATAGTTGTATTTAGTTTGTGTTGGTCTGGCCTTTTGGCAGAAAAAAGTAGCTAAGGCTGGGCACAAGCTCATATCTTATTTCATAACATGTACTAAAAAAAAAAGCTAACCTCAATGTATGCTTTAAAAAGATCTAGAAATGTTACAGTTGGAAGGAAATGGGAGGTACAAACTCCTGCATATAATTACAGTGTCAACGTTTGAAAAAAAAATCCCACAGAATCTACTTTTAAGTTGGGAATATTTCAAAGGTGCAGGAAGGGCCTTTCTGTGGAGACCTCCAGAGTGATGGTGGGTAGTGTGGTTACGGCAAGCAAGGAAGACTTTGATTCCCATTTATCACCATCGACATAGGCTCCAGTATCTTGCCCAAGCAGGTGTGGTCCAAGCATAACCTGGTTGTTAGATGGAGATGGTGTCTCTTCTTAGAGTGGGTGGACCACAGGCCAGGAGGTGAACTGACTCTAAGAGTCCAAATGTGTTCGAGATGCAGAAGTTTCAATGTTGCGCGAGAAAGTTAATCAAAGCCTTTCCTTCCACATCAGATGACCTTTCATGGGGCCGAGGAAGGCAGGCACGGACTTTCCCTGTTTTCTTTGATTTTCCCCTTCTTGTTACCAGATTTATTTTTTCCCATAATGCCCAAGAAAACACACTGGTGCTTATGCTGATGTCAGGTCAGACCATGGGAGCCAGTCACACCCACATAAGCAGATTGGAAGCAGTTCTCAGGATGTGTGGGCACCTCCAAATTCATCAAGTGCCCCGGCTTCTCAGTCTTGCTCCTCCCTCCCTGTGTAGCACCCGAGGGAGCAGCTGGAGCCAGTGTCTTGGGCTCCGGACTGGAAACCTGAGAGAGCTGTGGAGGCCCAGGCTCACAAAACCAGAAGTCAGAGCTTAGTTTGGCATACGTTTTGTTCAGCAAAAAACAAAAACCCTATGATTGAAATTTCCTCTTTTAAATCCAGAGGTGTAGTGCAGAAGGAGACCCTGTGCTCATAAAAAGCCATGTGAGTGAAAGCAGTGTCACGGGTGGCAGCTCCCCCCCTCCCCCCACATCTGGAGCCCATGGAGTAGAAAGCAGAGGAGCCAGAGCAGAGCATACAAGCAGAGCAGACCTGGTTCCTCTCCTTCTCCTCTTCAATCACAAAAATCTTCCACCTGGGAACAAGTTGCCCCTGCCCCCCCACTACCAGTTTACCTTTACCCTCCCAACCTCATGATTCTCTCTGTCCATAGCCCAAAGGGCTGGGAAGATATCTGGAATGGGGGTAGGTACTTATTTAGGAATGAGGGAGATAATGTTGCATCCATTGCATCCGGATTTAATACACGTGTGTGTGTGTGTGTGTGTGTGTGTGTGTGTGTGTGTGTGTGTGAGAGAGAGAGAGAGAGAGAGAGAGAGAGAGAGAGAGAGAGAGAGAGAGAGGGAGAGAGTCCTATTTTATACTACACCCAGGTATGTACATGTGTGTGGATTATGTACTTTCCTCAAACTTGTTTTGTGTTATTTATAGACTTTGGATACTAACTAAGAAGGTGAGCTTTTCTTTTCTTCCTTCCTTCCTTCCTTCCTTCCTTCCTTCCTTCCTTCCTCCCTCCCTCCCTCCCTCCCTCCCTCCCTCTTTCCCCCTGTTTAGAAGGACAGTTTTTGAGAAGACTCCTAATTCATAGGCTTACGTTGGCATGCCCATAGATGTCAGCTCTGAGATGGTTGTCCTTGTCCGGTTCTGTCCAGGTCCAAGGAGATAGAGCAAATGCCCTGAGATTGCACAGGTGCTGTGGGACAGAACAGGGTGTGAGGCTGGTGTAGTGTTTACTAAAGCCATTTGCTTCTGCTGGTCACTCCTTACTAAAGAATGGCCTACCAGTGCCTTCAGAGGCTTCTGAGAGCCATTTGAGTCCCGACGGTGTTAACCTGGGTCTCTTTGCGGGGTGGTTAGCATGGTTTGGGATGGTATAGCACAAATGGAACATGGAATTTGGGGGAGTGACCCATGGAAGAGACATACAGCTTGTCATTTGGTTTGGCCCAGGCATCCAGAAGGCCTGGCTTTAAACGTAACTGATGGTGACCTTGAGACAGTGAGGTTAACTTTATAGCTCTCAGTTTGCTGACCACAGCGATAAGACATCTCAGATAGGTTGATCCTAGAACTGCAAGCAAGTTATTTGTGATACACAACTCTGTCGAGGCCCCGGGAGTGGCACGTGTGAAGTTCTCTGGGATGGCTTTTTTTTTTTGGTGGACCTTGTTGGTGATGTGCTCTTCTGTTTGCATGTTCGTTGAATCCTCTGGAAAAGGATGCCAAGATTCCCCAAGGACGCTGCGAGGGCAGCTGTACCACCCATCCTTGTGAATGCAAAGAGCTGTGCTCTGTTCCTCCAGGCTTGGACTGGGCCCATGCAGACTGCATCCTTATTGGTCTCATGTTCTGTAGGCCTTGGTCTAAGTTTCCGCTAGCTCCCTATGAAACAGGAAGAAAAACTTTCCATGCAACCCCCCTCCCCTCCCCTCCCCAGAGTAGTCACCTCTGTGTGCCTGTGGGTCACCTGCATGTGGACTTCCCTTGGCAGTGATGCAGGGTTGGGACAAGCTCGGTTATGCTGGAAAAATTGCCGAGGGGATTTTCCTGGCCTGCTTCATGGAAGTCTCTTGACCCCGTTCCAGACCCAATTGTGGTTTTGCTACCTACTTACTCAGTGACCCCTTCTCCAGTCACGCACTTGCTTCACTCTATAGACTTCCACAGTGACTTGTTTTTTAAAGTAGAGAGGGACATGGGAGGGAACAGAGCCCATCCCAGACCTGGACCACAAGTCAGGTAAGCCAGGAGAATGGGAGATGTGGGAAAAGTTAGGCAGGGTGGAACGGGGAAAAAGGCAAGCAGTTCATAAGAATGGGTTGGGTAAGTAGAAGGTATCAGTGTTTCATGTCTGACCTTTTGTGCTGTAAAAGAAAATAAATAACACCACTGCTGCTGGCCCAGAGAGGTCATTGGTGCTTGCTGAGTTTTGGTGAGTTCAGCAAATAAGCTGGGGATATATCTTGAGATCTGTTGACTCCCACTTCTATTTCTATTAAACACCATTCAAGTCACTAGGGATTTCAGGTTTTAAGTTCAATAATATTGTATTTCCTTCCATCCTTCCTTCTTTTCACACCCCATCCTAGCCTCCATGTTGTTTATTATGTGTAGCATGTGCTAGGTTTGAAGCACGTGCCGGCTGAGCATCTCTGAGGAAGGGATCTTGCCTGTAGCCTTGTGGGGAAGAGACCCACGTGCATACTAAAGGTCTGCAGGAAGGGCCAGGAATGTGGCCTCCTGGTAGAGTGCTTGCCTAGAATGCACAAAGACCTGGGTTCATTTCCGCAGTACCATATGCATAGAAAAAGCCAGAAGTGGTGCTGTGGCTCAAGTGGTAGAGGGCCAGCCTTGAGAAAGCTCAAGGATAGTGCCTGGGCCTTGAGTTTAAGCCCCAGGACTGGCCAAAAAAAGTATGTAGGAATGAGATGAAAATTATAAGACAAACTGACCTGTGTAGGGAGGTTGGGGCAGAGGTGGGTGGGGAGAGGAGATTCCAGGTAGAGTGTCTAAGGTGTGGGCCCAGAATGGTGGAGGTGGCTGAGCCTGGAGTAGGAATGTAGAGGTTGAGGCCTTAGAGCCAGCCTGGGAGACAGTGAGTGAATTCTCAGGTCAGCTCTTCATGTCCTGGGGTAGCGGTTAATAGTTTATGCATTGCCATAAGCACAGTAAGAGGTGCTGTGTCAGTGCCTCTAGGAGTGTGTGTGTGTATGTGTGTGTGGTTTACAGTGTAGATGCCAGAGTGTAGATAGCAGACTGCTGATCTGTGGTGTGGTCAGGTGATAGCCGGGGCAGGGGATGGAAAGAAGGTGTGGGAATAAACAAATGCTAAGATGAGGCGGTCAATAAAAATGAAGTTGTGGGAGAGGAGGATGTCCAGTGTAGCCTGGCTCAGGGCTGTGTTTCTAGAGAAGGGTGCTGCTCCTGATAGGTAAATGGTTGCTTTCCCAGAGCTCCCCTAAGTTCTTGCGAGTGACCACTGTCCCCCACAACTCAGTGATGCCCCGTTGTCTTTATTCTTGTTCATTCCATGAATGATTCAGCCAAGTAAGGATTTTCATGATAATAGAGTACGTGTATTTATTATACATATTGTATAGTACATGATGTATAATAGTAGTAGAGTATATAAATTGGCTATTATACATTAATTCTACTATATACGTGACTGTATAGTTATATCATATATGCATATATACAGTTGAGTATGTATGACACATTGTATAACACATAGTAAGAAAATATAATGCAATACATAGCATAGGTAATATATGTTGAGTATGTAATTATGTAATTTGTATTCAGCTGTAGCACAGATTTTCTGCATTAATCACTGCTTGTTTGGTTCATCCTGTACCACTGAGAACCAGTAGACTCGATGCGGCATACTGGACTGGTGGTAGCACTTGGCTGGAATGCCCAGGAGAGGGAGGGTGGTCTAAAGGGAATTCTGCGTCTTAGCCAACCGGAAGAGGGGAGGTTGGGGTGTGAGCAAGCTGAGCCTCGATGGTATGGGGTTGAGAGACCTGCACGCCACACACCCTGGTTCCTCATTCAGCAGAGCAATCCGTGCAGGTAGAGGGGAGAATGGCTTCATGTTAAGTATGTGCATCAGAGTTGTGGGAGCTGGTTTGGCTTGCTCATTTTGCCTTGGTGGTCTAAATGAAGAGTCTTAAGAAGTGAGCCCAGCAGGTTAACTGGACAGGTTGTGTGGCAGAGGACAGGCAAGGAGAATTTAGTACAGGCATGGAGGAAGAGTCATGGAGGCCAGAGATATAAGCAAGCGCAGGGTGAGGTTGGTGTCTGAGGAAGGCCGCAGGAAGTTACTGTGGAGAATTAGACTGACAGCACTTTCTCCGCATCTTTTTAGCTTGCAGAAATGAATTTTTGTCTCTGCCCTGTGTCACTGGACAGGTCTCAGGCTGTCTCTGAGCCTTAGCTGTGAACGCCGGGCAAGTCAGTAAAGCAGTTCTGAGTGGGTAGTGGGAGGGATTGGCTGGAGTGCTGGTAAAGTGTGCTTTGTGAGGGTGTTTGCAAGTGCCATTCTCACCATTGTGAACAAAATCATCATTCCGGGTGAAAACTTCAGTAAAAGAATGTTAAGCACAATGGTATATAACTTGGTATCTTCCAGAGCTGGATTCCCAATCCCAGCTTGGTTTATGAGGTAGGATCTTAGTACCTTTTCCTTGGGCTGGCCTCAGACTACGATCCTCCCATTTCTGCCTCCCACATAGCTGACTTTGCAGGCATGTACCATCACCTCTGACCTTTGTCTTTGGCTCTTAATAGTTATATGGCTTCAGGTATGTTGATGAGTATTGCTGTCTTCATCTTGGCTCTCTTCCATGTCTGGCTTGTGAATTAAAATGTGGACAGTTCTCAAAGCTTGTGGTAACATGGGAAGTGCTTCTGCCATGACTGTTCCCCACTCCTGTCCATTCTCAGTGCTAGGTGATTGCTGTCCACAGTACTCAGGGGTTGGAGGGATGTCAATAACTCAGTGTGTTATCTACACCTGGGACAGGTGCTTACACTGAATTTTTCTCAGGGTCCTCTAAGGAACTTGAGTAAAAGTAGTCATTGCTCTTTGTGTGGAGGACAAAAAAACCCATGTATATTTGGGCTCTTGTGAGGTGGGTGGCCCCCTTATTTTATTTTATTTTTGTTGGTTATAGGGCTTGAATTTGGGACTTGGGTACTGTCCCTGAGTTCTTTTACTCAAGGCTAGTGCTCTGCCACATCGAGCCACAGCTCTACTTTTGGTTTTCTGGTGGTTCATCAGAGATAAGAATCTCACGGACACTCCTGTCCAGGCTGGCTTTGAATGGTAATCCTCGTATCTCAGTTTCCTGAGTAGCTAGGATCGTAGGCATGAGCCATTAGGATCTGGCTTTGCTCCCTCATGCTTACCCTGAGCGTTTACTTCCTCCATCTCCCTCCATCAGCACTACTGTTGTTGTAGCGAGGCCCAGTGTGGCCCATGACCTTGGTCAGGAAGTGGCAGTCAGGAAGCAACCAGGTAAAACTCATCACCCAGGGAGCCCCTGGGCCTGACACTCCTGGGCGGTGATGTGGTCAGCAACCTGCTTCCCAGCTAATGGTGTCGTCCATGCAGGGGGCACGCTGCTGGTGGGTTTGCACTCGTGGTCCAGGCAGACCTCATAGCTCTGTATGCTTATGACCAGCCAGTCTGGCTTGTGGTGCTACTTGTGTGAATTCTTTATATTAAATTTACTTCAACGAATGAGTTGATAAGCTCAATGCATCTTGGTCAGTGTGACTCTCCCCCGCCCTCACCTTCCATACCCCCTTCTTCCCCTTCATGAATGCTGGTCCCAAGCATGGAGGCTGCCATGGTCCTCTCTGTCTACTGCTCAGCTCCCAAGCCCTGGGGCTGGAGCTTCCTGTTTATAGTTTACATTAACACTCTCCTCCGGGATGGAACATCAAGTTCCAAAACACGGCTTTTTCTGAGAGAGTTTGTCCCAGAAGGTCATCCTCTTCCGTAGAAGACATCCTAAATAATCATGACACAACCCTCATTTTTCCTTGAAAAGAGAGGTTGTTGTGGGAGAACACGGGTATCCCGTGACCTTTAAGGCATGCTTTTATGTGTGATGAAGGGACAGAATATCCTGCTGTCACATGTAGAGGTTGAGGACACACACACAGAGGTGCAGGGCAGGACGTTCTGGGATCCACTTACTTCCTGCTGCTAAAGCCACTGTGGAAGCAGTCCCCATTCTGGAATTGGCATCCCCCATCTCCTAGCCCCAGTCCTGTCATTTCCAGCCACGCCTCTGAAATCTTGACACAGGCCTTCATGTTTATATTAGGTTTTGGACGTTAGCTCCCTTGACTTCTGGAAGCTGGCTGTTGAAAATTATGTTTTTCTTTGAAGGACAAAGGCCTCATTGTATGTACATATCATGTAGTAATGAGTTTTTCTTTCTTTTCTTTTCTTTCTTTTTTCTTTTTTTTGTAAGTGTTAGGTAATGGGTAGCACCTACCTAGGGCTGCCAAGTAAAGAAGTTCACAGATCTATCTATAAGGCCACTGGCAATGTTAAGGTTTCATACAGGTAACTTAGCAAAAGAAAAAAGGAGAAGCTGGCACAAATGTCGCCCCTCAAGTGGCTACACTGTTCCCCCAAACGCCCTTACATGGGGGAAATACCATTCAGTGTCTTTGAGAGGATTTCAGGGTGCCTTATGGCACCCCAGAACTACTTCAAAGAGATGACAGTGATAATAAAAATCAGGGGGATAGTGATTGGCTTACTCAAAATGAGCAGAAGACACATTCATAAAATCTCTCTTGGGTTCTTGGTCAAATCAGTGGATCTGGGCCAGCTGGTTATTTATGGCTCTGGGTGGCAGGCGTGGGTGCTTGTGGTGTTTTTGGGTGTGGTGGGGCTGTTCAGTCTCTGCTGGCCTTTGGGGTTGTGAAGCCAGACAGGATTTGTCTAGAAGGAACCCACCTGGCCTGAGAGGAGCAGCGCAGCCTTGAGCCTCTGTGATTGTGATTTTGACATCTTTATCTTACTGTTTTTCCTCTTACTTCTTCAACTATTTTTCTCATTTTTGAGGCTGGTTTTCTGAGGCTCCTTTTTGAGGCCCATTTCTGAATCACAGCAGTACTCACACTTGAGTTTCCTTTAGCCCTTCCCTGTGTTTTCCTCAGTGAGTGAAGAAATAGCACATTTCCTCAGAGCGTCTTATTACAGCTGCTGGACGATTCATGTTCTGTTTTGTTTTCTAGCTGAACACAATTGTCTGGGCCAAGATAGCAAAGCAGTCTCTGAGCTCAAAGCACAGGCTCTGCTTTCCTCATATCTTTGCCTGCTCTAGAACCTTCCCTACCCTATTTGTCCTGTGTCCCCAGAAGTTCACTCAGTCTGGAGGTGAACTCAGCCTGTGGGTTCCCTCCTGCTCCTGAGATGTATGGTGAAAAGGCAGAAACCATAACTCATTCTCAGAGCAGAGCGTGCTGTGGTCTCCTAAATATGCAGACATAGACCAATTGTTCTCCCTTGGGGAACAATTAGGCCTCAGCCACAGTCCTGTGCTTTATTCTTTGAGTGGGATGGGGCTTGTGAGACCCTGTTGTGGCAATTTCCTGTTTTCCAAGTATGTTGCAAACACTAGTGGCGATGCCCAGGGGTCACTAGAGTGAGCTACCATGTGCCCACTGGCACGTGGGTGGTTGCCGGCACTGTGTCCCAGTGTCCCTAGCCTGCCTGGGAGGCAGTTCAGATGAGAATTGATGAAGGAGTTGGCAAGAGGTGGGAGGGTCTAATGGCTTCTGTTGGAGCTGCATGGGCCAGTTTGGGGACTTACTTAAGATAGAGATTTTCTCCTGTTTCCAGCTAAGAACTTTCCTTTCGTTTCCTTTCCTTTCTCCCTCTCCTTCCTTTCCTCCCTCTCTCCCTCCCTTCCTCCCTCCCTCCCTCCCTCCTTCTCATCTTTCCTTCTCTCCTAGCTGGCTTTGAGCCTCCAGTCTCAGATCTCAGCCTCTTGATTAGCTAGGGTTACAAGCTGAAGAGCTATTTTCTTATATCTTGTATATTCATGGGCCATGTGGAAGAACTCTAGAGTCCCCAGATTTTGGTGTTAGGAAATTGTTGATATTTGTCTGTCATTGATCTACAAAAATGGCAGTTTCATGTGGTTCAACCTAATGTGAGTTTTGAATACCTTTTGACTTTTTTCAAAGTAGGTGTTTATCCTGACAGGCTATTTCAATGTACATATTGGATAGGGTGGCAGACGTTAAATTCAGAGTGAATTTCTAATAGGTTTGAAAACTAAAAATAAAATGTGGTACAGTCAGATATCTCTTAGTCTGTGCTGTGGTAAAGTGTTTCTCAATCTGTGATCCTCAAGTGAACCAGCTCTTTCCTTCACTCCAAGACTCTTCTGAGTGTGGTGGGGGGGTGGGGGAGGGAAAAGGCCAGCGTAGCCTGGGGAGGAGGGTGTGTAGCCGGGACTCCACAGGAACTGCACTGCTGGGCTGAAATAGGAGGGTGACTGATTGATGGTCATTAAATCTGTCACATATTCATTGAACATTTATGTTAATAATGTCCCGAGGCTCTGCAAGATCGGAGAAACACTTTTTACATGAGCAGAAAAAAAGAGATTAAATTATGTTCCAGAAAGTTTTGAAGTTAGATATCTTTTATTGCTTTAGACTGCTTTGAAAAATTGATTAACTTATGCAAACCAGAGATATTAACTCTGGGCTAGAATATCTGATTAGTTGGGATGAGCTATGACTCTTTGTACTAGCTTTTATGATTAGTATATGTATATATTTTGTGGTGTTTCCCCCTTCCCAGAGTGGAGTTTGGGGTATATTTCAGGCTGACAGTCATTAGCTAGTCCTTGGTAAGAATTTTTTCTTTGGCTTTAGGTTTAACCCCAGGCCAGCTGTTACATTTTAATGTGTATAAGAGTACCAGGGAAATGCTTTATTCCAGAGGCCACCCCGAATCTCTCTGTGTGTGTGTGTGTGTGTGTGCGTGCGTGCGTGCGTGCGTGTGTGTGTGTGTGTGTGTGTGTGTGTGTGTGTTGGTGCTGGGACTTGAACACAGGACCTTTTACTCTTACTTGGCCTTTTCCGCTCAAGCATGGTGCTCTGCCACTTAATTCACACCTCCATTTTTGGCATTTTTCTGGTTAGTGGGATGTAAGAGTCTTACAGATTTCTCTGTCTGGGCTGTTGTTCAACCATGATCTTTAAATTTCAGCCTCCTGATTAGTTAGGATTACAGGCATAAGCTACCAGTGCTTGCCATATCTAACGGGAATCCTTAAAAAAAATGAACTCAATATTCCACAGTTGCAGGGTTTCACCATTATCACTTCTATCTTCATTATCATTATCATTATTATTATTATTATTATTGTTATTGTTGTGGCTAGTGGGGCTTGATCTCAGCCTGGGCACTGTCCCTGAGCTCTTTAGCTCAAGGTTACCACCCTACCCTTGGGCCTGGGTGTTTTCCATGAGCTCTTCAGCTCAAGGCTACCACCCTACCCTTGAACCAAGCCCCACTTCCTGTTTTCTAGAGGTTAATTAGAGATAAGAGCCTCAGGTCCTTTTGTGCCTGGGCTGGCTTTGAACCTAGATGCTCAGATCTCAGTCTCCTGAGTAGTTAGGATTATAGGTGTGAGCTACCTGGCCAGATCATCTTTATTATTTTTTACTGTTATTTTCTTTTTGATCACCCAGCATTTCCATGCTGGCACTGATCCTCAAATTTTGCGTGTTGTTTATCTTGGTCACTCTTGCTTTTAGCCTCTGATGGGCATGGCTTGATTTTCCTGCACATGCCACAGAAGCTGGATGGGGGTGGAGGGGTGGAGGGGAGGGGGCAAGGGGGGAAGGGGTGGGATATACGGTGCACTGAGTAGCGTTCACTGGCTGTGACTGTGATTTGTGATATCGGGAGTGCAGCTGGGAAAGCTGAAGTGCCAGCTCGGAGCAGAGTCAAGTGCTTGGGGAGATGATCAGTAAATATTTGTCACTAGCCATTTTGTGCAGATATAAATTAGCTTGGTGAATAAACGTCCAGGAGAAAGTTTAGCAGCTTCCCAATATATGGGAAGGAAATATGATGTTGAAAGGACAAAGGAGAGAACTCATCCCAAAGTTGCAACACACCATTAACTCTGGTTTCTCCTTTGCCTCTCGCTTGCTTCCAGAGTGGGTCCCAAGTCGCTCGTGGGGCTTGGCTCCTCTGCTTCCTGGCTGAAGCTGCCCATGGTTGCAACTCTTTCTTGGACCCTTAGATCCTTCCTACTTTGCTGTAGATCAGTATCTTGGTCCTGGTATTGAGTCAGGCTTTTGAGGATCAGAAATTGAGAGCGAATCTCACTCTGGTGTCTGACCATTGCAGGGTATGGTTTTAGGACTTAGTAGAGAAAATTGACATAGAGAGACTTGCCACCTCTCACCCCTTTCTTTTACTCTGTAATTTTTCTCACTTCCACACCAATCCATGATGCACACTTAGCCTCTGTGCTACTGTAAATAATCAAAATTTTCCTTTACTTAAATATAGGCTGGAAGGCCTATATTGTTGGTGCCATGGAAAAGGCACAATGGCAGTGAAAACAGCCGACCCTTCTTCAGGTGTCTTGATCTCTAAGTACAGAGAGTCAGTGACCGATGGTGGCCACTGAATTCACATCATAATGTCACCTAGGGGGGGCACCTACTGTTGTGAACACACAAGTGTGCATGCATCTCTGTGAGTTACGATTAACATGTACTGAACTCCCTCAGCAACTGTGTGTTGGGTTCATTGGAATTCTGTTTATGTAAGTCAGGATCTTTGATCCGTGCAAATCCTGTCTATTTGGGACATCAGGGCAGGAAGGTTCAAGTTCAAGGCCAGCCTCAGTAGAGAGCTCACAAGCCTCTTTTGAAGTGAGAGCTGGAAGTGATGGTGTGCACCTATCATCCCAGTTGTGACAGGAAGCCTGAAATGGGTGGATCATGGTCCGGCCTGTGGTCCAGCAGGAAGTGAGACCTGGTATCACTAACCACTGGTTTGGAGGTGAGGCTCAGCTATGGAGGACTTGTCTAGCAAGCATGCGGTCCCGCGTTCAGAGCCCAGTACCACAAAGTCTGCTTATAAATCTTTCTCTGACCTTGCTTTTTAACTGGATCTTCCTTATCATTCCCAACTTTAAATACTGGAGGGCTTCAAGGTGCAACCAAGACATTCATTGCCTCTGCTCTTCTACTGCCTAGATGTTTTCTACAGATCCACAGCTTAACAAACAAACAAACAAACACTTATGTGCTCACAATTCCTCCAGCTGAGTCCCCAGGCCCTCCCCTCTGCTCCCAGCTCTCCTCAGACTATGTGTAACCTCCCTTCTTGGGGTGTCTAATGCCTTAGTACTGTAAAGGTTATGTTTGATGGTGAAAAAGTTGCACAACTACACTGAGAAGATGAGCTTTTGTCTCCAGCGAAGAGCCATGATGGTAAGATGATAAGACACACGCACAGTAAGGTAATGTTTACCAAGGGTCCACTTAGAATATTTTTCGACTATGAGGGAAGAAAAACAATACATGCTCAGTAGAAACTGTGTTTTCTATTTTGAATCTGAATCCTTTTCTGGACTTGTGTGTACATGACCTCTTTCTAGGTGGTGTGTATCCTCCATGAGGCAATTTAACAATCCACACCACCTCACTCTGCTAAGCCAGGATGGGTTAGGCATCTTACTGACTTATTGATTAATTAATTAATTAATTGTGCTGGTCTGGGGACTTCTACTCAGGGCTTGGGCACTGTCCCTTAGCTTTTTTTTCTCAAGACTAGGATTCTACTACTTGAGTCACACCTCCACTTCTGGCTTTTTTGGTAGTTGATTGGAAATGAGTCTCAGGGACTTTTCTGCCAGGGATGGCTCTGAACTGCAGTCCTCAGATCTCAGGTGGCATGAGCCACCTGTGCTCAGTATGTTATTTTGAAGACAGGATTCCATGCCAAATTAAAGAGCATTTGTATTTTATATAAAAAATACTTTAAAGGAAAGGATCATTTCTGCTCACAGCAGATGTGATGGCCTAAGTTTTGGACTGTTCATGGAATTGTCCTGTGATTGATTGTACTTTATATTTTATTGATAACATATCTGAGTTGGAAAGCAAGGAAAGCGTGTTAAGTGTTTTCAGAAAGCAGGGAGGTGATTGCCATGCTGTCTCTGAAGCAGATGGTTTCTGCGTGCAGTCCTGGGCAAGGTCTACAACCAAGTTGGAGTGAACCTCAAGGCCTTCATGGAAGAAGCTTTCCCTGAGGGCCGTGAGATGCCAAGAGGCTATGATATGTAGGTCAGATTGTATAACAGAACTGTGGAAGTGCTCACTCAGTAATCCATGGAGTATCTCAAGATCTGGGGAGATTTGAGGGATCTGAGAGAGCTTGTGGTAGGGGAATTTGCTTGAACCCAACTGTTCCCTCCATGAACTCGTAACCAGTGTTGTCACTCTTGTAATAACAGGCCAGGCACTTATGCTGTTTTCTCTCTGGTCCTTCTCTCTCTTGGACTGGAAGGTCTCTGAGGGCAGAGGGCATATCTAATTCATATCTTCTGTTCCCTGCAAAACGTGGCATAGTCCCTGGCCTGCAGCAGTGGCTTAAATATATTCATAGATATTTAGCCAGATAGATGTGAATTCTTCAGTGTTAGACATCTAGCCTGTAGGAAAGTTTGTTTATAGGGAAAAATGGCATTTGGTGAAAGGCCATTTGTTTTTCTGTGGATGTTCTAGTGTTTAGGTACTTTATTGTTCCTAAAATTGGTTTAAACTAACCATGGTTAGTTGGTTGCTGGTGGCTCACTCATATTCCTCGCTACCCAGGAAACAGGTCTGAGGATCGTGGTTCAGAGCCAGACCAGGCAGGAAAGCCTGTGAGATTCTTATCTTCAATAAACTACTGAAAAAAAAAAAAGCTGTAAGTGGAGCTGTGGCTCAAGTGGTAGAGTACTTGCCTTGAACACAGAAAAGCTCTGAGACAGCGCCTAAGCCCTGAGTTCAAGCCCCAAGACTGGTACAAAGTAAGCAAGCAAGCAAACAAAAGCCTAACTATTGTTGACTTTATCTTTCTTTTGAGGAAGAAGGCACATCTTAGCAACAAGTTTATGTAATGATGCTCTGTGTGTAACTGGCTTCTTGGATTTCTCTATAACTTCTTCCTCTCAGAAATAGATTATAGACAAATTTGGCACTCGTTGATGGTTTAATGAGTTTGAAAATGGAAGCAAATAGAGTAAACCAACATTCTAAGCCTAGGAAATAAATCGACGGCTCCTCTGGTTCTTCCTGACATGTGTAGGTGGCCCTTGGGGAGGCTTTGGTGGGGAAAACATACGGCTAATGGCCCTGAATGAGTCAGAGCAAGCCCAGCTTGCCCAAATTGCCTGCGAATGGAGCGACTGTCTGAGACTGGGTTTTTCACTTCTGTGGACTTCTAGCCAGCAGAAGAGTTCCTGCCCCTACCATCCCATCTGCCATTACTCAGGCTAAGTGGTTAGTTGCAGGATAGACCTAGCCGGGGCAGAGACCTTTCCCTTTTCTGCCACAAGAGCCACCCAGGCCCATGGCATTCCATAGACTCAGGCTGCAGCCAGGCTGGTCCTTCTGCCCCAAGGGGACCTTTGAAAGGCTCAGTGATTGCTGGTGGTCAGGGTCAATTGTGCAGATGTCTTTAAACGTGCCTTACCGGTGACCAGAAAGTTGCTTTGTCAAAATGACGGATGGGCTGTGAGCAGCTCGGCTGCCCTGCCTGGTCCCTGGTTGGCCCTTCTGTTTACTTGTCAGAAACAGGTATTTTGGTAGCTCCCAACAGTGCTCTGGCTTTTCCCAGGGCAATCTGTGAAAAATCTTCTATTCCATCTCCCCTGTGGCTTGTTGCTGACCCACAAGAATGCAGAGTTCTTGTGGGCTTGGTAGGTTCTGGGTAGGGGTGAGAGCTGGGAAGGCGGCAGGTGCTGACAGCAGTGACAGCTTCTAGGGCTGGATATGGGACAAGGTGGCTTTGCCCACTGGATCTGACATCTTCTGTGCACTTCATGTTTCACACACATTTTGTGCATCCTTGGAAGACAATCATGCATGTGCATAAGTACAAAAGTGTACTGAATTCTTGGTCCTTGAATTTTAATTTCTGTGCTAGTACCAGGACATGAATTCAAGTGCCTTGGCTTTTTCATTTATGGCTGGTTCTATACAACTTGAACTGTGTCCCCACTTCTGGTTTTCTGGTGGTTAATTGGAGATAAGGGTGTCATAGACTTTCTTGCCCAGACTGCTTTTGAACCATAATCTTCAGATCTGAGCCTCCTGAGTAGCTGGGATTACAGGTATGAGCCACAGGCATCCGACTTTCATCATTAATTTTAATTCTCTACCCCCAACATCTTCTCTCTTCACATTCCTCTTGCCTGGTTAGCAGATTTCACTGACCCCCTCTGATTGAGAGCCCCAGGTCCTGCTGGCAGTGAAAGTGAGCCTCCTCAAATGTCATCCATCATCTTTGTATTGGCTCAGATGAGCTCTCAAGAAAGGGATAAGAATATTCTGAGAATTTCATCACCCCTTGCTTCCTTATTTTTCTTTTGAGGGTAGAAGACAAATCAGATTCATTATTCTTCATGTGTCGAAGGCACAGTAGAAAATAGTCAGAAGGCCTTTGGAGGTTCAGTCCATAGCCACCATTCCACTCTCCATCTCTTTTCCATTTCCCATCCCCCATTTTATCCCATCCCATCCCCCACTTCACCCCATCCTTCACTTCACCCCATCCCCCACTTCACCCCATCCCCCATTTCATCCTATCTCCCATCCCCAAGTCCACCTTATATATATCCCAGCTGTTGAAGCCTTCTAGTGTGGGAAAGGAAGGGCAGGGCAACTGGGCATTTGGGAAAGGCCAAGAATGGACATTCATTCCTTCACTCCTGTCCACTGGCACAGTCTACTTTGCATGTGCAAATGTGTGTGCGTGTGCATACAGCGTGTATGTCTGGACACCAGGATGGTGGCAGATCCACACATGGTGACAAGGCTCACGGCAAAGCTGCTGGCTGCTTCGCAGGCTGTCCATCTTTGTTGCATGCATTGGTGCTACCTAGAGTCCTCTGCTTGGCTTAAGTGACGTACAGGGTAAAAAAACCAGGTTACTTTCTTTGGCCTACCCTTTTTATTTGATGGTTATTTCTTTTGTGTCCTGCCATCTCCAGTGTTTTAATTCTGTTTCAAAATATGCTTTAATAGAACGAGGAAGAGTAGTGTGACACCATCTGAGCTGTACTTGAACAACTGGAACAGTCAGATGGCCCAGTGCATTGTTCTGAGAGTTCCTTGGGAAAGGCCATAAGGAAAAAGAGAAAAAGCAACAACCCCTAAACAGACAAGACCCCCAAACAATCCCTCCAACAAGCTAAAGCTTGTTAGGAACAAAGAAAAGGAAATGCTGGGTGAGTTCAGCGTAGACAGGCCTCCTATGAAGTCCTCATTCTTCTGCTGACAAGTGTCATATTTTCAAGGTTCAGCATGGTCGCTGGTGATGTACTAAGCCACTGTATCGGCTACACATAGTCTTTGTGGAAGACCTGGGACTAGCAGACACGATCTTCCAGACAGAGCAGTGGGGGGCTTTCTCTCTGCCACCCCTCCCCTTGTGTTTTGTTTTAATATTCTTCTGTTCTGTGCTGTAGAGTAGTGAATTTCTTCATGGGATATGACTTGTTGCAAAATAACTAGGGGGCCCCCGTGGGCTTCATAAAGTCTTTGAAATGGCCACATTTGAAGGGCAGCATTGTTCCAGTTTGCCTCATGAGCTGGGCCAGAGAAGGCAGAATGTGCCTCTGGGGTGAAGGCTCACTGAGCCTAGAGGGGAGGGAGGAGGAAGACAGACTCACACCTGGAGATGGAGCGTGCTCAAGTGTACAAATTGTGAACCTGAATTGTGTATTTTAGGGTTTAAAATCACATACTTTGACATGAGTAGGGATTGGATTCGAATCTTTCTCTGTCTATCTGTGCAAATCTGGTGAGCCATGTAACCTCTCTGTGTCTTACCAGTAAAACAGGATACAGAGTAAATTGGCATCTTCTGCTGGTTTGTTTCAAGAGTTTAATGACAATACATAAAACATAAAATGTGTTCAATACAGTGTGCCAGGCAATAGGTTTTCTTTACTTTTCTTTCTTTTCTTTTTTTTTTTGCTAGTCCTGGGCTTGAACTCAGGGCCAGAGCACTGTCCTTGGACTTTCTCAAGGCTAGAGCTCTACCACTTGAGCCTCAGCACCACTTCCAGCTTTTTTTTTCTGTGTATGTGGTACTGATGAATTGAACCCCGGTCTCTGTGAATGCTAGGCAAGCACTCTACCACTAGGCCAAACTCCTGGCCCCTAGGTTTTCTAGAAGTGTCTGTCACCAGGAGTTCGGCCCCTCAGTTGGGAGGCTATGCCATGTATACACTGTTAAATTGGGTCTGGAGCTGTTTGTGGCCTTGGCTGTGGAAGAAGGGATGCAGGAGTCCTACAGGCTGGGAGGGGAGTGCAGAAAGATCTGGAAATAGCACATTAGGATGAAGACTGGAGGGCATGAAGCATAAGGTGCATCGTTGACCCCTCCCCTGTCCTGACAGCTTTGGGGTGTGTGTGCAGAAGTCTCAGGAAGTCTCACTGTTTCTCCCCCCTCCACCCCACCCCAGGAACTGGGACCTTTGAACCTCACTTCTGCATGTGGAGAATGGTTTATTAATGTTTTCTTTTCCTGTCTCTCCATTTCGCCCTTGAATGCCCAAGGCCTGTTGAATGGCTTTCCAACCCAAGACCATATACCTGTATATTTAGGATTTGTGGAAGAAGCCATTTTTCATTTTATTTTATTTTTTCCCTCCAGTTCTTTCGGTGTAGAAGTCACAGGGAAATCACGGGTTCTATCCATAATGAAGAACAAGCAAATGAAACCTCAATTAAAATAATTAATCAAACAGCGGGCTCGCTTACTGCCTCTCCCCCTCCTCATTATTTCCAAGTCTGAGGACAAGTTTTGTCTGAGGAAGATGAGCTGGAGCAGGTGCTGGCTTGCACACACTCGGTGTGGGCCTCCAGTTGCTGGCAGGGTCTTTCCTTGGTGCATGATGCCCTCTCACCCTTTGCTGGCCAGAGTCCCTGTAAGCCATGGAATCCATCCTCTTTGGGTCTTGAGCTGCTGCCTGTGTGCCTCATTTTGTAACGTTTGCGTCTGCCTTGCATCTGAGAACCTTGGAAATCTTCAAGTCAGCTCAGCTTGCCCAGGACCTTGCCCTCCATTTGCTTCTCCCACTTTAATCCTGTGCCAGGCACACAGCTCAGCCAGGACCCACTGCTAGCTAAGAGACCTGTCTCTCTAGGAAAGCTTCAACCTAGCTCAGTGACAAGTTCATCCATTTTGAAAACCTCAAGAGTCACATTAGAGTTGACTGGATTCTGTTAAGACATATACACTTAACACTTAACACTGACATCTTAGCCTTCCTGCCTGGTCCTTAATCCAGGCCTGGAAACCAGATTATGGTCCCAGCTCTGCCGGGGCCAACTGACAGCAAACCAGGGTTCGCAGATTGGGGTTCCTGAAATAGGGGGCAAGGACTAGGAAGAAATAGAAGAGAGACAGACACACCGGGTCCGGGATGTCGCAGTCCAGGTAAAGACTGCTGCGTTTATTTTTCACTCCCGCTTCTTCCCTCCTCCAGACCCAGGGAACCTCCAGTTGTTACATTCATATGGTAAATCTCAGGTCATTTACATAGAATAAGGCCAGAAAACAATAAGACAATAAAGCCATTGTCTGATGCAAGTCAAGGTACAGTTTGATTCCACTCTGGCTCCCAACACAGCTCCACTGGTTGCTGGGTCTTTGAGGAATCCAGGACCCCTGAGCTCATTGTATACCCTTCGTCTGTCTGCACATCTTCAGAACACATGACATAATGTCTTTGGAGAACTTCAGAAGGCAGCCGCTGTGTAGACACAAAGTACGATTCTCTTGTCCAGGAGAATCTAAGAGAAATGGGCACCCTTATTCAAAAGTACTGGAGCACCCCCTTTAGCTCTCTCAGGGCTGAAGTTAATCAAGTCTACTTAACTATAACCAACTTCAGCCCTGAGAGATCCAAAGGGGGTGCTACGGTATTTTTGAACAGGGGTCCCCATTTCTGTTAGGCTTTCCGTGTAGACTACTTGTGTGTAGGTGGGAAAAGTTTGCCAGTAATGAGCATTTGATTAAGAGTCAAAGTGGCATGTGGCTCACCAGCTGCCATGGATTCTTGACTGAAGATGGAATTCTGCACTCTTTTTATGTCAGTCCTGGAGCTTGAACTTGGGGCCTGAGTGCTATCCCTGAGTGTTTGTGCTCAAGGCTAGTGCTCTACCACTTGAGCCACAGCTCCACTTCTATTGAATGTGTGTGTGTGTGTGTGTGTGTGTGTGTGTGTGTGTGTGTGTGTGTGTATATGTGGGAGATTAATTGGGGATAGAGTCTCTTGGGCTTTCTTGCCTGAGTTGGCTTTGAACTGTGATCCTCAGCTCTCTAGTTCCTCCGTAGCTAGGCATGGAATATTGGTATCTTGCAGAGTAGGGAATGTTTATTGCCCATAGGTCCCTTCCCCAAAGAAGAGACTACCATGATGAAATGTCAGGGCTGTGTGCATCTGAGTAGGAGGGAGGAGTAAGCTGAGTACTTTTCATTTAAGAAAGTAAAAGTTGGTGCGACCTGGCCTAAGTGCTCCATTGAGAAAATCACAAGTTTACAGATTTTTTTATTTTTCTGAAAGAGGACCTTGTACTTGAATTTTTTCCATGTACTTGGGTTTCAGTTCAAGGCTTTGTGCTTTCCAGGTAGGCACTCTACCACTTGAACAGCACCCTAAATGCTTTTGCTCTAGTCTTCCCTCGCCCCCAAAAGGCTAACCTGGACTTGGGTCCTTTTATTTATGCTTCCTAAGTAGCAGAGATTATAGACATGCATTACTGTACCCAGATTTTTAAAAATTGTTTAAAATTTAACTTGTCTTGCCTGCTTGGCCTTGAACTTCCATCCCCCTGATCTCTGATGTCTGAGTAGTTAGGATTAAAGAGGAGTAGAGAAACCATGCCTGGTAGCTTGTTTGACAAATGAGAGGCGTTGTTTTCCCAGGAGAAAGGAGTGGGGGGTGGGGGGGCGGGATGCTGCTGCCTTGGTCTGCCCACTTTGAGGCCTTCTTATCTCAGGAGGTTTGCCAGCCTGGTTCCTACTGAACATTATCCGTGGGCAGACGCCTCTCTCCACCGCTGTCTTTCTGTGAGGCGATGTGTTTCCATCTCCGGCCTTCAGTTGCTTTTCAGCATGAATGAAAGCTCAGGTGAAGAATAAGAATCCTTACTTTTCAATAGGATTGCTTCTGGAAGAGCTTCAGGCAATCCGAGTTTCCAGACATTGGCTGGTAACGTCAAGAGCATCTCAAACCTATGATGATTTTCCTGCTGGAGAAAAGCAAGCAGAAGTACTGGACACTGATGCTCTGCTAACTTGTGTTTCTTTCCATCCTTCGCTCATCACAGGGATCAGTCCTTGCATACTAGACTCAAAATACTAGATGCTGGGACCCCACCCTGGGCAACCATGGATTCCTAGAACCAGGAGCTCTGTGCTGCCATCTAGTGGCTCATCGGCAGCATAGCGAACTAGCTTTGGGGGAATCTGGTTGGAACTGCAGCTTGGTTCATGTCCTGCAGCAGCCATGTGGACTTTCCCCACTTCGTTTCCAGTCTCTGGGGCCTTTTTCTGCATGTTGGGCCTTTGCTATGGTGGAAAGAGGCTATGTTTTGGGTTTTGATGCTTTTGGTCAATGTTAATGTAGCCACTGTTCAGAAAGGAGGCATTAGTTCAGACAGACAGAGACAGAGACAGCCTCCATTAACCACAGGTGAACTGCTGGCTGGTGACTCTTACTGATCAACAGAGGAGGGTGGCAAGACTTGGATGGAAAGATGTGGTGAGGTTTGCTACTTCTAGTTACTGGTTGGGCAGAGTTTAAAAAATGTCTCTGACCTTTTCCTGCAGTTCATTTTTGCCATTATACTAGTGCTTACTTAGGTCAGGGAGCAGGGGTGGGGGGGGGTAGGGTGGGGTGGCAGGGGTGTGTGAGGAGAACCAGCTGCTTGTGTAATTTGGGAAGAGTACAGGATGCCAGGCTGGCCTGCAGAGGTGTGACAGCTGGCTCATCCTTGTCCATATCTGATCAGCACCTCTTTCTCTGATGAGGAGACAGCTGATGCCTGTGGATTTCCCATGGCTGGCTGTGGCAGGCATGTGTGCCTCCCAGTAGACTGCACATTTCATGGGCATAGGACCACCAGGACCCCAAATCTATCCCGAGTCTCAGGACCAGAGCATCTATCAGTTCTAGGATGTCTTCGGAGTTTCTGGGGAGTACCAAAGCTCATTTTTAATTGCACGCCTTTATTTGTGTCCCAGATCTTCTGGCTCTCATATGGTTTTGGGACCCTTTTCCTAACTAGCATTTAGGGTGCCAGCTGGGGACAAGGCAGAATTTGGGGTGGGCAAGTGCTTACAATTGTCAGCCCAGAGCTTGGATACCCTGCATGTCAGTCATCATGAGACATTTCTTCAATGGATAAGAACACTGGAGGGGGGCAGGATTTTGGGGTGCAGCCCTCTCCCACTATCCATGCTCTTCCTCTGGAAGGGGGAGGGAGGTACAACCCTTGCTGTTCCTTGGGGAGCTTTGGGGCTCCCAGGAAATGTTTTTGCCTCAACAAACCCCAGGAATCAAAGTAGTCTTCACTACCCCATGTCTGCATTTTACCTGTTGCTGCTGATTGAGCTGTGGAGATGAGAAGTCAGCCCCCTACCACACCAGTGATTCCATGGAGCTTTAACTTTTTCCACCAAGGAACTGTGACTCTAAGCATAGCTCCATATTCATACCAACTAGACACCTGTCGATATCGCTATCCATGCACGGTTCCTGATCTCATATAAAACACACCAAGTGCAATCAGAAGGGGTGAAAATTCCCACCAAGCACATAGTAAAGGCTGGGTTCTCTCCCGCTCTTTCCCACCCTCTCCTTCCCTCTCTCTTTCCGCCTCAATCTCTCTCTCCCCACAAAATTCTAGATGTAAATCTCTAGGCCTTCTGGTTGTGCTGGATAGCAATTACAAGCTATGCATTCTGACTCTTGGGATTCACCAGCTTCCAGGTTTCTAATTTAGCAGAATTCCTATATTTGAGATGTTGTGTGCCTTCCCATTAATCAGATCCCAAATCACCTCCTTTCATCCCTCTGTCCTGAGGGCTTGAACTCTCCCTCTCCTACCAGAGGAGATGAGATGCACTAGTTGTCTTTCTGTAAGGCTGTAGCAGAGTGTCCTGACAGCCATAAGGTTACACCCTGGTTAGAAGAGAAGCTCTGCTTGTGAGGACGTTCACTGCACAGCCTTTCCAGGGTAACAAAGTCCACCTTGACTTGTGGAATCTATGCCTTACAATGCAAAATCACAGCTAATAATGCCAGGCAGAGCTAATAACGCCAGGCAGTGTAGACCCTGTGGTTGCTCTCCCTGCGTTTCGTTGAAGCACAGTTGTTGGTATCAAATATTTAAATAGAGCATATGTCTTTGATTTGAATCGTGATCATGAGGAAGTTATGTTTGTGATTGCAGAAAAGGTACAAACATAAAGCTGGGTGTCCTCACTTAGCTGGTGATGGTACCAACATCATGGGGATCAAAAGAGCAAGCGAGGGCAGGCATTTGGAGGGCTTGGAGCCTGATCCACCCCCACAGGCAGAGAGGAGGTTCCAAGGACGCTGGCCTTGGAGACTGGGGCTGCCTCAGCCTTGGCTGCAGGCACTGTCACTTGCAAAGCAGCCCTTTGATGAATCAGACCTGAGCTGCAGAACTGGAGGCCTCCCCCTTTCCCACTCCATTTTTTTTTTCTAAAAAGAACTCTAGGGGGCCTTTGAATTGCAGTTCAAGAGGAGACTGCTGTCTCCCAGCTTCTGGAGAAGTAAACAAGGTCAGCCTCCTGGGGCACTGGTTTACCACCGAGCACACTCTAAAACCAACAAACAGAAAAACCTGGAGTTGGGTTGCGGGTGGTGGGGAGAGGGAGGGAGAAGAGAATAGAAGAGAAGAAAAGGGAAAGGAGGAAAAGAACACATATATCTCCTATCTTACCCTGACAACCAGTAAATGAAACACAGAACCACTGTGGCAGCCCTGAAAGGGTCCCTGTGGACTGACAAGATCAACACCTCTCCTCCTCTGATCATCATCTTAAAGAAACACAGCCTAAAGCTCTGGGGTCCCCTTGCTCCTGTACTGTTTCAGTAACAACAGTGATAACAGCGCCTCCAGAATTCCCACAGGGACTAGGATAATGGTCCTCTCACTGCACCTGTGATCTCCACTGGCTTACTTACTCCTAGCTCTGTTCTGACTCCATCGGAAGCCAGTGAAGATGAACCTTACACCTGGCCCCATGGCTCCCTCCCTCCCTCCCTGCTTCCCTCCCTCCCCCCTTCTCTGTCTCATTGAGGGACTTTAACTCAGGGCCAGGGCTTTTCCTCTATACTCTTTTGCCCAAGGCTCTACCATTTTGAGCCACCACTCCACTTCTGGGTTTCTGGTGGTTAACTGGAGATAAGAGTCTCACAGACTTTCTTGCCTGGGCTGGCTTTGAGCTGAGATCCTCAGAATCTCAGCTTCCTGAGTAGCTAAGATTATAGGTGTGAGCGTGAGCGGCTGGTGCCTGGCCTCTCTTGTCTCATTATTTGGCAAAATGGGGCAGAGTGGCAGAACCTAACTTGGCACTCCAGGACTTTGGTTTCAGAGATGGTGAGAGCATCTTGTGTGAGAAGCATTCTGGGAAATGCTCATCAGTCTTCTCAAGATCATGGTCACGACTGAGCTGGACACCTCCAGGTGTCCAGAGTTGGTTAGTTGGTCTTCTGCAGCTCACGCAGGCCTCAGGTATGAAGGCAGCGGTCTCACTTCAAAGTCATGCAGTTAAATGTTTTACCTTTGTTCCATCACTCCTGCTGCTACACTTTCTGAGTTTATGGATGTTTTGGCCATGTCTTCCTGGTAAGAATGCATCCTGCCATCAAACAGATGCTTGTCCTTGAGATAAGGAGACATCTTGATGTCTCTCTTAGAAGCAAAGCTAGAGCTTCTAAGTTTCTAAATACCTTGTTTCTGAGTTGCCTTCACTGGGCCTCATTTTCTCTAACTTATTCTGCCTTTGTTTCACTTTCTTTCCCCCTCTCCAGCTTGGTTTGGATTGCAGTCCTCCTATTTATGCTTCTTGCTATAGCTGGGATAATGGGGGCATGGCATTACATCCAGATTTCTCTGTTGAGATGGGGTTTCATGAACTTTTTTGCCTGAGGGGTTAGCTTTGAACCCTGGTATTCCTGAATTTGTCTACTGTATGGCTGGGACAAAAGGTGCTGGCCACAGCACCCAGCTTTATATTGGTTGAGATGAGACCTTGAAAACCTGTTTTGGGGTGAGATGGGAGACCTAGAAAACCTGTTTGCAGGGCTCCATTCTCCAAACTGATCTCAGCCTTCTCAGTAGGTAGAATTGCAGGCAGCAGCCACTGAGCCACTCTTATTGTGACTGAGTGGCTATTTCCTTATTTGTCAGCCCAGGCCTCTGGTAATTATTTACTTGAGAAGATTAAGAAAGGCCACTGCAGAGTAAGCTCCTGTAACATCTCAGATCCTGGTCAGATTTGGTAGCATGCAAACCCTCAGATTTGGCTGGGTTGAGGTACACACACTCAAATCCCCAGGCACATACATGACATTGTGCACAGGGCTCTGTGTCCACACACACACACACACACACATACACACACACACACACACACACACACACACACACACACACACATTGAGCTTGAATTTTCCCAGAGACATTTTAACAGCTGACTTCACAGAATAAAAACTGAAGATGCAGAGTCCCTGGCCGCTTTCATTAGCATAAGTGCTAATGTGACACAGCTGTCCCCTGGCTGTCAAACACGGAGCGTGGGGTCTCTCTTTGGCATGGTGAATAGTATTTTTTTCTTTTACTGAGCTGATTCAGTACTCAGCTTTGCCATTATTTGAGTTGGAACTTTAGATTCCTGCATTTTAATATGTTCTTCTATTAAGGATTGTTGGATGGCCATGAGAAAATATTTTTGTTCTCACGATGCAGTCCTGGCCCAGGTAGCCAAAACGGGCAATCTATGATTTACACAAATATTATCATTTGTGGAGTGCGTACTGAAAGGAAACCTGAGAGTGGAGCTGGAGAAAGCGTCTCCGTCCACAAAGCTGGCAAAGCTGGCTTCTAGAGAAGAGGCTATTTGAAATCCTCCCCTGCAAAAGTATCCAGGCTCAGAAGTCCCATGTGGATGGCTCTGCTGTAGTGAGGGGTTGGGGGAGGGAGCAAGAGAGGGGGGCGGGGTGGGGGGGTCTCTGCTCCCTGGAGTAATGCAGTCAGGGTCTGAAGAGGAAGCTGCAGGATCTGTTGCTGGTTAGGATTGGAGTGATTCTGTTTGAAGTTCATTCTGAATGTCTTCAGTCATTCTTTTTCTTCTTTTGTTTCTTTTCCTAGAATAAAGAAGTGACCTGCAAGAGAGAAAAGTGCCCGGTGCTGGCTGGAGACTGTGCCCTGGCCGTGAAGCAGAGGGGTGCCTGCTGCGAGCACTGCAAAGGTGGGTGCTGATGAGCCGGCCATGCTGGGTGGATGATGGTGTGGCTGCCTTCTCCCTGAACCCTCATCTCACATGATTCCATCACAGCTTCTTTCAACTTTCTATTTTGTTCAGCTTCTGGATGGGGTACAAATAGGTATTAGGAAGGAGGGGCGTGTGTGTGTGTGTGTGTGTGTGTGTATGTGTGTGTGTGTGTGTGTGTGTGTGAGAGAGAGAGAGAGAGAGAGAGAGAGAGAGAGAGAGAGAGGGCGCTGCTTGGGATGGGAACCCCCCCTGGACAGGGGTGAAAGTACAATGATCATGAGCACCTTTGGATGTTTTTCTAGGACAAATTGTACACATGATGCCTATAAATTCATGTACAAACACACGCACGCATGCGCGCACACACACACACACACACACACACACACACACACACACACACACACACACACACACACACACACATTCTACCGTGCAGTTTTTCCAGGCTCCACACTTGTCCTGCCTTCTTCTGTCAGATGAGTCTTTAAACCCACATTTTCTCATTTTGGTTCCTGTTAAAGTTTTCCTTCCTTCCAAGTGAAAGCTCACTTCCTCTGCTTGTCTGTGAAGCAGCTCTCAACTGCCTTCCTCTGGCCCTGGTGCCCAGTGCCCTCCAGTGTTCACGCTCTGTCTGGAATATGCTCTTCCTGACTCCCCAGTACATGGCCCTTGCCCAGGCACTCTTCTTTCCCTCCCTTGCTAAGGCCACGGCCAAGGCCACTGGCACCCAGGGCCCCAGCCTTCATTCTGTCTGTATGGCCCCCTTGGCATTCTTGTCAGCCAGAACTGGGGTCTGGATATGTCTGGTGTGAGTACAGATGGAAACCCTGGTTTGGTTCCTGGGTACCCTCAGGCTGTGCCAGGGCAGGAGTGTGGACATGGACTTGGGCTTCATGCTGCCAAGTCAGGCCCAGCAGCCCTGCCTAGAGCAGTATCCCTCCTGATTCATGGCAGCTGGGAACCACAGAGAACAGGACTTTCTTTGGAAAGTCTAGAACTTTGCAGATGTGATCACTTATGGAGGGGCTGTACTGGGTAGGGTGACCCCCAAATGCAGGGTGACTATTGTGTCTATGAGAAGAGGAGGAGACACAGAAGAGGACCTGGGCTTGGGGACTGGAGGCTCAAGGGAGACCCACTGTACACAAATGGAGCACTGCCAGCAAAGGCCTTGATGTGACACTTCTATTTACTAGGACTGAATGGGGCACATTCTTGTCTTTTATATAAATAGGGTTTTTTTTTCCTTCCTTGATACTACTGGGGTGTGAACCTAGGGTCTTGTGCTTTTTAAGATGGCCCTACTACTTAAGATACAGATCCAGCCCTTTATGCTTTTTCTAAAAGGGCCTTTCTTGGCCTGGACCACAATCCTCCTATTTTTGCTTCCTGCATAGCTAAGATGACAGGTATGCACTGCTATACTCAGCTTGTTACTGGTTGAGTGGAGGTCTTACAAACTTTTGTCCAAACCTCAGTGAGCCCTAGGAAGATTCTAATCAGAAGTAGTGTGAGAGCTGGAAGAAAAGGCATGCACCACAGTGTCCGGCTTATTTCATTACTATTTCTAATTAGCACATCATAGCTATGTGTGTTTATGGCATGCACAGTGATATTTCATTACATATATACAGTGGTAATGATGAGATCAAGGTAATTAGCATATTGATCTCTTAAAACATGTTTCAGTTGTCTATGTTGAGGATATTCAACATCCTTTCCTCTAGCTTTTTTTTTTTTTGGCCAGACCTAGGGCTTGAACTCAGGGTCTGAGCACTGTCTTAGACTTTCTCGAGGCTAGAGCTCTACCACTAAAGCCACAGCATCATTTCCAGCTTTTTCTATGTATATGGTACCAGGGAATCGAACCCAGGTCTTCATGCATGCTAGGCAAGTACTCTTACCACCAGGCCACACTCCTAGCCCCTCCTATAGCTGTTTTGAATTATACAATAAGCATCCCCATACTGTGTTACAGAATACTAGAACGTAATCTTTTTGTCTAACACCAACCTGGGTTTATTTTCCTGTCATCCCACCCTTTCTAATTTTGCTAATCCTTTTCTATCCACTTCCATTGCTGTTGGCCTAAGTCTCCGTGCTGGGGTAATGTACATGACAGCCACAGGAGGAGCTGTGAATCACCATATGAGGAGGTGACTTGTGTGTGCATGCCACCCTGCCCTCACTTGTCAAATGTAGCTAATAAATGTAGGAATTGATGGGAGACTTATGTTAAGAACTGAGCACCATGTCTCTATGGTAAGAACTGAGTACCATGGCTCTATGGTGAGAACTGAGCACTGTGGTTCTATGGCGAGAACTGAGCACGTGTCTCTATGGTGAGAACTGAGCACTGTGTCTCTATGGTGAGAACTGAGTACCATGGCTCTATGTGAGAACTGAGCACTGTGTCTCTATGGTAAGAACTGAGTACTGTGGTTCTATGGTGAGAACTGAGCACTGTGTCTCTATGGTGAGAACTGAGTACCATGGCTCTATGGTGAGAACTGAGCACTGTGGTTCTATGGTGAGAACTGAGCACTGTGTCTCTATGGTGAGAACTGAGTACCATGGCTCTATGGTGAGAACTGAGCACGTGTCTCTATGGTGAGAACTGAGTACCATGGCTCTATGGTGAGAACTGAGTACCATGGCTCTATGGTGAGAACTGAGCACGTGTCTCTATGGTGAGAACTGAGCACGTGTCTCTATGGTGAGAACTGAGTACCATGGCTCTATGGTGAGAACTGAGCACTGTGTCTCTATGGTAAGAACTGAGTACTGTGGCTCTATGGTGAGAACTGAGCACTGTGTCTCTATGGTGAGAACTGAGTACCATGGCTCTATGGTGAGAACTGAGCACCGTGTCTCTATGGTGAGAACTGAGTACCATGGCTCTATGGTGAGAACTGAGCACGTGTCTCTATGGTGAGAACTGAGTACCATGGCTCTATGGTGAGAACTGAGCACTGTGTCTCTATGGTAAGAACTGAGTACTGTGGCTCTATGGTGAGAACTGAGCACTGTGTCTCTATGGTGAGAACTGAGTACCATGGCTCTATGGTGAGAACTGAGCACTGTGTCTCTATGGTGAGAACTGAGTACCATGGCTCTATGGTGAGAACTGAGTACCATGGTTCTATGGTGAGAACTGAGCACCGTGTCTCTATGGTAAGAACTGAGTACTGTGGCTCTATGGTGAGAACTGAGCACTGTGTCTCTATGGTGAGAACTGAGTACCATGGCTCTATGGTGAGAACTGAGCACCGTGTCTCTATGGTAAGAACTGAGTACTGTGGTTCTATGGTGAGAACTGAGCACGTGTCTCTATGGTGAGAACTTAGTGCCATTTCTCTATGTGAGAACTTAGCACTCTGTCTGTGTCTGTGTGTGAAACTTCAAGTCCTAGGTGATGGGCATAGAACTGGTACCATTTACACACGTGACAGGCATTTGATTTGTTGCATGTGATCCATGTACGGGAACCCTGTATGAAGCATGTGATCCATTCTTCTTTCTGTCCAGCTTCTTTCTTGTTTCTTTATCTTCCATGGGAAAAAAAGAGAAAAGAGCATTCCCCTGGAGTGTAACATGATTAGACTTTTTGAACTAAACTAGACCCAAGGACCGATCAGAGACCCCAGAGTCCTGAGATCTCTTCCTGACGGTGAAAATCTCAGTGTGTGTGTACGTGTGAAAATGTGTTTGTGTATGTGTGTGTGTGTGTGTGTGTGTGTGAACGTGTGTGCATGCATGTGGGATCCTATTCTACCTGCAGAGAACCTTATGGAAAGAGCCTCTGAGTGGCTCTGAGGACAGATGCTAAAGAGAATTTCTCAGTTTCTTCCTTCTTACCTCCACAGTGCCAGTAAAGAGAGTTTTCAAAGGCCATAATTACATTTGTTCCTAAATGCTAAAGACACCCAGTATTTGTTTTGTGTATGTTTTCCTGATTAGCATAGAAATGTGTGCTTACAAAAACAACTTTGAAAAACAGTCTAAACTCATTACTCATTTCACAGGGGGAAGTTAATAATCATTGATATTTGTTAATAACATTAACATTAGGGTTACTACTATTTGGCATATTTAGCTTTATATTTTGCCCATGTAATAAGTTTACATGATAGATAACTTACTGCTTACATTGTGTTATTTTATTTCATTTTTTTTTTCTAGTTTGAGGTCAAGGTGGTCTCCATTTATTGTGTTTATTGCTCTTAAAAGCTACAGAGGGTTTCCTTGTGGAAGCATTTCTTGTGCATTTTGAGCATCTGCCCTTGGCTTTGGCCATGGTCAGGATAAAGACAAGGAGCTGAAGTCAAAGCACTTGAGCAATTAAAAACAAACAAAAAAAACCCCCAACTGCTTAAAAGAGAGCAACCTCTTTCCAGCTCTTTAGTATCCTCTGTCTGCACAGAGAAATACAATTGGTCATTAATATGTGGCAGAAATTCAAGGCTGCTGGACTTCAACAAAGTCCTCCACTCTTGTGCACTCCTACACATGTCTGTGTACTCCTATGCACTTCTATACACTCTATACACGTGTGTGTGTGTGTGTGTGTGTGTGTGTGTGTGCGTGTGATGGGGCTTGAACTCAGCCTGGGTGCTATCCCCTAGCTCTTCAGCTCAAGGTTACTGCCCTAACCTTGAGCTAAGCCCCACTTCCCTTTTTCTAGAGGTTAATTGGAGATAAGAGTCTCAGGTCCTTTTGTTCCTGTGCTGGCATTGAACCTTGATCCTCAGATCTCAGCCTCCTGAGTAGCTAGGATTACAGGTGTGAGCCACCGCACCTGGCTCCACTCTAAACACCCTTATGTACTCTGTACACTCCTTTGTAGTGCTGTACACTCCTGACGAACTTGTATATACTCCTATGAACTTCTAGATGCTCATATGCATTCCTGATACTCCTATGCACTTCTGTACACTCACGTGCCCTCTGATGTTCTTCTAGAGACTCTTATGCATGCCTATACACTCCTATGCATTCTTGTCTTTTCTTCCTTAATGAGAATGACTCAGAGATGAAACCTGTTATAACAGAAATTTTCTGATAGACTTTATTTTAGTATCAAGTGCTGTTTAGGCAAAATTGTCTCAGGGTGGACAGATTTTATCAGATTAAATTATTTAGGATAAATAATATATAAGATACAACATGGATTTTTACTAGCAGAGAATGGACCAGTTAACCTGGTGACTGCAGAGCAGATGGTCTGAAGCCATCTGTGCTTGTGAGTGCTCTGAGCACACAGGCACTATCCAGTGGGGTTTGGAGAGACAGAATCTCAGGCCCCTTGCAGAAGTGCACACAGCCTGTGCTTGCCCTGGAGGACAAATGCAGGTGCGGATCTCTCTGACTTTCTGAGGGATGAGGTGACCAGAAAGGCTGGGGACGAGATTTCTTGTCCTCAGCAGGCAAGGGAAAGATCGTCTTGTTAACAAGATGGAGAAGTAGCCAGGGTTTGTTGGCAGAGTGCCCTTTAGGCATCCATTCCTGGCTTTTGTCACTTGTTTAAATGCAGTGGACCATGGGTCAGTCACCAGTATCATCTTCTCCAGGATAACAGCGGTAGTGTCCAGAGACGCTTCGTTACTCTGTAGTATGAGAGACCCCTCACCACTCCCTTTTGTGCATAAAAATGGTTTAGTGCCTTTTCAAGGTCACAGAGCTCCTGACAGATGAGACAGATTAGGTAGTGTCCAGGTGTACAGGTGCAGGTGCTGTATCAGAAGCTTGGGGCCTGGGTCCCTGAGTCCACATGTTCAAGTTTCTGTTGAGACCCCAAGACTGATGGGCTGGAGATGCTCTGCTCTCCCAGATGAAGAGAGGACAGGAAGACAAGGTTGGCTTCTAGATGGAGAAACAAGACCCTCCAACTTGTGAGGCTGGCATCTGTCCAGTCAGCATGCCCTTAGGGTGGGAAAACAATTTGTGCTTTGTAGCCTAAAACCCAGGGTTTTTCTCTGACCATTTGCTCTTTTCCTGTTCTGGAAAGTTCACAGGTTTAGAATGATGACATAAGAAAGCCAGACAGCCCATAATGGCCAAGAAAATAAAAGTCAGATGTTGACATACTGGTGAATGTCTATCAAGAGTCTTTTTCAGCTGTTTTATTATGGGGACACATGGAAGTGGGAGTACCAGAACGCCCCAAATTGGTCAACCATTTCCCATTGGTGTTGGGACAATGTTTTCCTTTCTAATTTTTCTCTCATTCCCTTTCCTTTTCTTAGCATCCTTCCTTTCCTTAGTATGTAATTTTAGCTTTGATTAGATAACCACATAGGATAATACATTATCCTACTAAAACACTTGAGCAGGAAAGGGGGAAAAAGTCCTTTTGACCATTAAAAAAAACCCCACTTTGCTAAGAAATAACAACTGTTATCAATTTATTGTCTTTCCCAGCCCTTTTGCACTTTATTACATATATGTGTAATTTTACATGTATGTTTTCATTGGTACAGAAGTGGAAGAAGACAGCAATATTATTTCATAGTTCGCTTTTGAAAAAAATCTCAACAACAATATGACTGAGAAATTTCATGTTGTTTGAAACTGTTGTATGGCTCTCATAGCATTAAGTAAATGCTTAGGATTTTGGTTTTGCCAGGCAACAGGGAGCCAACTTTCAAAGTCTGTTGTATCCATACAGGTCTGTTCTAGAAGGAAGGAGACCTGGGAGCCTGGGAAGGGCTCCACTGTAGTGGATCTTTGTAATTGGGACTGTAAAAAATGTGTGTGTCAGTTGGGGTGCTTGTTAGCCCTTTATCTTCAGAGGATGGAGGTAAGGAAGGAGAGATAGTGATATACATATTCACTGTGTTTGACTTAAAAATTTGCCACCTCCTATCCTCATTCTCATCCATCTGGGCCCTCCCCACATTCCTGCTGGGCCTCCCACCCCTCCCTGCTCTCTGCTCCTTCTGGGGGAGGGGAAGGGGGATTTCTCCCCTTCTGGTGGTTCAGACCTGCTTTGTGCTCCTCTTGCAGTCTCCATGAGCACCTTTCCTTATTACATGCTGCCCACTGCTGGCTTGAAGCCCTGCCACAGAGAGGCCTTTGAGTTCAGACCTGCATGCTGCGTTTCACAGACTCAGGTCAGGTGTTGTAGCACTGTGGCTATAGGATGAGTCTAGGAGCTGAGTAGGTGTTCCCCCCACTGTGCCCCAGAGTTCTCTTTCAGTGACAGATGCCACATTGCCTTTATATGCAACACATTCTGCATGTGGAGCTTTTGAAAGAACTCACAGTGAATTCCTTGTTATTTATTTATTTATTTATTTTTGGCCAGTTGTGGGGCTTGAACTCAGGGTCTGGGCACTGTCCTAGGACACATTTTTTGCTATACCATTTGAGCCACAGCACCACTTCCATGTTTTTCTGTGTATGTGGTATGGAGGACTTGAACCCAGGGCTTCATGCATGCTAGGCAAGCACTCCACCACTAGGCCATGCACCATGCTCCCGGTCTTTTTTTTTTTAAGTCTCACATCAATAGAATTCTTTTATTGCATCACTGAAGTATCACAAACTGGTTATCAGAATCCTGGATGGTATTTCTGAAGATGAGTTAACTTACATATTATTCATTAGCCTGCTGAACTGTTCCTTTTTCAGAAATACAGATACCATCCCAAAATTTTCTGACATCCTTGTTTTTAACTGTTGTTGCTTGCTGAATCAAAGCAGCTGAATTTGAGACAAATTCAATATCATTTCCTTCAAGGATTAATTCATCTTTCTGGGCTTGAGATACTGAACAAGCAACACCTGCCCTCATCCGAACCCTTCGGATGTATTTCTCACCCAAGAAGTTTCGGATTTCAACTAGAGACCCATTCTCCTGAATAACGACGTTGATGGGAAGTGAGCATACACAGACCTCATCTTGTAGCGGAAGCCCAGAGTAATAGCCCTGATCATGTTCTGTACATGATTGCAGATAATACGGACAGGGGCCAGTTCCTTTCTGTTTCCCCACCATTTGTCAACCCGGAGCCTCTTCTTCTTTCCAAGGAGACTGAGTTCGACGTTGATGTGGTTGAAATCGCTGCACAGGGTTCCACGGAGGGCCCTTCACCGTCACAGTGCATCCCTTCAGAGTGATGTCGATATTTTCTGGAATGTCTACAGTCTCGTTGCTGAGAATGATCTTCATTCTCGCAGTGAAAGGGGCAGAGAGCCCGGCTCTTTTTTTTTAAATTTAAAAACTTTGGTGCCAATATTGGGGCTTAAACTTAGGGCCTGAGTGATCCATTAGTTTATGCTTATGTTTGTTTATTTATCTATTTATCATTCAAGGCTGGTACTCATGACACGTTTATATGTCTGTTGTTGTTATTGTTAGTTTTTATTTTATTTTTGGTGCCCGTTAATTGGAAGTAATAGTCTTACATGTGTTTTCTTCCTGGGCTGGCTTTGAAGTATGATCCTTAGAGCTCAGCCTCTTGAGTAGCTAAGATTACAGGCATGAGCCACGGTTACCTGGCTTTTAGTTTGCCTGTTAGATATTTCCCTTTCCGGTTTCCCAAATATTACCATCTTGAACCTCCGAAGACTTCCGACTCCAGGTCCATAAACACCGAAGCCCAAACACCACACTGTGAGCATCTGAATTCACACGGATACCCTTTGGCTTGTGAGGTATGTTCTTTACTGCACGTGCTTTCTTCATGGAAGCAACAGTTTTTCCCACGACTGGATGCTGGTTTGATGGTTTATGGGCATTGGCTTTTTTTTTTTCCCAGTCCTGGGCTTGAACTCAGGGCCTGAGCACTGTCTTTGGGCTTTCTCAAGACTAGAGCTCTACCACTTGAGTGTCGTGTCACTTCCAGCTTTTTTTTCTATGTAGGTGGTACTGAGGAATCAAACCCTGGTCTTTGTGCATGCTAGGCAAGCACTCTACCACTAGGCCAAACTCCAGGCTGGCTTTATCCTCACAATTGTGAGTTAATTACTACCTTGGTTATTTTATATATGATGAAACTGAGCATTAGGGAAGTAAAACTCTTCAGTGTCAAGTAATCAAGAAAATCAAGAGAGGATGTCCTTATTTCCAAAGAACTCGCTCTACTTGGAGACTCAGAAATAGTGACTAGCGGAGAAGGTGTCCAAGGCTTGGTGCCATAGTGGGCAGGAAAAGAGAAGGAGAGGAACTGGGCTGGAATAGGAAGTGTGCCTGGAGGTTTTCCAGAAGAACCAATACAGTTTTTGTGGATAGGTAAGAGGTAGTTGCATCTACACAGGACTGCTCTGGGAAAAGTTACCTGTCATGGTCCACACAGAGGCATGAGATAATTCTTATATATTGCCCATCTCCATCTGTCCCCATCTTCCCCCCCCCCAATGTGATACACTGACTTGATACATTGTATAAGGTTCTTGTTTGCTTGGGGATTGTTTGGGGGCAGGGGAAGAGTCAGACAATGATGTAACACAACTTTATCCCGATTTATCTTCCTATTTATCTTCCTCTGCTTCTACTGAAGAGGAAGTGATAGAGTGAAGCTATTCAAGGACAGAAATATGGCAATTTACATTCTTAGAAAGGATGTGTGTGTGTGTGTGTGTGTGTGTGTGTGTGTGTGTGTGTGTGTGAGACTACATGGGTTTGTATTCCTCTATGCTTTAATCAGATTGCTCATAGGTTCCATTTATTCATTAATTCATGGGACAGTGCTATTCACCAAATTATTCTTAGGTGAAGCCAGAATAGTCTCTAAAACAATAACATAAGTAAATTACAACCAAGTCTTCTTAAGCATGTCTTCCAATGAACTTCTGTGGTTATTCTTATACTAATAATGGTCATAAAGTTTAATCCAAATGGCCTAATAACTGGGAAAAGATTAATCTAATTTGAAAAACTCAGTATTGTTTGATGAAAACAAATGAGGTCATGGGGTGTCAGGCAGAGAGCTTTGGCAGCTTTTCTGTGTTTATTTGGACTGGAAATCACACTTTAATTTGGGGTTCTTTCATGAACAATAATGCATCTGTTATGTGATTCTGTGTTTGCTGTTAGTGGCTCACAAATGCAGAAGGTGTGTTTCAAGATTTATAGGTCAATTCTGTCTTCTTCATAGCATGAATTATTAATTGTCTGTAATACTTTGATGAAAGATAGCAAACACGCTTTCCTTTGTCTGTGTCTTTTTCACCCTATAGGCTAATGTTGTGTTTCATTTCTTTGGGCTTTGTCTTAGTTCACTGTGGATTGTGCTTATGTGGATCGTAATTCAATAGCTTTAATCTTTTTCTTTTGGTAGTCTTTGGTTTATTTTTGATAGTATTGGGGTTTGAATTCAGGGTGTTAGTCTTGCTAAACTGGAATTCTACCATTTGAGCCATGCCTCCAGCCCTTTTGGCTTTATTTTTCAGATAGAGTCTTGTATTTCTGGTCAGGGCCAGCATTAGACTGTGGTAATTCTACCTAGACCTTCTAAGTAGATGGGATTATAGACTTTTGCAGCCATCCATTGCTTTGATTAAAATGCTAACTCTTTGCCCAAGCTAGCCTCCAACTGAGAGCCTCCCAATCTCTATTTCCCAAGTAGTTGAGATTACAGGTATGATCCCCCACCTTCAGCCATGGTTTTAACTTTTATATTTGGTTTAAAAGGTACCCACAATATCATATAAAAGGGAATAGGAAAGGAAGAATATCACTTTTGTACATTTCTTTCCAAAATCAGGGCAACTATTCAGGCTTCTGATGAAATAAAAATTAAGACAGACACATGCCTGTGGAGTTTTAAGGGAATTTCCCCTCTTGACCAGAGTTAGAGAGGGCCAGGGTAAAGACACTAGCTTGGGCACTATTTATTATTATTATTATTATTAATTTGTATTTTTTAAATTGTTGGGGTGATATATAGAGGAGTTACAGTTACACTCATTAAGTACTGGGCACTTCTTGAACAGTGATACTCCTTCCCATATTTTTCTTCTGTTGTGGGGTCAAGAGGAAGGGAATCCAAACCCCTCCAGGTGGGGATTCCACATCCCACCAGAGTCCACCACACAGAGACAGTCTCATATAAAAAGTTGAATTTATTGGGGAAGTAGATGGTGAACTGACCAGCCAGGGGAAATAGATGATGAACTGACCGGCCAGGGACACAGTGCAGACTCAGGAGCTGACGCTGTGACCCTGATTGGCTCTCATGCAGGGTTTTTTAAGGGCAAAACCCATGCGGTGGAACCTGGCCACACAGGTGGCCAATGGGATAGTCACATACACAGAGGGACCATTACCAGCTCCAGCCACACGCAGGTAGCCAATAGGGTTACAGCCCAATGTTTGAATCTACCTATCACTTTAGTTGGAATTGGTGCAGGAATTGGGCAGGTCTCCACACAAAGCAGGCCCCTCCCCACCCAAGCGGATATCCCTCCTCATGGGGGTGGGGAGAAGGTCAAGGTTGCCCCTGCCTAGAAGGGCAAAGGTGGCTGGGCTGTACCATTGTCGACCTTCCACAATGGGGCAGGGAACTCTTAGGCATTCGGGGTGGCGCCAGTCCCTGCTCCTCTTAATACTCCCTGCTCCCCTTAACACGTCTACTTTCCCTCCTTTCATTGAGCACTATTAATTACTGACTGCCATTCATAAAGTACCAGTTGGGAATAGGTGTCTTGTCTCAGTGCTGCTTTGGGAATGACCTAGAAGATGGTTGTGCTGTTCAGAATATTGCTTTGTGGTTGTGTTGGAGACAGCCCACTGCTTACACATAGAAGAAAAGCTATTTTAAACATCCCATGTGAGAATAATCACACTGCATTGATGGAGTAAATGACCCCATTGTTTTAATAAGATGGAAAGGTGGAGTCAGCCACGTGCCAATCTGGCTTTTAACCAGACTTTCTTTGCCAATTATAACCATGCACCAAAGATCACTCTTCCCTCACATTCTCACCCCCATTTAGATCTGAACACATTTGCTGGCAGTTAAGAGTATGAGCAAACAGGGAGTCCTGTTGTTTGCCATGGGCTTTGAATCCCAGAGGAGGGGGACCCTACTTTTATGTCAGTGGTCTGCCAGTCATTCAGGCTATAGTGTGAATGAGGTGGCAGAGCTTTGTAGATGTTACTGTATTCACCCGGAGATATGAAGATGGTAATATTATCCTGATGGGAAAAGTAGAGAGGCTTGACAATTTCTGAGAGGATGAGGGGAGTGAGATGTTGAAGGTCACATTCTTCTTCCCTGGAGTCACAGTTCCTGGGATATAGGGAAGAAGGAGGAGGGACATTACAGTCACCAGGACCGTCAGGAGATGAGGGAGACAGAGGTGCTTGTGTGAGTCTTGTGTGGATGAGTCGTGTATATGTGAGTTGTGTCTTTGCAGATTTTTGCCTCTTGCTCTTTCTCCCTCCATGGCCTTTGGTAGTGTGGGTGTACTGACAGTTTCAAAGGAAGCTGGTGTGTCAGAAACCTTGTGAAGTGACTGACATCAACATGTAACTGAGAGGCAGTGCTGTTTTCTTACTAATTGTTATGTTTCAGGGACATGTTTTGGGAATATGTCTTATTATTGCAGAAGCATGCAAATGAGATAATGTACATGAACGTTGGGAGTATGAGTATGCTTATTTTCATATATATATATATTTAATTCAAATGAGATCTTGCTATGCGGCCCAGGCTGGCTTTGAACTTGTGGGCTCAGGTGATTCTCCTCCCTTAATTTCTGTAGTAGCTGGAACTACAGGCTTTTCATAGAAGATGCATCACACTAATGTACTACATTATTTCTCTTCTCATTTTTTCCCTTATAGTTAATCTCATATCTGTATCTGACTTTATTACCTGGTATATTGTATATATGTTTAGTTTATTTGAAATAGGGAAGGGAAGGAGAGAAAAACAAGATGATTGGGAGGGGGTGGGATGTAGGAAACGGGGACAAAGACATGAGAAGGGATATCAATGTGTGAGAAGTAATGCACCTGCTACCTGATGAATGTAACTGTAACCCCTCTATGCATTATCCTGACAATAAAATAAAAAAACAAAAATGAATAAATAAAAAGAAGATGCATCATACAATCAAGAATACACAAAAAGTGCATGTAGTTTGACCAAATACCATGCTTTATATTCAGTTTTTTTCCCCCCAGCCTTTTCTGGAACTTGTACTCAGAGCCTGAATATAGTCCTTGAACTTCTTTGCTGAAGGCTAGTGCTCTGCCACTTGAGGTTATTTTTTCTGAGTAGTTTATTGGAGGTAAGAATCTCATGAACTTTCCTGCCTGGGCTGGCTTTGAACTACAGTCCTCAGATCTTGGCCCAAGTAGCTAAGATGACAAGCGTGAGCCACCTGCTCCCAGTTCTCTGCTTTGTTTTCTGGAGACAGCTTCTAGACCAGATTCCTGAGGGTCTTGTGAGGGCTAGCCTTCCCATGTTGTGTGTGTGTGTGTGTGTGTGTGTGTGTGTGTGTGTGTGTGAAAGAGAGAGAGAGAGAGAGAGAGAGAGAGAGAGAGAGAGAGAGAGAGAGAGAGAGAATTCCATTCACACAGACACCCCTCTCCACTACCTTTCCTCTTCTCTGCTGACTTTACTCTGTCACTTAAAGCATTTTGGAAAAATACATGTCTCTCCCACCAAAGAGCTACTTCATTCCAGCAGTGTTGTCTTTACCATGACTTGGAGCTTAACAGGACTTTAGATGTGCTTCTTAATGAAAAGTCTCAGATTCAGGAAGGCTTGTGTTTACCTTTTAACCTATGCAGTATAACTAATTTTATCTACCCAGCTCTAGAAATTTGAGTAGAGATTGCTAATACATTTCAAAAGAAGAACCAAACAAACCCCCAAATAACAGGGATTCCCCCCCCATCTCATTTTTCCTAACTGAAAAAAGATGTATAAGATGTAATTCATAGATTGCCTACCCATAATGTAAACCAGGCTATTTTGGCCTTTAAGAAAAAAATGACCCTACTTGTTTAAAAGGATCTTGTTAACATTAAAAAAATCATACTTTATACAAAAATCTCTTCTTGTTGTTAAACTGGTAAGGAAACTTAAAACAGAGATCAGCTTTCCCTGTCAAATTTGTCTCAACCTATTTTCTCAGGGGTTTTGTTTTTCAGATGTTGTAGGATTTTGGAAGGCCATTTAAGGGGGGGAGTTTGTGGTTGCCTTTAAGTTTGGAGATGAGATTTCTGAAGCCTGCCGCTGGCTTTGGCTACACTGATTTTTACTTTTCTAGTGTTGGCCAGGTTGAGAAAACTCTTCATGATGTCAGAGAAGGATGGTGGCGTTGGCCTCTGAATATTCCCAGCAAAGAGCTGGAAAGATTCTTTAGTATTCTCCAGTGGTGACCTGCCTGGCCCCGCTGTCTCCTGCTACTGATACCCAGACCATTGTGTTTACACCTGATGCGTAGGTAGTGATGGCAAACTTAGTTCCCTTAACAGTAGTCATTATCATAGGTCACAGAGGTTAAGATTCGGGGTGTGCAGCTTCACTGGGCTTTTGCAGTCTGGTGTCCTTTTCTGAATTCACAGGGTGGTCAGGAGAATTCAGTTTCTTGTAACTCTCCATATGTCTTCTTTGGTGCTGGTAGGAATGTCTCTGTCCATTGTACACCCATTTTACATCATCATTTACTGTGGCAATAGGTCAGATACACTTAGAACCAACTCAGGTAGCTCAAAACTGATCAAAGACTTCACGCCTATGTAAATCTCTTTCTTCCTTTTTTCCTCCTTTTTTTTCCTCCTTCTTTTTTCCTCCTCCTCTTCTCCTTCTCTTCTTCTTCTCTTCTTCCCCTCCCCCCCCCCCACCCATCCCAGAGTTGCCATCTCACAGCTACAGGGCTTGTTTATACTCCAGGGAGGATTGTACACAAGGGGTTGAAAATCTTGGAAGACCATCTTAGAATTCTACCAACCAGATTGAGAATAGCTCCTGGATATTGCAAATAGAAACTACTAGAGAGAATGGGTCTTAGAGGTGGAAGGCAGCAGCCTACAGCTCACAGCAAGTGCTTCCCATTGGCTCCTCCCTCTCTCCCTCTGAACTGGTGACCACCCATACTGGCAAGGTGTGGCCCTGCTCCTCTGTTCTATGTGTATTTCCAAGCATGCCTCCTGGTAGGAGACATTTTTTTTTTTTAAATACATGCGGCTCTGCATTGAGCTGATATTTTCCCAGGATGGACATGAGCATGAGATGACTGAAGTCCATTGGTATGTTCGTGAACTTGCGTGCTTCTTCCTCACTGAGAGTTTATTCACACCAGAGCCAGCTCATTATGCTTCCAGAAGCCTGGTGGTTAAAGGCTGGAGATGTTTATCTGCAGACATGCTCAGGCACCGGCTTGCTTGATGTTGAGCTTGGGAACAACCTGTGGAATGCCCTGGAACTTCTGTCCTCACTTTCTCTGAATTTGCTCTTGGAGTTTTTTGTCCTGTTGGGTTGTGGGATTGGTGGCAGGGCTAATGCAGAAGCAAAAGCAGCAAGTGCAAACATCTAGAGGCAAGGCCACCCTGAGGGGCTACATGCAGAAGGCAGGCTAATCGTTTGCATGCCTAGGCATCTAGAGAAGGCCATCTGTGGTAGGTGACCTGCAGGTTGTAGAATAGTCATAAACATTCTTAGTTATCTGAAGAATGAAACACAGAAGAAACAGGGCTTGGAAGTAGACATAAAATCAGCTTCTGACTTTGTCACTCTAGTAACTCAGCCTGGACCATGTTTCTTCTTACCAAACCATGGATAAATACAGGGACTGGACTTGATTGTGGATCCCAAGCTTCCCTACCTCAGATTGCCAGAACAGCTTCTGGAATATCCAGGTGACTTAGCCATGCCCCGGATCAAGTGTATCAAGTGGTAAATAACATAACACAAAATGGACTATTTTAGCATGTGAAGGGCTGAGGCCACTGGTGTTAAGTCTGTTTATGCCGGGTGCTGGTGTCTGACACCTGTCATTCTTCAGTGGCTCACATCTGAGCATCATGGTTTGATGACAGCTCAGGCATATCAATCCACTGGACTCTTACTTTCAGTTAGTTAGCAGAAAACCGGAAGCAGAAGTATGGCTAAAGTGATAGAGCACCATCCGTGAGCAGAAAAAAATAGTGCAAGCATTAGCGGTTTTTTCCCCATTCCCCTGTTGAATCTCTGCACCTTTCTTCTAGGCCCTGGTCACTTTGTCCTAGTTCCTGTTTCTTGGTGCATGTCTTTCTAGGTAACCCATGTAAATGGAGTCTTTTGAGTCTGGCTTTATTTGACTTCACAGCATCTTCAGGGCTTTTCTGTGTTGTAGCATGCATGATAATGTTCCTCCTGTCCACTGCATGCATATGCCACATCTCATTTATCTTTTCCTCAACTGGTGGCTTTCCCATGGCTTCCACCAGACATTGTGTTCTGAATGAGTTCTCCAAGTGATTTGATGTTTTGCAGGCATGGTGACTACTGGACAGAGCATATACTCCTCATTAAATCATGTGCTTTTTGTTTTCTTTTAACTTTCACTTGTGGTGGTGCTGGATACGCAGCACCTCACATTCTCTCTACTGGCTTTTTTCACTCAAGGCTGGCGCTCTACCTCCTGAGTCATGCCTCCTGTCCCATGTTTTGTAAATAGCAGGTTTAGAAGGAGGGCAGGATATAATGTTATGATGGAATAAATGTCATGATCATTAATCTTATGTTTTTAAAATTCATTATTCTTATTATCATGTTTAAGTAGTCATCCAGGGGAGTTACAATTGCGCAAATCAGCTTACGAATACAGTGCTTTTTGGTCTATGTTGTCCTTCTTTCATTTTCCCCCATCACTACACTTAAGTCAGAGTTGATTTTGATTTTTTATACACTGTACATGGAATAGAAATGACTCCATTTCTTCTGTACACTTATCTAGGGATAAACAACAAGATTTTTGGTGTAACAGTGGGACTCTAGCCAGATGTTCATGGCTTTCCTTAGGAAGATAAGAGCTTTTTTAGAACCAATAGCATCTAATGTTAAAATAAAGACAGGTTGAATATCCCTTTCACAGATTTCTTAACACCAGAAATCTTTCTGATTTTGGATTATTTTCAGGTTTTAGAATGTTTTGTGTAGATGTGAGATGATTCAGGGTTGAGACCTCTCAAGAGATTCACATGTTTTGGCACACACAGTTCAAAGGTAATTTTACACCGTCTTTGCAATGACTTTGTACATGATACAGCTTTATACGATGTGGAATTTTCCACTTGTCTTGTCAGTGCTCAGAAAGTTTCCGATTTGGAATTCATAGAGTTAGGGTGTATTTTTGTGCACACCAATATGCTAGAACAATTTTCTTTCTAACCCTGTGTTCCGTGACTAACTGGCAGCCTGGAATCCATCGACTACAAGGGAGCACTGGATCTTAGAAATCGGAGCCTATAAAACCAGTGTCTTTTCCTCTGAGAGAGCTGGCTGTTAAACTAGCAGCATGCCCAGGGCAGCATGCCAGGTGTTTGGTTGCTTTTCTTCATTTTCCCCGAGTGTCTAGTAGGAGAGGTGCCTGGATGATGTGTAGATCCATCAAGAAATAAATGTAAAAAGATAAGCCTTCACCAACAAGCTTAAATCCCGAAGTCTGTAGTCGCTCCCTGCTCACCAGCCAGGGTGAGGAGCCAGCTTCACAGCTGGGATTTCCCTCCTCCCTCTCTAGGGTGAGGGAATGAATTAAAAGCTGCTGTTATTGCCAGATGTTTGCTAGGCTGGTGGAACGCTCTGAACCCCTGGTTAAAGTCATTACCAGTGTTGTTTCTGTATTGGGATGGGTGGCTTCTTCTTTTTAATATCTTGTGCTTCAAATGTGAATGGCGACCGCCTGATTTCATAGCAAGGGATGAGTGGCCCACAGAGGATCAAGCTGGTGTGCTAGGCTATTAAGCCACAGTTCTGAAATCATCTCAGCCTTTTGAGGCTCAGCTTCAACTGCCCAGAAAAAAGCGTGGTTAAAGGAGGGGGCGGACATGTGACTGACTGCCTGTGGGAATCTGCATTCTTACAGGGCCCTAGTCCTTGCCTACTTCCCTGATAAAAGCTCCCTTATTGAAGATTGAACTTGGCAGACACAGCCTGCTTCATTCTGCACTGGGAGAGGCTCCAAACTTGATAACCCAGAATAAGTAAATTGTGTTTTTTTTGGAGGGTGGTGGTACTTGGGTTAAACTCAGGGTCTTAGGTTTGCTAAGCAGGCACTTTATCTTTTGACCCTTACCTCTAGCCCTTTTTACTTTTGTTACTTTTCCCCCCCTTTGCTTTCTTTTAAAAACTAGCTCACAGGGGCAGAAGTTTGGCCTAGTGGTAAGAGTGCTTGCCTCGTATGCACGAAGAACTGGGTTTGATTCCTTGGTACCACATACATAGAAAAAGCTAGAAGTGGTGCTATGGCTCAAGGGGTAGAAAGCTAGCCTTGGGGAAGCCCAGTGATCAGGCCTGAGATCAAGCCCTAGGACTGGCAAAAAAACAAAAACAAAAAAAACAATCCCCCCCCCCCAAAAAAACTAGCTCACATTAGTTATATGGTGGGCCATTTCATTATTATATACCAACCATTTGTTTGTTACTATTATTATTATTGTGGGCCATTTGGGGGAAATTTGAATGTAGAGCCTTCAATTAGCTCAGCTTGCTTTCTTAGCTGGTGTTCTGTTACCTGAGCCAATCCTCCATACCCGCTTTCTGCTAGGGTAATTGGAGATGGAGTCCTATAGTATCTTCTACCTGGACTGGCTTTGAACAGGGATCCTCTGACCTCTGCCACTTGAATAGCTGGGGTTACAGACTTTTTGCCGCCATGTCACGCCTGTTTTATTGAATAGTAGTCCCAGTTTGTGGCTCATAGAATCTACTATCAGTGCTAGATATTGTGTTATGATGGTAGTTTGAAGTTATGGTAATAGAGCTCAAACTTCATTCTTTCATGTTTACCAGCAAGCACAAAGACCAAAAGTACAATCAGGCTATCTCTGTGCTGCTGGAATGATCTTTTTTGGGGGTGGGGAATTTTATTTCTACAACCTTGAAAAAGTTAAATAAAATCGATTTCTACTATATCTTATCCTATTGTAAATTATTTCACTTTGATCTAATGTTGAATTCTTAGCTGGAAGAAAAAATACAAGGTCTCTGAAAAGAATGTTGAAGAGAGGGGCACACACTCAGTAGTCTTTAAGAACTTGCTTCATGAGTCTGATTTCTTCTCCTGGGATTGAGGAAATGGTCTGACTATAAAATTCCCATTACCCCCAAATAAGTGAAATTGCCTGCAGGATTCATGGTGGGTCCAGCCTTGAAGAGCAATAAAAAGCCTGTGTTAAATGAACTCTTAAGGACACGATTTAAGCCCTCAAATGGCTAGTCAGACTTTACGTTTATCCCCTCTGATTATAATTCCAGATGCTTTGGGAGAACAGTGTGTGAAAAGTGGTTCATTAAAAACAATTGCATTGGCTTGGGATAATTTGGGGCTTATTGACCAAGTCCAGGGTATGGGGCTGCCCTGTCTGGGGACCAGGAAATGGCAGAGAATGGTAGACCTGTCTGCTCTTACCCTCTGCTCCATATCTTGAGCTAACTTCAGGGACCCCAAGTTTGGTTTCCATTTAAATACATATAACTGAATGCTTGTCATTTTTTTTCTAAGAAGGGGAAAAGCAAGAACCAACCAATAGTTGGGGAATCAAAGTGGATTTAAGGGAGGGAAAAGGCATCTACTCAAAATGAATTCATGTAATGCCTTCAGGAGAGCTTTGCTGCTTAGAGGTGAGATTGAGGGGGTCCAGGCACCCAAGAGGGGCAGAAGGCCTAGAGAATTGCCTCTGCCTCCTGTTATATTTCTGTGGCTTTCTAGAAGTGCTGTAATTGGCACTTGCTGTTTATTACCAGTAAATTTTATTAAGTGCTCACAGTGCACAACAAACTGGGAAAGGCCTGGAAATCTACATTGTGCTTGGCAAAACTGCACAGACACATCCTAGCTGAGGAAGTTTTAAGAATGGCTTCTCAGATGTTATGACCATAAACTGAGTATTGAAGGTTGAACAGGGTTAGTGCTTGGATAACCTGGTGTTCCTGGGGAGGTGAAGATGGAAGGAGAAAATGGATGAGACATGGATTTTTGTTGTTGTTGTTTGTTTTTTCAAGAGAGAGAAACATGTGAAAATTTACAAGAGACCTGGATTTGTTTGGGGAATTGTGAATTCTCTCAACTGCAGATTGCAAATACTTGAAAAATAATTTTACCTCTATTGAACATGTACTGACTTGTCATTGTTTCTTAAACAGTGTCACATAGGATCTATTTGCATGGTATTCACATGTTGTTAGTTATTGAAGCTAGAGATGATGTAGAGTAGAAGAGTGGATATGAGTAGGTTAGGTGCAGATGCTGTACAGTTTGATGTAAGGGCCTGCCCCACTGGTTTGGGTGTCTTTGATGTTGCTGGAATCAATTCCTTGTGCATGCCAATAAATGTTTTAAGTTTAAAGACCAGTGATTTTCAGTCACATTATGAGTTTCATCTTTTCCCATTTCTGGAGACTGATCTAGTTAGTCTGGTGGAGAAGGCTTGGGGGTAGGAGTAAAGCCTGTACCTCAGCCATCAGCCAAGCACGCACATGATGTCATTATGTCCAGACGTGATAGAGCACATGAAGGGCTTGGGACTATGATGGCTTGGAAAAGATCCCCTCCCCCCAGCATCAAGACCAGGAAAACAATGGTTTGGCCTGGTAAGAAATAGGCCACAGCCAAGGGGACAGAGCAGTGCTAGGAAGGGAAGAGTGAGGAGAAGGAAAGGGTGGCAACATCACACAGAGATGCCTGTAAAACAAAGGTCAAGCATCCTTCCATTGGGCACTGACTGGGAAGGGGCAGGTTGTTGGGGCTTTCCTGAGCCACCCCATGGAAGACAGATATCCTTAGCCAAGGCCCTAGGAATTCAGGAGCATTGCGAGGTGACTCAGGGATGGGCGAGGGACCTAAGCATGAGACGAAAAGACTGAGGCGGGGTGTGGTGGGCTCTGGGAGGCTTCCCATACCCAGGATTAGGTGCAAGGCCATGGTGAGACCTGGTTCTCTGCCCCTGGGGTGCATGTGAAGGCGACAAGTGAGAGGATCTAGATGCAAAGGGAGGATCCAGGCGGAGGGAAGGTTTATCAGAAGGCCAAATGGCATTTTTTTATGGTGTCGATTTTTAACAGTTGCTTTAACAACAGAATGTTGAAAATGTGTGGCCTTCTCTCTCCCTTGGGATGCTGTGGCCACTGAAAAGGTTGCATCTATTAAGAAAATGAGTTTTATTGCTCAACTGTGGATTGAATTAATTTGTATTCTCTTTCCTTTGCCACGTGCTTTCTGAGCCGCCTGGTTGACTAGGCAGAGTTCTCTAAAGAGGATGTGCGGTTAAAAGAAAAACTCAACTATGAACCTTCTCCTCACCCAGAAACATTTTATATTAGAAAGAGCCAAAATACATTCAGAAGGGAAGTGTAACTAGTTTAAGATCTTTCTGTATTATTTTAGGTGTCAAGAATGACTGAGTTCTGTATGATGGTTTAAATTAGGATTGCCCAACCCTGGTACTGTTGAATTTGGGGGCTGGTGAATTCTTTTTGCTACTGGGGTTTTGAACCCAAGGCTTCCTGCTAGTAGCAACACAAATGCTCTGATGCCTAAACTATGTTTCTGGCCATTGTTGCTCTGGCTATTTTTGAGAGTGTTAAGAAAATAAGAAGTTGTCTATTTCTGCCAATGATTCTCTTAGTCTGAGCCTCACACAGTTCAAGTTATTGTCTTACATTAAGATATCAGGTTTAGCTTAGAATATGAATCTAAAAAGCAGTGGAATACCTCCTGCCCTTCCTCTCTCTTCTCCCCTTCCCTCTTCCTTGGGGCTTGAACTTAGGGTCTGGGCACTGTCCCTGAGATTTTGTGCTTAAGGGTAGGGATCTACCACTTGAGCCACAGCTCCGCTTCTGGCTTTTTTGGTAGTTTATTGGAGATAAAGAGTCTCATGGTCTTTCCTGCTTAGGCTGGCTTTGAACCACTATCCTCAGATCTCAGTTCCCTGAGTAGCTAGATTTATAGGCATGAACCACTGATGCCTGGCTGGAAATACTCTTTTTAAAAATGATTGTATAGTCCAAGAATCCCTTGCATATTAAGTCTAATGCTTGGTGTACTGAGGCCCCCAGAACTGTCTAGTGCTCAGGAGGGCAGGTGAAGAATGAAAAAGTGTGGTGGCATTTACCACAGAGCTTTTCATAGCTGTTTCAAATTCCATGCTGTGGTTCAGATTCACCCATCCTTTGGGGAACCTCCAACGTGGTTTCAGGTGTGGCAGATCGGCAGGTAAGCAATGAAGCCCTTCATGATCTGAGTTTCCAATACTATTTTCCAGATTGTCTCTTCCTGTTACAAATGGTAGAACAAGGCTGGCGGCGGGGTGGCGGTGTTCCTGTACATGGAACCTGTAGTGATAAAATAGCTTCCTACTATTAGCAATGGAATAATCCAGCCTGCCCTGGGCTTCTCCCGGAACCCTATGCCTATGACCTCACATTTCTTAGGAACTTTGTCCTACAGTCTCCCATAATCTGTATACATTTTGTGCTATACTTCATTCTCTCAAGTATATAAAGGAAGATCTTTGCATGTCCTATTAGTAACAACAACAAAAAAAATCATCCTTCGGACTTTAGTTTTTTTTTTAAGATGATGAAACTATGTAACGTATTTGTAAATGCAATGTTAGCAGGTGTTCTATATTTACTTAGACTTACCATAAGCTGGATTTGGTTCTCTGATTCCTCACCTCCATTGATCAGAGAAAGTCATTCATTATCCAAGCCAGTCTGTCTTTGTTAGTTGACCAGACATGTACATGATATTGATTTTAAGTGCATTTGTTCGATAAGATTTATTCTAGCCCAAATTGTTTCATATGGACTTGCATTGCTAGAAATTTACTGTTTTCTTCCTTGGTTTGGCAGAAGTTTTTGTAGTGTGCCAACTGTTTGTATGGATGGACATTGTATCTCTATAACACTTCATGCAAAGAAAATTAAAAAAATATATGGTGAAGGCATTTCCCTGATGGGTTTCCAATCAGCAGTGTACTTTGATAATTTGATTTGTAGAAACTAGAGAGGGGTGTTATTAAGCTCTTCCTACTGTTCATAATTCTTTGAGAATTCAGATCATGGTTCTGAGTTTCTGAGAACATCTGTTGAAAATTTCCTAAGTCCTTTATTGTTTTGCTGATGTATTTTAAGAAGGCCTTGAAAAAATTTAAACCAGAGTAGTATCCAAAAGAACTCGGAGGAAAAGGTGAATCTTTTCTCTATGCCTGGAATAAGAGAAACCAAAATACGTTGATGTGGATTAACCTGCTAGAGTTCTATCAGTGTAGTAAAGATGAAGATGTGGTGTTTCTTCAAGACCTCATGTCACATGCCTTAATCCCAACTACATAGGAGGTATAGATGACAGGGTTGTAGCCTAGGCTAGCTAAGGCAAAAACCAAGACCCTATTTGCAAACTAGCCTAAAGCAAGAAGGGCTTGAGGTGTGGCTCACAGAACAGAGCACTTGTTTAGGAAATGAGGCCTTGAGTTGAACCTTTCATGACTGCAACAGGGTGGGGTGTGCTTCTTAGATGGGTATAGAATTTTGCAATCACTTCTTATAATTTAATTTTCTGCCTTAATTTCCCACATGTTTTACAGTTCCTTCTTGATCTTGAGCAATTTTGAATCGATTTGGTTTCACATAAGATCTCTTTTCTTGGCCGTGTTTTTAGCTTGCATGCTTCCTCCAACTTGGTTAAGCATAAATGAAATCACGATAGTATTTATTTTGGCCAAGAACATTCATTAATCTCTGGTTTTCCATCGGAAAATCGACTGCCTGAAGTTCATGGACTCAGTTGTCAAAGAAACACCGTCAGGGAATGCCAAATAGATGCTTAGAAGGTTCAGTGTGTTTTGGGGGAACTAGCTAAGGAGCACTCTTGGCTTAGGGGATGTCGTACTTTCTTTTGCTCCCCAGAGAAAGGAAGTCCATTCATTCCTGGCTTCTCTTCTCTTCTCTGTTTTTCCTGTCTAGGTTGCACCTACAGAGGAAATACCTATAACAGCTCCTTCACATGGCAGAGTCCAGCCGAGCCCTGTGTCTTGCGTCAGTGCCAGGTAAAGCCAGATATTTTTTACTCTCCAGCAAAAATGTGATTTCTTATAGAACTCTTAGTAGCTGCCAGCTTCAACCAACACAGAATGAGAGTTCCACTCACTCCCACAAAAAAAAGGCTGAAAAAAAAGAAGCAAGTGAAAAAGCAGCTGTATGCTTGTGCATATTTATTATATTCAACATAACAAGACAGGTACAGGATAGGTACTGAATGGACCTGTTTCCAGAAGCACACAGCAGAATGGTCTCCCATTGTTAAGTGGTGTCTGGGAAACCTCCAGGAAGATGCTTATGTCCTTAGGGAAAACCCATGTCTTCCTGTGAAATCGTCTTGGAGTGGAAGATGAATTCCTGTTAGCAGAAAAGAGGTATTGTTAGCTGAGGTATGTTTTCTTCTTTGACTTAGAAGGGTTTTTGCCAATCTGGAAACTATATTAAAATGAAGTAATCAATGCACTGTCATCTTAGTGATTTCCACCTCTCATTTGGAAGAACAAGCCACCAGTTTAGCCATTAAGGCACCACTGTAGCTGATTCTTGCCGAATTAAAAAATAAGTAGTAGTGGCATGTGGCTCTAATCTCTGCAGTATTAAAAATAGAAAGATGAACCAAAGGGAAAATGAAGAACCTTAAACTTTGGAATTCTACAGCATCATGATGAAACTACTCAGTTTAAAAATGAAAGTCTTGTCTGAGATTAACATAACTAACAAAAATTGTGTACATAAATGGACATTCAGTGGCTCATGCTTATAATCCTGGCTACTCAGGAGGCAGGTATCTGAGGCCATGGTTCAAAGCCAGCCTAGACAGATAAATCTAAGAAACTCTTATCTCCTACTAACCATCCAAAAGCCAGAAGTGGTATGACTCAAGTGATAGAGTGCCAGCCTGGAGTGAAAAAGCCAGAGGAAAGCACAGGCCCAGAGTTCAAGCCCCAGTATGCAAGTTTACACAGACATACAAATTTCTGTAGAAACGATGGGGGATGCATGTGCATTGAAAGGAGATGGAAAGGTAATATAATGGAAGATAGGTGTGTCTGTCTCATCATATCTCAAGCACATTGACATTTAGTTCATTAAAATCTGAAATTTATGTTGTAATGTTCTCATTATATATCTCCATTAGGCATGATGGTCACATATAAGACTTTCAGTTATTTATTCTTTTAATTATTTTGCTTGCTGGCATAGCAAGGTTTTTTTTTGTGAAAAGAAGCAATAGGTAAAACAGATGCAAGAAAAATAACTTCATTGGATCAGTAGATATTTGTTGAATTGTTTTATTTGATTATAAATCTGGCAGCCTCATGGTGCAAAGAAACAAGTTATTGTTATTCATTCTTTTAAAAAAATTTCTGCTGCTACTGGGGCTTGAACCCAGTCTCACACTCTCCCTTGGCTTTTCTTGAACAACACTACTACCTCCAAGAGTGATGGAGTGATGGAGGCACCCTGCCTCCACCCTGTCTGTGGACCTGTGACATTTCCATTGTGGTTAGGGGTGGAAGCCTTGGTAGAAGGGTTGTTAAATAAGATACACATATGTCCTATGTAATGAGATAAGTATTTGTATGTGGCTGTCTGAGATCTTTTAAATTCACACGTTGCTTGAGCTAGAGCAAAATTTTACTGTATTTGGATAAAAACATCACTTAAATTAAATGCAGCTACCAAATGGGAGGGATTATTATTCTTTTGCCTGAAGAACACATTAAATTGTTATTTGTTCTTAGAACCAAAACTCTCATTATCTATCCCATTTTAGTAGCTGGCTACTCCATGGGGCCCAGAGAAAATGGGGGGCAGGACTCCTGAGTTATTACAGAAAGTCAGAAAATGCTTGGAATCTTACACAGGAGCAGGATATTATCTACCAAAGAAGAACTTGGCCTCTTGCGTCTCCTCCTTGCTAAGCCGTTGTCCAAGTCCCTATGGTGCTATTTTGTCACTAAGTAGAAAATCAAACCTCTGGGAAGGTTACAGAAAACTGGCACTTCCCACTCCTATCCACAGGCTCTTGTGTGGAATTACCCTTCCTCAGGAGACAGATGTGGGAGTTGACCATTGCCTGCACTTTCCAAGCCCTTCTGGCTCCTCTGAAGACACAATTTCCCTCTGTCTCTGTGTCCTCTTTTCAGGGCATAGGGTCAATGCAAATGACGACCGCGTAGGACACATGCAGGCTCTGTCACTCCATGTAACTGGTTACCCAAACTTCCCACTTTACTTTACTCTTGGTACTATGAGAAGAAGTTGGAAGAAACCAGAATGAGTAGCTGGGTGCTGGTGACCCACACCTGTAATCCTAGGTACTCAGGAGCCTGAGATCTGAAGATCCCAGTTTGAAGCCAGCAGAGCCAGAAAAATCCCCGGGAGACTCTTATTTCCAATTAACCCTCAAAAGCTGGAAGTGGTGCTGTGGCTCTAGTGGCAGAGCACTAGCCTTGAGCACAAAGAAGCTCAGGAGCAGCTCCCAGGCCTGAATTCAAACTCTACACGGTCAAAACAGAAACAAAATAAAAAATAAAGCAAAACAAAAGCCAGGGAGACTGTGGTTAACATTTCTCTGTCCTTGGACTGGGAATTTGGCCTAGTGACAGAGTGCTTGCCTAGCGTGCACGAAGACCCGGGTTCTATTCTTTGGCACCAGGTACATAGAAAAAAGCCAGAAGTGGTGCTGTGGCTCAAGGATAGAACTCTAGCCTTGAGAAAAATCCAAGGACAGTGCTCAGGCCCTGAGTTTAAGCCCCACAACTGGCAAAACAAAAATTGGTCTGGACCATCCTGCATGTATGGGTCTGATGAGGTACTATGGACTGAGACCCAATGGTCTAATCTGTCTCCATTTGACTTAAAGTCTGCCTTCTTCCTTCTGTCTTCTAACTGAAGGAGTTCTGATGGTGGGAATTTTTGCTTTATGTTCTCCCTTTTAATTTCTTATGGAAAAGAAAACCCTGAAGATCCCCGATAGGAAATTGATACTGAGAACTGACCGGAATCCTTCATCTGGCTTGCAGATATGAAAAGAAAATTGACCTCAGGCCACTGCTCTCTGCATTGCTTTAGTGACGTATGGGAAGCATGGATTCTTTTGATGTTGGCTCTTGCTAGTATGTGAGGGGATTGTTTTTTCCCTAATGAGACAGAGATAGCAGTAATTTCCCTTCATGGCACAGACCTTGGGTGTGACATGAAGTCACAGAAGCTGCTCTCCTGCTCATTGAGCTGAGGTGTGCACTGCTGAGGAGCAGATGTGGTGAGCAAATGGCCCAGTTGGTTGTCTTGTTGTCACATCTGTTTCAACCTGCCATCCAAAACAAAATTAACAAACAAAAATGTGTTCATTTAGAAAGTACATAGGGAATGTAACTCTTCAAAGACGATTCCTGAAAATTATGTTTTTCTTTTAAAATTTATTTTCTGAAGAATAATATTTAAAAATGTTGTAGGTGACATTAAGTTGAGTTTGCAAATGCCCTCATGCATGTGAGGATTTAAATCTAGACTCCTGCTCTGTCACATTTAATGTGAATTTAGAAGTCATTTTGTGTTGTCTTTTCATCGGATCCTGGAGGACTAGAGCCCCGATTTCACAGGGGCTGAGTGATATTTCTCAACTTGCAGAAGTAATCTAGGCTTTTCTAGAAAGGTTGTTCAGTATTTACCAGGAATTTCAAACTCTAGATGCAAGTCTGGGTTTTATGCTGGTAGCCTATGGCTCCTGGTCAATGTCTTGACATATATAAACAATGATGGATACCTGAAGCAATTGAGAAGGAGCAGGGAGATCCTGTCAGGTTCTGACTGCCAGCAAGAAGGCTTTAACTAGATTTCAAAGCCAGCAAGTGGGGCCAGGGAGAGAGTGCACTCTGAGGTCCAAAGCAGGGCTCAGGATCTCACCTGTGCAGCGGTGGTGGCCTCTGGGGATGACACCACCCCACCTTGCACTTGTGCATTTGCCTTCCTTTCCTTCCTCGATTCCCAAAGTTGTCCCCCCTTAGGGAGGGAATTCTGGACTGATGTTCTTGTGACCCTCTGTCACCCAGGAAGGCGTCATCACCGAGTCGGCCGTGCGCTGTGCTGTCCACTGTAAGAACCCCACAGAGCATCCAGGAACCTGCTGCCCTTCATGTCCAGGTAACACTCAGAGGGAGCCCCTGGACCATCCAGGTGCAGTGTGAGGGCTCTGTGTTCTCCAGAGTGCAAGAGCCCTTTCATCCATGTCCACACGTGAGCCTAATTAGAGGGATAAGGAGTGTAGGAGGAAGAGAAGGGGGAGTGAGATTATGTGTGAGAGGGAAAGATGAGGAAAGATAGGAGAGACTGAGACAGAGTCTATTGCTCCCTCCACATGCCCAAGGTGAAGGCCACGTGGTATAATGTTGGCCCATAGCCTCTCCTGGCTTGGTGGCCACTTGCCACCCCCAGGGCCACAGGTAACACCTATTTCATGAGGAAGGGCTATGGCTCTCACTTCCATCCAGGAATCTCTTTTTATGACTTCCTATTACAGTACTTTGGTTGGTGTGCACCTGGTGATGCAGTGGGCCAGATGTTTTCTGAGATCCCAGAGCTGGGTCTCCCGTGAGTTTAGCTTAAGGTTTTGCGCCTTGTTTTTTGGTGTGGCTGGATGAGCTGGACTCACAAGGGTCTTCCTTGAGTGGCCTTTGGTCCTGCTGGCAGTGGAGGGCACTTCTTCTGCAGTATAGGAGTGACTTCTCTCACCTTCCTTAGCAGAATTGCCCAGGCATCCCATGGCTTTGTAAATGCCCAGGTGGTTTGAGATGAGATTTGTTTTCCTGATTTCTTAGCCCACTGCACAGGTCATCTTGGATAGGGTGCTGCATCTGGATTTTCTGAGCATTTTTCCTCCTTGGTGACAATGCTCTTGTTCATGGGCCTTTATATGACAGGCTAGTCCCCTTGGGGGGGTCTTTCTTCCTTCCTTCCTTCCTTCCTTCCTTCCTTCCTTCCTTCCTTCCTTCCTTCCTTTCTTTTGTTTTTTTTTTTCTTTCTTTTTTTTTTTTGTGGGTCATGGGGCTTGAAGTTGGCCTGGGCTTTGTCCCTGAGCTCTTTAGCTCAAGGCTACCGGCCTACCCATGAGCCAAGCCCCACTTCCCATTTTTCTAGAGGTTAATTGGAGATAAGAGTCTCAGGTCCTTTTGTGCCCGGGCTGGCTTTGAACCTTGATCCTCAGATCTCAGCCTCCTGAGTAGCTAGGGCCTGTTGTTTCTTGCACCTTCCTTGGGGACAGCAAGGGGTGATCCCTGGCTTGGTCTAATAATCTTCCAGTGTTTAGGACAGCAGTGTCCACCCTTCTCACATCTCAGTCTTTACTCAGCTCCCTTTTAACATCAGGGCTCTCCCCTCACAGTCCTGCCATGTGAGAAACCTATCACAAAGGCCCCAAACTAGATGAAAATAAAGGAATTCTTCCCCTAACCCAATGACTATTTTGTATCCATAGATAAGTCCTTCAGTTTGTTAAAGTTGATGAACATATATTACACTTGCCTGAAAAACTCCAAAGACTTGTCTTTGGTGCTCAAGCCAATGTTGGTCTTGTAGGCCAATTCTGAATAGACTGAACTGGGGGAGGTGATTGAACTTCCAGATAATTTCTGTATAGAGAGTGAATGAACTGCCAGATAATTTCTGTATAGAGGCAGGCTTAAGGTTAATAGCAAAACAAATTTTACTTGCACACATACAATGGCTCATGCCTGAAATCTTAGCTTCTTGGGAAGTTGAGATCTGAGAATCCACAGTTTGAAGCCAGGTTGGAAAGAAAAGTTTGTGAGACTCATCTCCAGTGAACCAAGAAAAAGCTAGAAGTGAAGGTGGCTCAGGTGGTAGAACACCAGCCTTGAGAGATCAAAGGCCAAGAAAGAGTGTGAGTCCCTATGTTCAAGCCTCAGTACTCTCTCTCAATGTGTGTGTGTGTGTGTGTGTGTGTGTGTGTGTGTGCGTGTGTGTGCGTGTGTGTGCGTGTGTGTGTAATTGGCTAGATGGAGTACGTTGTTAGTTTTTGGATCCAGGATGAACTCAGAGGCCCCCACTGATGGCCTTGGGGCCCCTCACAGACCAAGGGTAATGCGAGGGGGAACTTGAAACTGATCATTTCTTACTTGCCTCACTTTGAATCATCTTATCTGAAGCAGTAGAGTGCATTTGTTTTTCAGCCATCAAAATTTTCATATTTGAACAATTGCTTCATTTACTTTGCTATTTGGTTGTATTCTGAGGAAGAAAAGGGATGGATCATGGCTGCACACACTACATATGGCATACTACATACTATATATTACATACTATATGTTGGACACAACACTCTACACAGTCCTCCTAGCGGTGGCCAGGGAGGGGCCCGGTATGGTACACTGGACAGGAGAGGACCAGACCCATGAGGTGAAGATCTGGGTCTCTTTCCTCACTAGCACCACTGCCCACCTCGCTCCACCACATGAGAAGTGTTAGGCTTCCAGTCTGGGTGAGCCAGGAGGCAGATCCTCTTTACAAGTGAGCATGTCATGCCAGAGCCTGACGCCTGCCTGAGCAGCAATGGGCCCTCTGTGGTGAGGTCAGTCATCACCAATAGCCTTCCTTCTAGACAGTTTTGGGGATGCAAACCAGAAGTCAGCAGGCATCTTCCTCTGGGGAGAGAGGAGTGTACAGGAGCAGTCATGGAGGGCTGGGGGGACTCCCGGTGGTTCCAAAGGACTGGCATCTGTCACTGATCAATGGATGCTATTCTGTGTAATGACAAACATGTACAGTCTGTGGTCAGTTTCCTCCTGAAACAGATTACAGCACATTCTTGGTTGTCTGCTCCTTCCTTTCTGTCTGATCCTTCGCTCAAGGATGTTGGGTTGTGATGGGAATAGTTTGAATTCTCTTTAAAATTCCTTCACTTGAGTTGTCAAATGTAGTTGGTTGTGTCAGTTTGTAGGACAGAATCAGAGGAAAGAATGGAAAACTGTGTCGGAAGTGCCCCATGGGGAGAGGCAAGGGGACATCGGCCATCTATGGATGGCATCGAGACACAATTACCAGGGCATGGCATTTAGCAAGTCCTCCCACATTGTGGATGGCTAGCTCTGGGTGTGGCTGTCAAAACAAGTCTATTCCTGGGGCAGGTTTTGAGTTCAGTTTACTATGGCCAGTCCACTGTACACCCAGCACTTTCTGTTGAACAAAGGGCCCCATCTAGCTTTAAAATGGAGAGAACAAGGATGAGGTCTGGTGGGGATGCTGTTCTTTCCCTCTGTCAGAACCAGTTTGTCCAAGCATTTGGGTGGTTCTGTGGAAAGCTGATTGTCTAGTCTCAGTCATGCAGGAGAGCCTGCCAGGCTAACTTTTACCTGCTGAAAGTCTGTTTCTGCTTGTCTGCTATGGCAAAAGTAAAGCCAGCCATCCCTGCCTTGTGAGGGCCACACTAGCACAAAATGGCTTTTCTGTTAACTGACCACCCTCTCATGGCCCTGTGGCACGGAGTTGCTGGCCATCCTGTGCCTTGTGTCATTTAGAACATAGCAGTATTCTGAGCATCTTTCTGAATACAACACACCTACTGGGTTTGGGTCCTATGATAACCTAATGTGGTAAAGAACTCAACCCTTTTAACACACACACACACACACACACACACACACACACACACACACACACACACGCGAGGCTGAAAACCCACGGTGCTTTCTGCCCTGTCTCTGCCTCCTGTTGCCTGTGTGCTCAGCTTTCTGCAGAGCATGGGTGGGTAGGAACTGGTCTGTATTTCAGCGTGGCTGCCAGGCAGAGTCCCTACTTCCTCTCTGAACTGAGCATTCTTGCTCTGTACAAGGACAGAGGTCTTGCTTGGAAGATGGCGGGAGGACAATAAGACATTCCAGATTATTGTTATTCACCATGGGCTCCTAATCACATCATGGATATCTTCCTTCTTAGCCTTCCATTGAGTTCTTATTGCCCCCTCTGGGGTGTGGACCTCTGTCATGGTAAATGTATGTTGGGGCCCCAAGCTCTCACAACATGGCTCATTGCAGTGTGTTTGTGCTCCTTGGGTTGGTCTGGATCCCACTGTTTGTTTGCTGCTTTCCTTAGGGTTTCTGGTCCTCCTCCTTTCCTTCCTTCCTCCTGTCCTCCCTCCTCCTCCTCCTCCTGCTCCTGCTCCTCCTCCTCCTCGTCTTCTCTTCTTCTTCTTCTTCTTTTCTTCCTTCCTTCCTTCCTTCCTTCCTTCCTTCCTTCCTTCCTTCCTTCCTTCCTTCCTTCCTTTCTTCTTTCTTCTTCCTTCTCTTCCTTCTCCTTCCCCACCTCAACTGCTTCCTCTAACTCTGTAGCAATCTTGTGGTTAAAGAGGATGCTGCTCAGGTGGAGGTGGGCAGTGGATCAGGGGATCGTGTGAAGTTGATCAAATACGGATGCTGAATTTCTGAATTTTCCTTTGCTGTCCAGGCTGTGTGTTTGAAGGTGTGCAGTATGGGGAAGGAGAGGAATTTCAGCCAGAAGGGAGCAAGTGTATCCGGTGTTCCTGTCTGGTGAGTTCTGGCGTTGGTGTTACTGGGCGATCCTTTGGGTTTATGGAGCTTGCTGCCCAACTGGTACACCTTCCTCTCCTCTCCTGTGGAGGGGAGGGGAGGCTCTGAAGTCTGTCTTTCCACCTCAGTGCCATGGTCATGGGTTTGTTTGGCTCTGAGTCAGGAGTGCACCATGGGGTGTTAAGCAGCTCCCTGATATCAGCCATTAGGTCCCAGTATACCCTTTCCCTTAGCTGGATCCCCAACAGTGTCTTCAGATATCCAATCTCTCCCAGAGAGCAAACTGGCTTTGGATTAAGACCTCCCTCCCAGGGAGAGAGGGAGGGAGAGAGGGAGAGTATGATTTGCCTTCACTGGTCTTCTTTTTTTGGGAAGGTGATGATGGACTTTCTGACTCTCGAAGGTAGAGAGCTTGTTGTTGAGGAAGCTGTTGACTTCAGGACAGCTGGGCGGGAAGGTGGGGACAGGCAGAGTGTCTCAGTGTGTCCTGTGGGTGAGGACCGGTCCTCTGTGATACGGAGAAGAAACAGGAAAGAGTCGCCTTTCAATGAGAGATGCAAGGCAGAGGACTGATGGGTGAGTTAATCCATAAGCCTAGCTCCGAGTGTGTTTACAAAGGAGGAAAGGAACGTGGCCTGTGTTATCATTTTAGAGGAACCTTTTCTATTCATTGATTTCAGAGTAAAACCACTGGTGGTGGTAAGGGTGACTGCGACGGCAGTGAGTGAGAGGTAGCTGCTGTAAGTTATTTACAGTAGGGAATTAGGACAGCCACATATGTTTTCATCCCTTGTAATGAGGAACATACCTTTTCCAAGTTGCTTGCAACTGTGGATGCATCTCAGAATATTTAAAAAGGAAATATATGGGGAGCCCTAGCATCCTGATTTTAGCAAAGCAGAATCATATGGGGATGATCATAAATCTCAGCATTGATCATGTCTTCGTAAATCTCTATTCCCTATAGTACATGTGCATCCAGAGCCCAAGCTAGGATAAGCACGACCAAGGGCAATGGGGAAGGAGAGAGGGAAAGGAGCGAGAACGAGGAAGGAGGGCAGTGTGTGTATTCACATAGATATAAAACATATGTGGTCATTTGCATAGTGTGTCAAGAGCACAGAATAATTCACTGATGAAAAGGAGCATGAGTTTGAATGTTCCAGTTCAATTTTTAGGCTTTCTTGCTAATTAGGAGCAAATAGATTTACATCCGATTTTATGTAAGTGATTTCTATGACTTGCTGTCCAACATTGCCTAATTTTATTTCTTCTGTATTGGAAGCTGTAACATTTTTCTGATCTATTAGTACTCTTATTTTGGGGGGAGTTGTTGAGGAAACATAAGGCACATTTCATCAAGAAATTTTAAATGCGTGCCTGGGCAAATTGGCTTTCTAATAGAGGTGGGCCAAGGCTGGATAGCTGAGACTTCTGAGGTAGGGTGGGCGGTTGCGGGAGGGGGGAGGGGAGACTTAGAAGGTGGGAAATTAGAGGATGAGAAGTTCCTGTATTTTTACCATGATAACATTCAAAGGCCTTGGAAGTGGACATGAAGTTGGGACTTATGGAGACAGGAGAGATATAAATGGAAAACAGTACTGAGACACTGGAGTTTCATGTTTTTAAGCCCAATACTCACTAAACGCAATGCACTTGAGTCCCTGGGAAGTCCTGCTTTTGTTTTGTCAGAAAGATGAAAATCCAAGGCTGTTCTTTGCACAGGTCCTAATATGCAGGGAGAGATTTCCAGACCTGCAGCCCAGATCTTTTCCTGGAGGACTATAACCTAATTTCCTGGATCCTGTAATCCTACTGTTCCCGTGTCTTTTCCAGTTCTCTGTGCTGCCATCCTTGGCAATTAAAAGGCAATTTTTACTTAATTTTTAAATTTTGCTGTTGTTGGGATTCGAACTCATGCCCTCACAACTGACTAAACTTGCTTGCTTGGCTGGCACTATACCACTCCTCTAGCCTTGGTTTTTGCTGGCTGTTTTGGAAATGGAGCCCTGCCAACCCATCTACGTGGATTGGCTCTGAATTGGGATCCACTTAGCCTCCTGAGTAACCAGTAATGATTAGCTTTGCTTCTATTCCCCACACTGTCTTTTGGACGGATGGAATGTGGAGGCAGATGGCCTTTTTCCAGCATACCAGACACAGGTATTTAGGCCTAGAAATGGATGAGGGTCAGGGAGCAATTTTTCTTTCTGTAAGATTTCTTTTATAGATGGTTATTAAAGAACCTTTTCTTTCTTAGTGGAGCGGGACTCAAGGCCTTCCACTTGCTAAGCAAGGTGCTCTACTGCGGAGCCACACCCTCAGGCCTGTTTTTCACTGATTATGTTTAGCCTGGGCCACCATCTGCCTACTTTAGGCTTCTTCTTGATTTCCCAGCAGAAGCACAGGGTTCGTTTGTGAAGACTCTGAGGTTTTCACTTGTTAATTTACCTGTCCTCTTCCCCTCCTTTTCTTTGCATATGTGTATGTATGTATACTCACATACAGACATACGAATGCATGCATACATGCTTCCAGGTTAGCACTTTTCCATGAGTATAATAGTTATCAGCTCATTTCTCTGCTTTCTGTGTTTGTCGTGGAAGAGGCTATGTCTTTATGTGTTTGCTAGTCTGTTCCCAGCTCATAAAGCTGACACAAAGCTCACAGAAGATCACAGTGATGCTTCTTTTCTCTTTCACCCCATCACTCTTCTCTTCCACACTAGCCGCCCATTCTTTCCCTGCTTGGATCTTCATGTTCATCCGCTTTCTGTTGCCTAGGGAAATGTGTGTATTCCTCATGCAATCAATGAGGTGTACCGCCTCTCAAGTAGATACTGTTGGTACCACACAGCCCTTCTTCATCCTCATCAAATTTGTGAAAATCTGCCTCCTCTTGATTCCATGATGTGGTGACAGTGGCGTAACTCCCTGGGAAGATTCTTCATGTTCTTGAGACAGATGCCGTTGCTAATGAGAAATGCCTCACACATGATTTTATGTCCTGGTTTTTGTCGGGACAGTACGTATGGCATTCCAGACAGCTGACAGCACGCTAGCCTTGGATGCTATCTGGAGAGGGTTTCACAACCTTTCTTCTACTCATGGCAGCAGCAGAAAGGCCAACATTTTTTGAGGTGAGCGTATCATCATGACTCAGTTAGGAAATGCAACACATTCTTATCAGTTGTTGAACTGTGTCACCCCATTTACACATTCTATAAAGAGAAGAGCCAAGAGGAATGGCATAATAGCTCCCCAGGGCTCCAATAGTATAATGGGGAAGCAATGCCCGACATTCCTCCAGCCGTTCCATACAGCTGTCTGAGTCACTAGACAGCTCTCCTTGTGAGAGGTGAGAGCTGTGACTCAGGATTAGCCTCATTTTAAAAGAGAAAGACTACTCTTTTTCCTATGTTTGAAGCAAAGAATACTTTCTAAAGCACACTGAGTGTTGATTAAACCCCACATTCACTTCCTTTCCAGTGGGCTCTAAAAATTTCTTTTTTTTAATTCCCTGTCCACTGTTGAGCACAGAGTCCTGTGAACCATTGTCCAGCTGGTTATTTAGGAAACAGGATGGTGGCTGTTGGCCTAGTCTAGGCATTGCGGTAAAGCCTGTCTTCCAGGTTCTAAGTCTGGAGATGAGGCTGCTAGTGAGAGGGGCTGTGTGAGAGGGGCCCCGCCAGTCTGTTATAGGCAGTAAGTATAAAGCTCAGGCCTCTCATACCTTGCTTACCAAAGAGTGGCCAAATCATTTACTTTGCCTGACCAAGGTGTATTAAGTTCTGAGGATTTTTACCAATAAACAGGGGTTATTAACGGGCTGTCTGTGCTGAAGAGGCCTGGCTTTATTGGCTTCACAAGATCCTGAAGTCCATAAACACTTTTGCTTACACTCACACTGGAGATTCTGCACAGTGCCTCCTAGGGAAATGGAAACTCCAGGAAGAAAGAAAATGGGGCACAAAGAAAACAATGGGGATCTTTCAGGCTGTCCCGTCTTCCCATCTAGTCTGCCTGCCTTCAGAGGCCACACAGCCAGGCATGTCTAGCCTCTGCCTACCGCTCTTTTTATACTCTCAGTATGGACATTGTAGTCCTTGTGCTGGTTATTTTTCTCCTCAGTAGATATCATATGGCCTCTGCCTGCTGTACAGGTCTCCTCCATTGAGTTTGTTAAGTATGGAGAAACTCAGTTGCTCTTCTAGGCTCATGGAACAGAAAGCCAAAGCTTATCAAGGTCTACCAAGTATCTCCTTTGTTAGTAGTTTGAGAAACTGACCTAATGCCTCCTGATCATTATCTCAGCTGCCATCTTTTTTTCATATATTTTTTTATTGCAATTAATAGAAGGGTTACATTATATTCAACAGGTAGAAGGTGCATTACTTCACATACAGTGATACCCTTTCTCATGTCTTAGTTCCCATTTCCCTCCTCCCCCCACCCCTCATCTTGTTTTCCCCCCTTCCCTAACCCATTTCAAATAACCAAATACATATATGTCCAATATATCAGATAACAAAGTGAAATACTGTAACAATATGAGATAACCAAGGGACAGCAAATGAGATGAGAGATAACACACTACATTAAGGACAATAATCACTCATTTATGGCTTTTGTTTCTATATCCTAGAGGTTCTTTCATTTAGTGTCACACTGTATGGCCTTATGTATCTAGGTTTTGCTCTATTGCAAATCTCTGCTAGGAGAGCCCAAGGTTTCTACTGATTATGACAAATGAGGGAAACCATTGAGCCTATGTTCCTTTGAGTCTGGCTTACTGCACTTAATATGAATTTTTTCTAAGTCTTTCCATTTCCTTACAAATGGGGCGATGCCATTCTTTCGGACAGCAGCATAGAATTGCATTGTGTACAAATACCACATCTTGTTGATCCATTCATCAACTGAGGGACATCTGGGTTGGTTCCATATCTTTGCTATGGTAAATAGTGCTTCAGCTGCCATCTTTTTATTTCTCCTCACCACTCTCATCCTTAGCAGATGTACTTTTACCTTGCATTGGAACGCAAAGCATTTCTTCCTCAGGTAAGGGGGCTCTGACAGCCCAGACCAGACTACTTCTTATACCAAGCTCTTTTATAGCAAGGTCTAATGCTTTATTTCCCAAACATCTGAAATTATTTGTAATTAGCTATTTTTGTCACAATCAACACATATTTTAATGTTTTTAGTTGTGACAAACATACACACACACCCATACACACACACACACACTTATACATATAATCTCACACAAACAGTATTGGGGGTTGAACTTAAGTCCTTATGTTTGCTAAATATGTGCTCATCCCTAGCTCTTTTAGTTTTGTTATTTTTCAGATAGGGTCTCACATGCATGCTTGAACCAGCCTGGATTATGATCTACCTTGTTTAACGTCTCTCCTGCTTTTTAGGATGTCAAGTTTGTACCATTTTGTCCAGCGTCTGATGGATATAGGTCCAGGCTGACCTGGAAACACAGTCCCTCTGATCTCAGCCTCATACAAAACTTGGATTCTATTGCAAGCATGAGCCACTGGTGCCAGCTTTAGTTTTATTTTTAATGGATGTGTAGCAAATGGGCATATTTATGGAGCTTGATACATGTACAGAACATGATGGATTTGACAAGGGTAACTCACATTTTTTTAGCTGGGAATATTCAAATATCCCTTCTTTTTGAAATATATAATTTTTGATGATTTTTATTTAGACTCCACCCATCAGGCTAAAATGTTGACTTTGAATTTTTGGTGCTTGGTCCCAAAAGGGTAGTTATAATAATTGCTACATTCATGCACAAGTGAATGCAGACTTTATTTTCCTGCTACCACTCTCCTCTTCTCGTCCCTCCCTTGAGAACATTCTCAGACTGTACCCATTGGCTGGGAAAGCATGATGGCTTTGTGTTCAGCTGCACACTGCTCTTTATAAGTAGCTTTGTATGGATTGTGCATGACCTTGCTTGGGGTGGGGTGGCCTGGTGGAGGAGTGTTCCCCACACCTCAAAAGTTTCCACAAGTCCTGGAAACAGGAAGCTGTGGTGGTAGGAAGTGGCGGCTTGTCTCAGGGCCATTCAGAGACAGTGTCATCCTGCTGACCCAGTTGACCTTGGGCTGAGGTGATGGGGAGCTGTTGGGAGCTTGGGAGGCAGAAGGATATCTTGTCATTCCTGAGTCGCTTGATGCTGAGGCAGTCCAAGTTGTACACTCCTGATCATGCTGTTAAGTCCCTGATGTAGAGACATGGGACTGCTCTGTGGCCTCTGCCTTACTTTTGATAATAAGTGTGATTTGGCGCATTTGACTTGTAAGCTGTCATTATAGCTTCCCTGCCCATGGGGAGACATTTGGCTCCATCTGGGCCATGAACTGGAGAATTGAGCAATTGTTGAGCGAATTAGATCAATGTGGGCAGTTTATCTAACTCGTGTAGGCCAAACAGCCTCAGAAGAGCTTTCAAGACTAGCCTGAAATTTTGGTGTAATGGCTCCAGGGCCTCATTCTGCACTGGAAGTACCATGGCCCTGAGGATCATGAGGTCTTGGTTTGGACAGCAAAGAATGTCTGTCCTTCCATGGTCAGATAGTGCTTGGCCACTAGGAGGGTCTTGAACTTCTTACAAAAGCGATCCATGTTCTGCTTGGTTCTTTGGGGGGAAGAAGGGGGAAGAGGGTTGGATTGTGAGATTGTGAATATTGGTGTTTTATGTTGGAATGTGTCTGAGTAGGTATAAATTGTAAAAGTGCATTGAGGACTCAATGGGAAGGTGATTCTTGTTAGGCTGGATCAGTATATGTGCAAGTATTACTATGGCCTGTGTCTTGGAAAATGAAGTTTTTTTTTTGTTTTTCAGGCAAAACAGGACTGAATACTCACCATGGCCATCGGTCATTTCCTTGACAGCACCATGATGGCATCTTAGGAGGAAGTGGGTTAAAAGTGGCATCATGATGATGTTTGGGAGGGTCTGGCTTAGCCTGATTTTTTGGACTTGATTTGAGTGGACAAGTTTCCTGATATTTAGAAGCTGATAGAACCAGTGAAGCCGAGGACTCACAGCATGTGAGTTCATTAGCCTATTTTAATGATTTATTTATTAGTACTTTTAGCACGTTTCTGAAGCCAGTAGGGGGCTTGCATTTTTGTTTTGAGGGTCTGTTAAAAAGCTTGAGGTAACTGTTTTATACTTTAAATCCTATATCAGTCCTACCTTATGAATTTTCAGAAGATATCATACATCATAGTCCTCATCTATGTCTCTTTTTTATCACTAGACTATTCCATATTATTGGTTTCTGCTATAATTCTGCAGTGGAAGCATCCTGTGAAGTTTTCTTTCTACACAGGGAGTTACCATGTCAATTATCAGTCCAATAGGGACAATAATTGGAAAGAAAACTTCTTGCATGACTTTTGAGTATTTATATGAAAACACAGTTGGAAAAGAGATCAGCAAATGATTTATTTACAGAGGAATTACTGATTATAATAGCCTGTATTGCTGAACAAATATTCTGTGCCAGGTACATAGAATACTGTAACATGAAGTCTCACGATCACTTTGCAAACTAGGAGTCTTTATCTCCTTTTCTTGACATAGAAACAGAGGTTCTGAGAAGTTTTAGTAGCTTGCCTAAGGTCAAACAACTAATAAGAATTGACAACCAGCAGGATGGCCTCATTACAAAGCTTCACATCATTTCTACCCCTCCAGCCTGTGTAATTGTGAGATATTATCTATAATTGCTTGTAGACATTTGAAACTGGGAAATACAAATGGAGTTCGTGGAATGAAGAGCAAGTAGACATTTCAAGGAAGAAAGACTGGAGTTGTGAGTACCCGAAAGAAACCCCAGATCTGATGCAAGAGATATTAACACCATAAAAAAGCAAATTACACTTCCTCACTCCAGAGTTCACAAGTCTAAGCAAGTTTGAACTCATACCAGATTTCGGCATTGGGCGAGCAGCCTAAGCATATGTCGTAACAATGGCAGAAGGCTGCAGAACAGATCTGTTTCCTTTTCTTTGGTTGGAGAAATGGAGACACTACGATCTCTCGTGCTTCTCCTTGCCAAAAAAATGATGACTGCTCAGGGAAAATGCGATCATTTCTGGGACAGACCTACTCTCATTGCCTCTGTGTCCAGAGAGGGATAGGCGGGAGTGTTTGTGTGACGGATGCAGCTCTGTCTTGTAATGATGTGGGGAAAGTATTTAGGCCTCATTTCGAGAGCCCCCTCTGAGATCTTCATCGAAGAGATGGGTTCACATCCATGTGTCTGTCAGCAAATATAAGTTTATCCTCTTGGTAGAATCAGAACCGAATCGTGTTGCTTCCTGCCATCTGTCAAAGGAGCAAGTGGGCTTAAAATTTTGAATATAAGCTGGGTGCCCAGATGCTCACACCTGTAATCCTAGCTGTTCAAGAGGCTGAGATCAGAGGATCATAGTTCAAAGCCAGCCTGGGCAGGAAAGTCCAGGAGACTCTTATCTCCAATTAATTAGCAAAATGCAACAAGTAGAGCTGTGGCTCAACTGGTAGAGCACTGGCCTGGGGCAAAAGAAGGGAGGGGATAATGTCCAGGCCCTGAGTTCAAGCACCACTCTCCCTTCAAAAAACTGAGTATAGTTTAGAAGAGCTATTGGAAGCTAGTGGAAACATTAGTTCAATTGATTGCCTAATCCCATTTGGTCCTTGTAATGACTATTCCTTTTATTTCTCCCGCCTTTCCTTCCCTCCCTCCTTCCCTCCCCTTTCTGCCCATCATGGTCTTTCTCTCCCCTCCCGCCCTCCCTCCCTCCCTCCCTCCCTTCCTCTCTCCCTCCCTCCCGCCCCTCCTTCCTTCCTTCCTCGTTCCCTCTCTTCCTTTCTTCCCCTCTTTGATTCACATGTTCTTGCATTTCCTCAAAATTCTAGGGAAGAGACTGATTTTTTACTAACTGAAGAATTTTTCAAAAACATCTGAAATCCCCCTTCCATCTTGTCTCTTTACATTTATCTCTTGTCTTCGCATCCAGCTGGATTCATCCTGTATGGTGAACATATCCCTAACTTGTTAAAATGTTGCAGAAAGTAGTTTTTAATAGGTAAATAAGATTATACCAGTATACCATCATTTATTTAGCCATTACTATGATATTTAAGCTGTTTTTATTATATAACACATTATTATAAATAATGTGATAAGCATCTTGAAAATTAATTTATCCTGTGTCACTGATTGATCCCTTAGGCTAAATTTATAGAAAAGTATAATAGGTAAACCAAGGATATTGTTTAATTAGCAGTGATCAAATGTACATTAAATGTCAGTTAAATAACTGTACATAAATATACATTAACTTTAACTTAAATGATTCAATGTATACTAGTTACCACTGTATTAAGTAGAGAATGACTGATGGAAAGATCTAAACTTTTTCTCTCCAGACAATTACAGGTGTGTTGATTTAAAAACAAATACAAATAAAACTGTAAATGCAACATTTTTGTGTGCCATACACAGTTTGTGAAAATAACAGAACCTAGATATACTGAAAAATAGAAATTATTAGGGGAAATTATTAGCTTTCTAAGTTTCCTTTGCATATTTCCACATTTTCCTAAACTAGACAGGATTGCATTGTAAGCGCAGCTTTCCAACCTTATTGTTGTTTTTTTTTTTTTCATTCAATATTATGCAGGTTGGCCATCCCTAATCTGAAAATGTGAGACAGACAATGCCTTCCAACAAAAAATGTTTGAGTACAGTGCTCAAAAAGTTTCAAACTGGGGCTGGGAGTTTGGCCTAGTGGTTAAAGTGCTTGCCTGGCATGCACGAAGACCCAGGTTCGATTCCTTGCTACCACATACATAGAAAAAAAAAAGCCAGAAGTGGTGCTGAGGCTCAACTGGTAGATCTCTAGCCTTGAGAAAGTCCAAGGACAGTGCTCAAGCCCTGAGCTCAAGCCCAGGACTGGCAAAAGTTTCAAACTTTGGATTACTTTATAGTTTAGATATTTGTATTACGAGTGTTCATCCAGTAAAGTTGGTACAGATATTCTAAAATCGAAAGAAAAATATCCCAATTCTGAAACATTTTTGGCCCTAAGCATTTTGGATAAGACATATTCAACTTGTGTGGTGAACACATTTCTATCTCTTTAAAATGTTGCTGAATATATATGGGGGGGGTCATGGGGCTTGGGCACCGTCCCCGAGCTCTTCAGCTGAACGCTGCCACCCTACCCTTGAGCCAAGCTCCACTTTCTATTTTCTAGAGGTTAATTGGAGATAAGAGTCTCAGGTCCTTTTGTGCCCAGACTGGCTTTGAACCTTGATCCTCAGATCTCAGCCTCTTTAATAGCTAGGATTACAGTTATGAGTCACTACGCCCGGCTGAAAATAATTTTAATAAGTACATAATATTGTAAAAGTATACCACAATTTATTTAGCCATTTTTATGGTATTTAAAATGTTTTTATGCCTAACTTTACTTTGGGGTATTTAAAGCCTTTTTGTGAATGAGGATATATATTCAGTGATGATAACTGTATTTTTAAAGACCCTGAGAAAGTACAATCTGACTTCAGTGGATATACTGCATGGTAGAGAATGACAGAGTTTTCTGAAATCCCTTGTCTTCACTGCTTTGAATCTTTGTTCTTTGGACCTTCATCCAAATATGTTCACAAACCCAAATATTTAATGAGAATAAAGGGGAGGGGCCAGGAGCATGGCCTAGTGGTAGAGTGCTTGCCTAGCATGCAGAAAGCCCTAGGTTTGTTTCCTTGGTACCACATACACACAAAAAGCTGGAAGTGGTGCTGTGGCTAAAGTGGTAAATTGCTAGCATTGAGAAAAAACAAGGACAGTTCCCAGGCTCTGAGTTCAAGCCCCAGGACTAGATTAAAAAAAAAAAAGTGGGTAAAGGTGAGTTAGTACTGCCACCTCCAAAAGTTAGTGAAGGTTTTCCTTTCAAGTCCCTTGCTTTTCCTCTCTAAGGTTGTCCTTTGGGGAGCCGGCCATCTGCAGCTTCTCTCGTGGCGATGTGAAGTCATTCTTTAGAGGTTCTCCCATGCCTCTTCCTTACCTGGAGTGGTCCAGCTCCGTACCCTGAACCTCTGTTTCTCTTGTGGCTATGAGTGGAATGTGGTTTTCCATCTTCCCCAAGCCCAGCTTTCCTCCATTCAGGCTCTTGCCTTTCTCTTCCTCTCTCTCCTGCAACTTCCGCTCTATGCTTTAATTTTCAAGTTTCTCTTTAAGAGCTGTCATTAGTCACATGGTTTGACTACATGACTAATCCTACAGGTTTTGATGTCATAACTTACCATGTTCTTGAAAAGGACTCATCTGATCTAGAACTTTCTACCTTTCACCTTGGGTCTTGGTTTCTATTTTGAAGGCCATGAGTTAATTTCTCTTTTAATGAACATGGTTGCATGAAGGATCTGTGACAGATATGTGGGTCCCAAGATAAGCATTGAAAGAAGACAACACCAGACTGATAAGGAGACATCAGAGTTGCTGTGTGTGGCATGTGGGGTGTCAGTAAGCTCAGATTCCAATCACCAGCTGTCCTTCCTGTGGCCCTAGGGGTGGCAGCCATGAGAACATAGTTCTCTGGGGTGAGGCAGGAAGAAAAACTAAACTATCCATTTATGAAAGTGAAATAACTATTTTATTTTGTCTGCAAAATAGCATAAAATCTTAGTGTTAAAAGAATATTTCTAAATCTGTTTGATCTTTTTCTCCAGAAAGCTGAGAATGTTTTTTTCTTTTTTCTTTTATCTTCTCCATCGGTGACTGGGATCTGTAGCCCTCTGTTCTCTCTTTGTGTTCTACCTCCAGCCCCATTCTCACTGCCCTGGCCCTTCCATTCCCAGCCTTCTTCATGATTCTGTTTCCTTGTGATTTCCAGTCCTTCCTGAATGGCTCTTGTTCTAGCCCAGGACTCATAAAAGATCACAGCTCACTCCCAGTGCTGTCCTGGTCTTTCTTTAAGAACCCATCCCAGAGTTTTGCACATAGATATTCCGGAAACATCCTTTGAATGAATTGATTACACATTTTGGCACCTTTTAAATGTCATTCAAATGTTAGATTTGGAGGGTGGCAGTGCTTTTGTGGTCCTGAGAATGGTTTCAATTACCACCATTCCCTCCACGTGGAATTTTAAATGGTACCACTTGTTTGATGTGGAGGTAGCAATGCCTTTGCATTTCAAGGAGCCATATTCCTGCCCAGAGAATGGAGAATATCAGCAACCAATGCACCCAGAGAACTGTGTGTCCCCATGTACCCCAGTATCCTCACGGCCAACCCTGCCCAGGCTGCTCTGAGTTGTGAGCAGTGACTCACTCTTTTGCGAGTCATCTATGTATTTTAGCTGTGGTTTAGAAGAGCCAGCTCTGACTACTGAGCAGATTTTTCTGTATGGACAGGGGATGGACCTCCGGGATGCAGGTAAAGGGTCTACTAAGGAGGATGATGATACATCAAATGGTCAGGTCTTAGTTCGAGCTCCAAACACTGCTATCAGAATGTCATTCTAGGCACCATTCTCTTCTCTTCTCTGTGATACACATACAGAATTAGACAACATGATTGTGATTACTGTCAACAGTATCACTTCCAGATGTTAAATTATACAACTATGTGAGGGTTCTTTTAACCTCTGTGTACTACTACAATTAGAAAGAAAAGGTTTATATTTATCATGAAACAAGAAAAGGCCATCATTTCCACGACCTTCTTGTTAGGTAGGGTAGGAAGCAGGGAGGTAGCATTTGCAAGTGTTCGGTCTGAGGAAATACAAATTTGCACTGTAGTCAGACAGTAACATGATCACTCATTGTGAAGGGATATCCTTTGGTTATATTTTAGGAATTGAAACTCAGAAAATTGCTTTAGAAGCTAAAACTGATTATGCAAAATTACTCTATCACATCCTCCCTGCTGATATAGCTTATTTTTCCATGCTTTCAACTGATGCAATGCACTTTTATGACTTTTTGTGCATTGTGTTATGGGTAATGTTATCTGTAGGGATCTTTCTCCACCAAACTGAGTTGATGATTATGACTGGCAGATGCCAGAAGTGCTTCTTTTTGCATTGGTGGGAAATGCATTGCTTTCCAGTTTCAAGTTCAAGAAGATGGGAGGGAGGGGGCCCTTGAGAATTTTGGGGTTTGTTATTAGGTTTTCAGTATCCATAATATTCATAAACAATGAACACAGCTGTCTTTAATAACCAAGCCCACTAACTGAAAGAACACAGTGCATGCCAGAAAAACATCAGGCTCTAAGAAGATTTTTTTTTTCCAACACAGAAATGTTCGTGGATTGAAGCAAAACTTCATTTATAAGCAAACTGGATTTTTACCTTAAACATTCCATCATTAAGTAAAATCTTTTGACCATTCACTAGGAAAAATGTTAGGAAATTTGTGGTATTTTTCAGTGTTTTGCCTATGCATCTATATTGTTCTGATTATGTTTATGGTGTGTCATAGGCTCTATAGACTTTGGAGACTTGTGGTGATCAGATGGTCATAGTCCTGAGGGTAACAAGACTTGGGTTTCAATTCTGTCTCTGTTGCTGGCGAGCTATGGGTCCTGGAACCTTCCCATTGACTGCTTTGAGATTGTTTTCTTATCAGTGAAATGGAATTGCCCAACTTAGATCAGGCTTTGTATTCACAGAGAGAATCATTGGGAAGAATCTAAACTTAGCAGTGAATGTTATTTTTTCTAATATAATAGTAGATCACTCAAATATTTTAAAATTTACTTTAAAAATGTACTTTGTCTTTAAGTAGTTTCACAAAGGGATTTTAATGCAACCGTTTGTGAGTACAATGTATCTTGGTCAATATCACCCCTGCTGTCTTCTTCCATTCATCCATTCGTTCCCTAGTTCCATCTTCACATACATGCGTTGAATATTATGACTCTATTTTCTCACCCTTCCTCTCGCCATTCATTATAACATAAAACATTTTAAAAACTTACCTTGAAATTTATAAACACTAAAATTCATCCATTTGGGTTATATATTTAAATATATATGTCTATTATCTATCTAATCATCTATCATCCATTTATCTCTTAGCCTTGACAAATGCAAACATGCATATTTTCATAGTTAACATTATCATAGATTATATTCCATGATACAGAAAATCTTTAGCTGCAGTTACATCTGCAGATTACCATATTAAAGCAGCAACAAGAGAAGCAGCTCACATTCTTACACCATGAACTTTTTTGAACTGTTGAGACCTGTCTGCTACCTCCAGCACATTTAGGCTATTGAACAAAAGACTTCCATTCATTCATTCTCTCCAGAGATGGATTTGAGGGCTTAGTTTGCAAAATCACAGTGAGAAGGGTAGGAAGATTTTCTTTTTCTTCCCAAGACCAGAGTTAGACAATAAATTAGGAGGTTTGTGAGAGCTGAGACAAGAGCTCCAGTTGTAGCTTCTGTCCCAGATGTGACTGAGTGGCTAGAACTTTGGAGGTCTCTCTGCTGATTATTTAATGGAAAAATGTTCCAATGGCTTGACATACCCCTTTTCCCCCTTGCATTAGAATTAGGCCAGGCATGATGAGATGGATGGCTTTTTGGAAGTGTTTTGAGGTTCTCTAAGGAGAGGGCGTCCCCTGGCTTTTCTATTGGAGGAGGTTCCACAGTGCCTGTGCAGATGTTCAGGTGCTGCTTGTCTGTGTTAATCCTCGTTACTTCTCCCTTCCAGATGTCCAAATATTGGTACAGAAGCTAATGAAGTTTCCATGTGGCAAAGTGGCCATGACAGTAGAGGATTGAGTCAGGGCCCAGCTCATGTGTTCTGTATTGTGGCCCTGGGAAATGATCCCTTCAAGGTCATCGTGCCCTGGAGGAGAGAACCATGGTCTCTGGATGCAGTCAGATGGGGGTTTATTTCAGCTCCGCTCTGTATTCAACACGTTAATGCAATCCAGAGACTCACTTTCTTCCTTTGTAAATTGCAGAACCACTTTTTGTGGTTCCCCACCCCCAATAAAGCCCATGGAAATTCTGTTTGCTTCTTCCTTCTCTAATATGGTTGCTTTAGTGAATAGGACCCGCAAAGCTTCTTCATGCATGAGGATCCATATGGAAGAAGAGAGGGAGGTGGATCCTTTACTTTCCATTGTGGAAGTGACACAGCTCAGTAAAGCTTCAGAGATAGGAAGCCCAAACTACTTACCCATTCCCTCTTTCCTTTCCTTTCCTTTCCTTTCCTTTCCTTTCCTTTCCTTTCCTTTCCTTTCCTTTCCTTTCCTTTTCTTTTTTTTTTTTTTTTTTTTTTTTTTTACATCATGGGTCTTGAATTTGGCCTGGGCACTGTCCCTGAGCTCTACAGCTCAACGCTACCACCCTACCCTTGAGCCAAGCCCCACTCCCCATTTTCTAGAGGTTAATTGAAAATAAGAGTCTTGGATCCTTTTGTGCCCAGGCTGGCTTTGAACCTTGATCTTCAGATCTCAGCCTCCTGAGTAGCTAGGATTACAGGTATGAGCCACTGTACCCCTGGCCCGTCCCCTCTTTTCTAATACACAAAAGTCTAGGTGGTTGAAAGGATTTCATGGAGTGATGTGTGCTCTGTCTAGCAACAACACCTTTTCCTGCACTGATTTTTAGCTGCACTACTTTTGGTGCTAAACTGTATGAATTTGTTCTATAAGGACATTTATTTGTCTAACAAAGCTGAATATTTTATAGCTGAATTTACTAGTCTGGTTTCCCCAGGAGAAATACCTCCCTACAACCGCTCTTGCCTGTGGTTTTTGTACTGAAGAAAGAAATCTTCATCTTCAATGTCAGTGTTTCCTCTTTGCTTGGAGGGAGGTAATATTGTGTGGCTTGAATCATTCTTTCTCTTAACTTAAGGAAGTAAGGCACTTTAGTTCTTTATGGTGGGAGGTTCCAACACTATTCTACTAATATTCTAATGCTGGACTGTCCAGTAGAAATATAATTTGAACAACATATACAAATTCGAGTGGAAGTATAAAAGAAGTAAAACAAATTGAGTATATTTTAGTAATATACTATAATTGACGGAACATATCAAAATATCCTTTCAATATGTGTTATAAAAATACCAATGGATTATGGATCATTTCCTTTCTCTTTATTTTTTTTCTTTTTTCTTTTGTGCCAGTACTGGGATTTGAACTCAGGGACAGAGAATGTTTTCTCTCAAGGCTGATACTGGCTTTGAACCACAGTCCTACTGAGTAGCTAAGGACTGCAAACATGAATCTTTAGCACTCAGGTTTATTTTCTGTTCTTTTAATTTCCATGAAAGGTCTTCAAATTCTGGTGTGTAACTATTATAGCACTTTTTTTTTCAGGCTAGTTATATTTCAAGTGCCTAATCACACATTGGCTGACAGACATTGGCACACATCGGCTAATGGCCACAGTATTGGATGGTGTGGGTAGACTTCCAGGGTGAAGGAGGGATCTCTTCTGCTTCTACCAGCACATCACCCCCTGAATTTATCTGTATGTTTGGGAGATATTCATATTGTGCCAAAAAATCATGAGGGAAGTGAAAACAGAAGTTAATCACCAGCCAACAGGATTCTGGGGGGTCACCCCACCTTGCTCCACATCCTCCAGTGGCATCCCTCCAGAGTTCAAGCTAACATGAGCTTCCAGGTGTCTCCTCATCACAAGCCCCGGCCAGACACATGGGATTCCTGGCTCTTCTTGAACATTTCTACTTAAGTGTTTTGCATTTGTAAAACGATCCATCTGGAACATTCTTCAGATACCTATGTGTCTGGCTCTTTATCTCCTCAAAAGCTTTGTTTAGAGCTAGGAATGTGGCTTGTGATAGAATGCTTGCCTAGCATACATGAAGCCCTAGGTTTGATTCCTCAGTACCACATAATCAGAAAAAGCTGGAAGTGGTGCTGTGGTAGAGTGCTAGCCTTGAGCAAAAGAAGCTCAGGGACAGTGCTCAGGCCCTGAATTCAAGCCCCAGGACTCTCTCTCTCTCTCTCTCTCTCTCACACACACACACACACACACACACACTGCTTTGTTTAAAGGTATCATCTTCAGGCATGGAGGATAGCCTAGTGGTAGAGCGCTTGCCTAGCACTTATGAAGCTCTGGGTTTGATTCCTCAGTATCACATACACTGAAAAAAATCTGGAAGTGGTGCTGTGGCTCAAGTGGTAGAGTGCTAGCTTTGAGAAAGCTCAAGGATGGTGCTCAGGCCCTGAGTTTTTTTTAAAAAAAGTTTCTCCTTCAGTGCTATTTAAAATGGCGACAGAACCTTGGCACTGGCCGGCTCTGTGGCCACACGTTCTCTATTAAGTTGGCCTTATTTCCCCATGGCTTATTCATCAGCTTCTGGCATGTGAGTTTTTCTTTTTTATCTTTCTCTTCTCCCTTGGCCCCGATAGGAAACATGCTCCTCTAGGGCCCAGACCTTGTTTAGTTCATTGCTAAATTCCTTCCATCTATCACGTAGCTTAGCACATGGTAGGCGCTCAATTGATAATAGCTTAATGAGTGGATGGATGCATTTGATAGTTGAAAAGATACCAGATTTCATGCACAGAACCTTCCAACAGTTGGTTATATTGGAAAATGTCTTGGACACCATTCTGCACAAGATAGAGTCATATTGCTTAGCATGGAAAAACCAAGCCCACAATCCAGTGGTCTTTACATGACTTCACTTGGCTTGAAGTACCCCTAATGGCTTCTGTCATCCAGTTCAGCTGGACCCAGGTGGGGATGTTGTCACACTTTTTCTTCTTCTTCTTTTTTTTTTGCCTATCCTAGAGCTTGAACTCAGGGCCCAGGCACTGTGCCTGAGCTTCCTTTGCTCAAGGCTAGCACTCTACCAGCTTGAGCCACAGAACCACTTGTGGCTTTTTCTGTTTGTGTTGTACTGAGGAATCGAACCCAGAGTTTCATGCATACTAGGCAAACACTCTACCACTAAGCCACATTCCCAGCCCACACTGTTCCCTTTTAAATGGTGAATTCTTGGAATATCAGAGTCAATTCAAGTTGTTAAGCCCTTGAATGTTTTTTTTTTTCCTTTGGAAGTAGATCCTTTGAATTCCCCAAACACAGGAACCTGACATTGGAAGATTTAATGGGGGCAGGTTGAATTACCTTCTCTGTTTTATAAATCCCCAGAAACCTATAAACAAACTTCTCCCACTCAGTTTCATAGACACCCCGAGAACATTGTGAACACATCCATGGGGTCAAGGCTGACCCTGTCAGGAAGGGCTATTGTTGTTGGCCAGGCCTGTGTGCAGAGCAGTGTTCAGAATGGATGAATGCATTGAGATGCGATCCTGGATGCTCAAAACTGACCAGACAGCGTAGTTTGGCACAGTGGCCAACAGACTCTTCAGGCGAAGGGCCAGGCAACTTCCTTTTGTCTTACTTGTTTTCCCTCTCACAAGAAGAAGTTTGGAAGGCCTCTGTCTGGAGATATCTGGCATGGGGGTCATCCTCTCAGGGTGCTTGGACTTGAAGTTCTTGGGTGGGCAAGAACTTTCCACATCTGTTCCTGCCCTGCCTGCTCTTGGCCCCCAGTATAAAATTGGCAATGACTGTAAATATATGCCACACTAAGTCATTCTTCCTAGAACTACAGTGCCTCGCACCATTCTCTTCCATGCTTCCAGCAAGGAAATCACATTTTTGTCCACTGTTTTAGATTCAAAAGTGTGAAATGGCAGTTTCTAGGGGATGGCTCCTTTCTGGTTCCCTTTCCTCTGCCGGACTCATGGGACTATCCTGGGCTTCTTGGGCTCAGCCCAGCCAGCTCAGTAAGGGAGAACACAACATTCTCTGTCATGAAGACATTGCAGCTGTTGGCAACGTTTGGTCAAATAAAATAGCTTTGGATTAAACACAACCATCTCTGACTTTAAAAGATGTCTTGTCCCCAGAAAAAGAATCAAATATAGGCAGGTTTTGCTTTTGAAACTTGTGTTATTATACAATGAAGAGGAGGAGGAGGAAGAGGAGGCGTGCTTTAAAATTTTAATTAAAATGGAAAAGACTTTCCTGTACTTATCAGTTCACACTGCTACAGCAGTTACAAAACGTTGTTTTGTCCAGAAATTCTGAATGTGTTCTAATGCTGGAAATCACCTCTTCTTTCTTTCAAAGAAACTTTGCTTTGTGCACCTTCAATGTAGACCTTGTAGTCTAGAGAAGAAAGGAAACTCTAGCCCATTTGCTGCTCACGCTTTGACTTTCCTATGATCTTAGTGCAGGAGGTCCGCTGAATTTGAAGGGCTGACACTGAATCATGAAGTTGAAATAAGGCTTGAGAGTGATGTGGAGCAAGAAGGCCATAGAAAACCCATTCTTGCCCTCCAGCCTTTCCTTTTTATCTTTCCTTCATTGATGGATTCCTCCTCTTCCAAACTCAAGTGGCAGATAAAATGGAAAGTGAGATTTCCTCACACCTCCAGGGGAAGCTGTTTTTTCCAATGTAAGACTTTTGTCTTTGTGATAAATTGGCCATTAGTGGTGTTTATTTTCCTGTCCCACTAAATGATCCTTCGTAGCTCTTTTCTCAATAAACTCGTGAATCATGTACTAATCTCATGTGGAGGGCCCTGGTGGGGGAGAAGGTGGGAAAGAGATTTAGAAACAGTTTGGACAGCTAACATTTGGAAAAGGAGGCAGGCATGCAGTGCAGATAGATGGCTCAAGTCTGTGGTGTCATTTTTAAGACTCTGGCATGTTTCTGTGTGGGAAGTGAAACCATTTTATCACTCATTCATTTCAATCTGGAAAGAAATGCAAGTTGTGAATAATCATTAAGGTAGAAGAAGGAGACATTGCATATAAGGACATTTCACCATCTAGGATTGAACCTGGAATCTATTTCTTTTTCTTTCTTGGAAGTTCTTGGGTTTGAACTGATGCCTACTAGAAAGACGCTCTGTCACTAGAGCCATGTCTCCAGCCGCTCTTTTGCATTGCCTGTTTTCAAGGTGGGCTTTGACTACCTGGGATTTAGTCCTTCTACTTGTGATTGCCTGGGCTTCTGGGCACTCACATAAGCTTATGCCCAGCATTGGTTGAGAGACACAGACTTTATTCCCAGGCTGTTCTTGAGCCTGATTGCTTCCCAAGTAGCTAGATTATAGGCATGAGCCACCACCATGCCTGACTGGATCCAGAATTGAGAAAATACTGTACATGGCACTAAGACAATTGTGTAAATTTGAAGATAAGACTAATGTTAGTCATATGACATGGCTAATTAATTTCTAGAGTAAAATAATAGTATTTTGGTTGTCAAGAGAAAAAATACTTTTAGCCTTAGGAGGTGCATGTTTAATGAGGAATAAGATGTGTATGAATAAGTCTTTCATGAAAAAGTGAATGTGAAGGAGAATATTGTAGAATATTAAATACTGTGGATGCAGGTAAAGGGCTGCAGGTGTGTATTTTTTTGTTCTGTAACAATAGAGTGGATTTGAAGGATTTCAAAAATAAGTATGTCAAGAAAGAATATGTGGAAGAATGTGGAAAGTGATTTCCAAAGTATTTCTTGACATCATCCATTTCAGCGTGATGCATGGTGTTAGCTGTGGGGTTTAGTAGACAGCTTTGAGAAACTGTCCTTCCTAATGAGAATGGCTGCATGTTGTCGAATGCATCTTTTTATGCTATTGAAATGATGATGGGATTTTTGTCTTTTACTGTATTAACAAGATGTCCTATATTGACAGTTGAACATTTTAGCTGGCCATTTCAGGATCGTGTTTAAGGTTTTTGTGTCTGTATCCATAGAGGTACTCACCTATAGTTTTCTGGACTGTGATCTTCCTGTTTATGCTTCCCTGTATGACTAGTGTGTGGAGCTAGTCACTTACAGTGAATGCCAACTTTTTTTTTTTTTTTGCCAGTCCCGGGCTTGAGCTCAGGGCCTGAGCACTGTCCTTGAGCTTTCTCAAGGTGAGAGCTCTACCACTTGAACCTCAACACCACTTCCAGCTTTTCTCTATGTATGTGGTACCGAAGAATTGAACTTGGGTCTTTGTGCATGCTAGGCAAGCACTCTACCACTAGGCCAAACTCATAGCCCCATACATGCCAACTGTTTATTCACCAATAGTGCCTCGGGATGAGGCTGACTTCACAGTTCATTGCTCTGATAGTAAGGGTTTCTTTCTCTTCTGTGTTTTGGAACACTTTGAGAGCAATGTGTGTTACTTCTTCTTCAAACATTTGAAGAATCCATCTGGCCTTGCTGCTATTCATGGGGAGTGTTTTGGTTACTAATTAAATTTCTCTATTTGTTCTGAGTCTGCGCAGATTTCTTCCTGACTCATAGACAGTATTCTGTGTGTTTCCAGAAATTTGTATTTTCCATGTAGGTATCTAATTAGTTGCCACATACTTGCTCACAATGTCCTCTTATAATAATTTCTTTTCCTGGGAAGCCAGTAACAATGTCTATACTTCATTTCTGACTATAATAAATTCAGCCTATTCCCTTTTTTTCTGCTCCATCTAGCTAATAGTTAATTTTATTGTGCTTTTAAAAGAATCATTTTTGGTTTCATTTAATACTTCTGTTTCTTTTTTATTATCTGTTTTTATTTATTTTTACTTTGACTTCACAATTTCCCCTTTTGGGATTGCTTTGGGAGATAGGTCCCCCCACTCTAGTCATGGGGCTTGAACTCTGGGCCTGGGCACTGTCCCTGAGCTCTTCAGCTCAAGGCTACTGTGCAAACCTTTGAAACACAGTGCCTATTCTAGTTTTCTAGTGGTTAATTGGAGGTTGGAATCTTCATGGACTTTTGTGCCCAGGGTGGCTTTTATCCATGATCCTCATATCTCAGCCTCCTGAGTAGCTGGGATTACAAGTGTGAGCTACCATCATCTGGCTCATCTTTTTAAATATAAATTTTTTAAAGTATATATTTCTTTCCAAACATTGCTTTGGGTTTCAGCTCATAAAATTTGGTATCTCGTGTGTTTTCCTTTACTTTTAATGATATTGGGTTTGAACCCTCTGCCTCCTACTTGTGATGGGGTGCTGTACCCTGTAAGCCACCCTTCTACCTTCTTTCTTTGCATTTGTTATTTCTTAGATAGGCTCTTGCCTAATGCCCAGCCTGGCTTGGACTGTGATCCTCCTATTTTCATTTCCCTAAATTGCTGAGATAACAGGCACATGCTGCTGTGCCCAACCAAGGGTAGAGCTAAGCTTGCTTGCTTGCTTGCTTGCTTGCTTGCTTGCTTGCTTGCTTTCTTTCTTTCTTTCTTTCTTTCTTTCTTTCTTTCTTTCTTTTCTTTCTTTCTCTCTCTCTTTCTTTCTTTCTTTTTTTTTTTGCCAGTCCTGGGCTTGAGCTCAGGGACTGAGCACTGTCCTTGGACTTTCTCAAGGCTAGAGCTCTACCACTTGAGCCTCAGCACCACTTCCGGCTTTTTTCTATGTATGTGGTACCAAGGAATCGAACCTGGGTCTTCATGCATGCTAGGCAAGCACTCTACCACTAGGCCAAACACCCAGCACCCTGAGCTTTCTTTAGGACGACTATGAGCCTCTTACCTTCACCTCCCCAGAATTACAGGCATATACCACAACAGCTGGCCTGGTATCTTGTTTTTTTACTTCCACTCATCTTAAAGCAATTTTTCACTTCTTTCTTGTTTCTTCTTTAACCCAGTGTAGACTGCCAGCCCTGAGCTGAAGAGCTCAGAAACAGCACCTGGCCCAGACATCAAGCCCCATTACCTACAAAAAATATTTTAAAGTTTATGGAGGTTTGTTTTTATAGCAGAATGTATGTTCTATCATGGAGAATGGTGCATGTATAATTGAGAAGAAAAAGTTTAGGAGTACTATAGTGTTCTTTAAGATATTATTCCTTTTGAAACCTATATTACTGAGGTATAAAATTAAATATGGCCCTCTTGTCCCCTAGCTTTTTAGCACTCTGTGGAGCTATTATTAACAGTATTTTCTGTTTTATTACCCTGACAGTCTCTTCATTCACAGCAGTAAACCTACGCATTTCTTTTTGCCCATACTCCCAGCTTTAAATAGCCATATTCCATAAGCATTGTTCTATGGTTTTAATGCGCTTAGTTATACATCTTGAATGTGGTTCCAAACTGGTGTTTTTCAGTGCTACCGCATTCTTTTGTATGGCTGCGTGCTATTCCAATTATGAATTATGGGTTTACTTGTAGGTTTAGAGTACTTTCTGTGTGAATGTACATACTATGTGTGTATTTTTCCAATATTTGGCTATTATATCTGGTGATGTAATTAATATGTGTGTGTACCTGATTCATTTAATGCAGATGAAAGTATTTTGTTAGGATGAATTCCTAAGACTAGTCTAAGATTAGTCTCTCTGAATTCTGTCGTGGCTTGCATGGGCATGTGAGAGAGCTTGCTGGATGGACCATGCTTTGTGAACATTACATTTTTTTTTCTGTTTGATCAATTTGCTTGCTGAAAATTATGACTTCATGTCATTGAACTTGGTTTATCTCACCACAGAAAGGTAAGTGTCTTTTGATGTACTACAGTTCACCAAATTTAAGAAGACTTGAAGATTGAAAAAAAACCATGAAAACATAATAATTAGACGTAGAATTCATGTTACTTAATAAGCCACACATCTTTCAACTTCTGCACAGCATCTCCCTCCCTCCTCCATGGTCTGGTGGGCGTCCAGTGTTGATTCCAAAGCGTTCTTTGTGCTATGTGTCACATCTCTGGGCTGTAGCTGTGGATTCCATGGTATTTTTTCAGAAGAGAATGTTATGATTGTCAGTGGCCCAGAGTCTCTTTATGAGCATCTGGAGTTGGTGTCACCAATAAGAAGGGATGACCTTGCTTGCTCTGAGATGAAAAAAAAATGGTCTCTAGCAATTTTCTTGTTCTATGATAAGTTTAATGTCTTAGCAACAGATGATTCATCTATACAATTTCCATGAATTTCTCATTATTAGATCAGTCTCATAACATTCATTTAGTTTAAACTAGGAGTTTATTTATGGCAGGGTCAAGCTTGAAATTTCTATATAGATCAGTGATATATAGTAGTCAAAATAATTTGTTTCTTCCTTTGGAATAGTATTTCATAGATATTCAGATTCTTCTCTTGTGAAACTGCTGGCTGGCAACTGAAGAAGAGGTGAAGTATTCCTGGTGGTGGTTAATATCTCTCCAAGATATTCATAACTTCTCTACTATCTGGGGGATAGTGTCTTGTTGAGGAGAGCATGCATTCAACTCTACTTCACCAAGAGTAAAGTTAAAATGTTAGAGTCAAATTCTTTTTGTTGTTGTTGATCATGGGGCCTGAACTCAGGGCCTGGTCACTATCTTTGAGCTCTTCTGTTCAAGGCTAGGGCTCTACCACTTTGAGCTACCATGCCACTTCTGCTTTTCGATTGTTAATTGGAGATAAGCATCTCATGGCCTTTCCTGTCTGGGGCTGGCTTTGAACTGTGATCCTTAGCTCTCAGTCTCCAAATAGCTAGGATTACAGGCGTGAGCCACGGGAACCCGGCATAGAGCCTGACTCTTGAAGGTATTTATGTGATTTGCTTTTTCTTGCTTGCCAACTAACTTACTCTGAGATTAGACATTGCTCTTTCTCAACTCTTAAGGGTCCAGGAAGAAAGTACTCTTCTCATACCCCCCAGTCTGGGCTCTCTTTATAAGGAGTGCTGTATTCATGGAAAGAGACCTTTGCTTGTGGAGAACTTCCATATGTTCAAGCAAGGCTTACCTTGGCAGTGCAGGGTTTGGTCTCAGGGCCTCATGCTTGCTCAGCAAGCACTACCACTGGAGTCTCTCTGCTAGTCCCTTTCTTTGTTTGTTATTTTTAAGATATGTTTTATGCCCAGGCTGATCTAGACATGCATCCTTTTGTTTGGGGGGATGGGAATACATCGCTATACTCAGGCATTGATTGAGAGGGAGTCTTGTGAGCTTTCTAGCTTGGGTTTCCCTAGAAATCAATTTCCTGATCATCACCTCCCAGGTAGCTAGGATTATAAGTATGAGCCATTGTGCCCAGCCAGAGAAAAGATTTATTTTCAATGATTAACTTTTTTAGCCGATACATACTTATTTAAATTGACTTGTTAATACAAATTGATTTTCAGATCCATTACCATTCTTTATTTTCACATTTCATCAAACAATTTTATTCAAACTATGTGTGGCTTCATCAGTGACCTGTGACGTCACCAGGGCCGTGTTTTCAAATTCTTCATTTCTGTTTGAGTTGGTTGAGATTCAGAGCTTTTAAATCAATGCATGTTGTTGTCCTGAGTATACTGGGTTTTCTTTTTTTTTCATTCATCTTTGGGATTTATGACTATCACAACATAACTATATGCTGTGTTACATTTTCATGTGACTTTTTTTCAGAGGTTTGTGTAGGGCAAAATTCTACATTTATCAAATGTGAACTTGCATTGTAGCAATAATTACTATATCCTTGTGAAGAGTTTTCTCTTTTTCTGATTCCATAGGTGACTTCTCACTCGTATTCTGATTAATGGGTCTCATTTCCATAATAACTTGGTATTCTGAGTAATTTAGAAAATTCCCTTTTAATATAAGAGAATATGAGATTAACCCTTACTTTAATATTGGATAAATGTGGAGTTTCCTTTGGAAACTGGATTTTTGTCTTATTGTATTTAGGCATATACTGCTTCTAATATTACCTGTTAGGAAATAAAAGGATAGATATAATGATTGTGAACAAGACTGGCTTAGATTGGGGGAAAGCAGAGGAGAAGAACTGCTTTTTAATTTTTTCCCTGAGATTTGCTTTGCAGTTAGCCAAGTTTAGTTTTGAGTCATACGTAGTATTAACTTCTTATGTGATTTTTGAGTAAATAACTTAAACGCAATGAACCTTACTCTTCTCATAAAAAATTTGAAACTTACCAAATTGTTATGAAATTTAGAAATTACAGTTTACATGTGTGCTTGTGACAGGCAGTCTTTAATATTCTCTGACTCTACTCTTTTTTTCTTTTTTCCTTCCATTTTAATCTGCTACAACTTGCTCCAAATCTTACTTGATGAAGTTCAGAATTGGAGTTTTGATCCTGCTTTTGGAGACATGGCCTGGCCAGCTTCTTCATATAATACCATAAATACTTCCATTTGCTGAATCCTTACCCCTCACCAACACCTCAAGTCTTTGTGTGTGTGTGTGTGGGGGGAGGGGGGTCTGTGTGATGGTCTTGGATCTTGAACTCATGACGTAGGCACTGTCTCTTAGCTCTTTGCTCAAGGTTGGCACTGTATCACTGGAGCCACAAATATACTTCTGGTTTTTTGATCGCTAATTGGAGGTAAGAATCTCATGGATTTTTCTATCTGGGCTGGCTTTGAACCTCACTCCTCAAATCTCAGCCTCCTGAGTAGCTGGAATTACTTGCATGAGCCACCAGTGCCCACTTAACCCCTGTAATCTTGCTTAGTGCTTCTCAGGACTGTATTGGTTATGTTTATCAGGTGAGAAGCTTGTTAAGTGTAGATTTTGACTCTGTAAGTGAGCTTGAGGCCCGAGACTTCTCTTTCTAGAAAGTTCAAGGTGTTACTGGTAGTTTTGATCTATGGTCTAGACTTAAATAACAAAGAGAAGAAATGATGCTGAACCTTTAAGAATTTACTAGCATCTTGCTTGGCGGCCTGTGGAGGTGTCTGTGGAGGGAAATAAGAAGCATATTTTGTGTGTGCAGTTTCACAACACTCCACTCACTCTCATACCACTCACTGTGGAAGATGAGTAAGAATTTCCATTAAAGGAAAATCTTTTAAGTCAGAATATAAATAAGCTTGGTCAGGGCAGCAAAAGCAAGTTTACAGCACACCTTGAAAGTCCTTCCTCTTGCAAGCGTATTCCAGAGAACTGGGGCTATCTTAGAAGACTATTATTACTTTCCTAGGACTTTTTTTTTTCATTGTTGGAGATAGGAAACATGAAAGCCAGATCCAAGTTGCATTCCCAGAATGCAATTCTGGAGGATTTAGGCCAGTAATATTTTTCCCTGTAAAAATCTCTTTGGAAGGGCTTTTCAGATCTGACTCCGAGTGAACCCATTTTCCAAAATTTTGTTTCTGGAAGCATTTAATTGAAAGGAAAAACCCTAAGAATGCACCCAGAGTTGAATGTCCTGTAGCAACAATGGAAGGAATGGAAGCCAAGGGAAACCTGCAAATTATTAGGGTAAAATTGGTACAGGGCATAGAAACTTAACAGGGGGAAGAAGAGAAACTAGTTTTCCAACTGAAACTACACTGACAACTTGCTGAAGGAGAAATTCTAAATGGGAAGACCACGGTAGATGCTAAAGACTTCACAGAGGCTGGAGGGCCCACTTTTTTATTTTGACTTCTGCTGAGGGATTTCAGGTTTAGAAAAAGGTAGCCCTCAATCTGGATTCTTCTAGCCTCTCCCCAAGCACCAAAGAATGTGTTCCTCCGAACGCTGAGATCTGGAAGCATGCTGTATTAAAAAAAAAGAAAAAGAAAAAGCAAATAGGTCTTAGTGAAGGAGACAGACTCAGTTTTCACTTTACTACATATTTAATTTTCCCTTGTTTGCACTGTCTGCCAGGAGAAAACAGAAGGTGTTCATACATCTTTTCTCATTCTACCAAGGCATACACATGTTCAACCATGCACATATATACTCATCCATATGCACACACATGTACTCTCACACACACTAATGCAGACAGGAACTTCCTAATGCTGCCAAGTACAATGAGGTTATATATATTAACTCAAACTTCAGAGAAAAACGAGTAAGATCAAGGAAAATGTGGATAATATACTAATAAGGCTCAAATGGTTCTAATAAATTGCTCATCATAACCAAATAAAATGATCAGGAAAGCATGCAAAACAAACTTGGAAAAAGTCTAAAGGCAGAAACGCAGTGATACCCATCATAAGAATATATTTATTTGGATTAAAGTCTCCAAAGATGATCTCAGATGAAATCAATATAAAAATCTAGAGACACAGTGTTTGTAAGCAATACTTTAAAAGAATGACTAGCTCAAAATTTTGAAGGGACAGCATCTTTCATTATTTTTATTGCCTTTTTTTTTCTTTTAACTTGTCGAGATTTCTAGAATCTCCAGATGTCTTAGCCTAGAAATACTGGCTTGACAATAGGCAAATATTACTAAAAAGTAGAAAACATTTCCCAGGCACCAGGGCACATATCTATAATTGTAGCTACTCAGGAAGCTGATATCTGGAGGCTCAGCATTGAAAGTCACCCAGGGGTCCAGCACTGGTGGCTCATGCCTGTAATCCTAGCTACTTAAGAGGCTGAGATCTAAGGATCACGTTCCAACGCCAACCCAGGCACGAAAGTCTGTGAGACTCTCATCTCTTAAGTAACCACCAGAAAAATGAAATGGCGCTGTGGCTCAAAATGTTAAAGCACTAGCCTTGAACTGAAGAGCTCAGTTACAATTCTCAGGCCGAGTTCAAGCCCCAAGACAAAAAGAAAAAAGTCAGCCAAGGCAGAAAAGTCTGGGAAACTGTTTCTCCAATTAACCAGCAATAAAACTGAAGAAGAGGTGTGCCTCAAGAGGTAGAGTATCAGCATTATTTAGCGTACCATACCAAGTAAAAGTGTTTAAGCACACACACCCTAAGATTTGTAGTCAGAACAAGGTGCTCAGCTGCTTCTCCTGAGCTCCAGCTCTCAGTTTCATCTCTGCTTAGGGATCTTCAGGGTTCTCAGCAGAGTTAGTGTATGTTTGCTATACTTTGCTTTGCCAAGGGCACAGCCAAGGGCACAGCTCTCCACCCAGCATGGAGGCAGGTCCTAGGAGTCTTACTGGGCATTCTCCGCGCTCTGTTTTCATTTCACCAAGTTTGGTCAGGTTCGTATGATTCTTGAGATTTCTTTTCCCTACCATTGCTTCTGCCTGAGATCAAGCACTGTCATTTCTGAGTTGGCTTCTAACTAAGGCTTCCTAGCTAGTCTCCTTATTTTTATTATTTACACGTTTTAATAGATAGATTAATTCTAATTTCTTTTACAGTGGCTCTTTTTATATATAGATTTCACATAATATAAAATTCACTTATTTGAAATGTACTATTCAATGATTTTTAGAAAATTTAAAGTTATATGCTGGTTATCCCAATGCTATGTATATTTGTCAAACCTTTTGTTATGGAAGATTGATATATAGAGAAATCAAAAGAACAACATGACCTGTGTGCTTCACCTCACATCCTAGATTATTTTGATACCTTCCAGGTAGATGGCCATTTTTAATAGAATGTAGATACACATATTTTATCTAGAGCATGCAACTTTCAAAGGGAAGGACTCATTTCAAAACCATAATCATGAATGCATGATCATGTCTTGAGAAAAATACCAACAGGTCCCTGATGTTGCTGAATATTTAGTTGATAATTAGATTTCTCTTCATTTTCTTTTTTCTTTTTTTCTTCTCCTTTCTTCCTTCCTTTCTTTCTACCTTTTTTTCTTTCTTTTTGTGCCAGTCAGGGGCTTGAACTCACGAGCTAGGCACTGTCCTTGAGCTTTCTCAAGGCTAGAGCTCTAACACTTGCCACAACACTACTTCTAGCTTTTTCTGTGTATGTGGTACCAAGGAAGGAAACCCTGGGCTTTGTGCATGCTAGGTGAGCACTCTTCCACTAGGCCATGCTCTGAGTCTCTCCTGGTTTTCTTTTTTTTTCTGTCTTGTACAGGAGATTTGTTTAGATCTGACTAAGATTCATGCTTCACAATCAGTTTCTGTATTTCTTCAGCTTGTCCTAAAGTATACTTGACTTCTGATTGCCTTGTCTCTGTCCTCTTTTATGTGTGGAAAGAATTGGATCACTGATATCCTAGAATTTCCTGGCTTCTGGATTTGACTGTGGCAACCTTGTAGTGTCTTTTAGCACATGTTATCTTTTGGAAACTGAGTTATGTTTTGAGGGAGGTCTGATGCAGGCATGGATTTCTAAGAAGACTGCATCACATTCTTCCATCCCTCTTTCCAGAACCCCCACAATCCAATGTGCACCTCTTCTCTATTGTCACACCATTAGCAGGATCTATTTGTTGACATGTCAGTCTCCCACTGCAGCCACAATTAACTTCTTTCCATTTCTTTTTCACAATGAGCTGTAAAAACCATGAGCTGATTTTATTGTTTGAGCATTTTTAGATTTAAAACAAAACATGAATAGAATAACTAGATTTCCAGATGCCTCCATAGCCTGACTTTAAATACAAATGCATACAGAGGTCCTTCTTGTGTTAATTCCTTACATGAATAGGAGGTTTTTACTGAATGACTATATTGTTACAATTCTTATTATTTATTATGTTGGTGGTACTTAGCTTAAATATAAGGCTTACTGGCCAAATACTCTGTTACTGAACCATGCCTCCAGCCTCTTAAGTACTCATTATTTTGAGATAGGTTTCCCCCCCACCCTTTGTGCCCTGGACTGTGATCCTCCCATTTTTAAGTTTCTACATATCTGAGTTAACACATGCAGGCCACAGCACCAAGCTATTGATTGAAAAGGGGTCTTGCAAATTTTTAGCACTGAGCTAGTCTTATACCATAATCCTCCCATTACAGATCTCAGCTATGTACTTGGCTCACAATGAATGCTTAAAAGTGGAAATCTAGTTATTTTCTTTTGCATATGGCGGTTAAAGCATTGTCACAGCTCATCTCCAGATAGCACTCAACCTTTGGAAAGTTCTGTCTCCTGGGCTCCTGCCTTCACCTGTGCCTCGGTAGCCTTGGCATCCCCATGAGGGTAAGGATCTTGTCAGCCGTCATCCATCTCAGAAGACCTCAGCCAGTGCCTGGAAGGTGCTGGTGCTCACTTGCTGACAGATGGGCAGGAACGAATAAACAAGGGATTGGGCTAAAGGAGGCTGTAGTATTGACAAAAAGCCATTAAATACTTGCTGCTGTTAAACTTGAATGCAGGGACAAATGGGAAAGGCAGGCAGAGGTTGGAGAAGTGAGAGAAGGTGAGTGGAGAAGTTGAGGGGAGATGACTTTGCAAGATTCCAGTGTTTCTGATAGTGGGATACTGTGATCAGATGTGGAGACACAGGCACTGTTAGCAGAGACTGCAGACAAAGCATCCCAGGGCACAGAGATGCCTTCCACCGAAAGGCAGAGAGAGAGGACAGGAGTTTCTGTGCTCCGAGCATGTACGGTGCAGGCATGGAGTCCTCTGCCTGCACTGAGCAGTCCTGTACAGCTGGTGCCCCCAGTGCCAGGGCAGCACTGTGTAATTTCCTCCCCATTTGAGGAGACTGAGGTGCTAGACACACGTCTGGGGTAGGAAGTAGTGATGGGACAGCCAAGATCCTGTGGGAAAATGATACATTCCTTATCCTTTGGATTTTATTTTAAGAACTTATATAAAGAACAATATCAAATAATTTTTTATGGGTCATGGGGCTTGAACTCTGGGCCTGGGCACTGTCCCTGAGCTCTTCATCTCGAGGCTACCACCCTACCCCTGGAGCCACAGCCCCACTTTCTGTTTTGTAGTGGTTAATTGGAGATAAAAGTCTCATGTTCTTTATTGCCTGGACTGACTTTGAACCGTGATCCTCAGATCTCAACCTCCTGAGTAAGTAGGATTACAGGTGTGAGCCATCTCGTCCAGCCCAGCTCAAATGACTTGTTTTTATCTATTATTGATTCAGAAAAGCTAAGCAAAAACAGGAAAGTCTGAGTTTAAGCCCCAGTACCAGCATACACACATGCACATAGACATGCACATATGCATTTGCAAGCCTTGCTGATCATCCAGGGGTGTCAGCTAGCCAGTGTTCTTCATGTGGGAGGCTGATTACTTGAACTTGAAGAAATTCCAGCTCAGTAGGTGGGAGGTACAACTCAGAATCAGAGAGTTCTAGAAAGTCGCATTACCAGGCGAATGGGTGGCCAGATTTGGGAAGCATTGAGTTCCACAATGCTGCTCCAGCTCTGATCTTTGGAATGCTTACTGAAACAATTCCTGGTCTTCTCCCCAGACTCTCTGAATTGGAAGCTCTGGGGGGAGGCCTAAGGACTACATTTTACCATGGTCTCCACTGCTGGCTTTGAAAGTCACCATGGTAAGAGCTGCACAGCCTGCGGGCTGGCAGAGAAACATGCATATCTGACTTGTTATTTTCTAAATTTGAATCTCTCCAGTGCCTATGTTCTTATCTAGGCTTCTCTTTGGCTGGGGTTGGGGCTAGGGCTGGGGGTGCAGGATCCACCTGTGATGCTTAATTCCTTACCCAAAGCCAGTGGTTGGCTTTCATGAATGAAGATTGGGTAAGAGTGCATTTGCTTCAATTTGGTCTAAAAAATTGATTACTATAGCTTTGCCCTGAACTACAGTGTCCAAGCTAGAAGAAAATGGAGAATGCCATGATCTGAAGGCTCAACTTATAGGCTGTGGAAAATTAGGTTACTTCAAAGAGAGTATCTGGGATGTAAGTGGATATTTCCTTCCTGCCTGACCATGTGGAAACCCGTTCCAGATACCTCTTCCAATGCCCTAAAATAGAAATGGAAATCTTCCTTTTAGAGCATATTGGGGAATTTTATATGAGTCTGGTCTTTGCGGCTCGAATGAGCTGGCACAGATGGAATGTGGCTCATGGATTTGAGTTTAAGCCCCAGATACTCATTGAGAAATCATGTGTGTGAATTTCACCCACACCTTTGGGAGCCTCTGGAGACTTCTGTCCACCTCACAGGAACTGAGAAATGAAAGACGACTCTAGGCCAGGCTACCTGAGCCCCACATCCCATTTCCAAGACAATCAAATCATTGCTCAGAGCTTCAAGTTTCTGATCATTCTCCCACAGGCCTGCCTCAACTTGTATCCCCAGTATTTCCTGGGATGTTGCAGGCTGGAGAGAAGCCATGTAGCATGGCAATGATCTCTCAGAAAGTTGCTTCACTTTCCCCAATAAATCTGGAAGATGAAAGACAAATTTCTAGGAGGTTAAAAAAAAAAATCGCAGAACAAAACGGAATCCCATGTGGTTTTCTGTCTCCTGTCCCTTACCTCACCTTGAAGTGCAGCTTGCCTTGTTCTGAGGGCTTGGGGATGTGAAATACAGGCCTGTCAGCCACATGGAAGTCCTCAGTCTGGGTCTGGAGGAAAATGCTCACCAGTGTCTGGATGCACCTAAGAGCAGTATGACTCCCTGCCCCGTCCCCCCACCAGATGGCTGACCTGCTCAACAAGTTCTTTACTTCCTGGAAGCAGCTGAGTTTTGGGGAAGGCCTGCCCTGTGTTGGAGATCATGTTGCCTGGAGAACTGCATCCAGATTGTGCTTTTGGAGAATGGAGATGGACCGCTTTCTTGTTCTATTTCTGAACAGCTTGTACACTGTGGAGTCTTGGCATTGGATTGCTTCATAAATTGTGTGGTATGGACAAGGGAACCAGGACCCTCGCTGGCCAGAGAACCACAGTTAAAGGCACAACTGCCCCAGGCTGACCCCTACCCCAGCAACTCCCTGCTCAGACTTGATTTAGGGGAGCCAAGGCACGTTAAAACCACTATTTTCCCTCCCCTGATCTGCGTCATTTGTATTCTCAAGCTCACTGTAGAGCTTACAGAGTGAGCTCATGTCATCTTCAAGAAAAGCTGCCTGGTGGTTTGGGGTTGTCATAAATACAAAATGGACACCCTTGTAGTCAAGGAAGTTCTTGCAGCCAGACTCCTTCATGGGTTCATTTATTCATTTTACGAATGCATGTGGAGCTCTGCTTTGTATCTTACAAGTTACTCTGGATCCCACAGAGATGATTCCAGCCTTAAGAGCTGTTGCGAAAAAGGAAAGCAAACAAAGCAGCAGTTACAGAGCAGTGTAGACTAGAAAATGGCATGGATTACCAAAAGAGCTTTTTGCTTACTCATAATGGATGGTTCAGTGGCTGACAGGAGAATGAGAACAATTAAGCCATGCACAAGTGGCTCAGACCTGTAATCGTGGCTAATCAGGAAGCCGTGACTCAGAGGATGGCAATCCAAGGCCAACCTGGGCAGAGAACAATCTGAGAGGCTCTGTCTCCAATTAAGCAAAACGTTGAACTGGAGGCTTAACTCAAGTGGTAGAGTACCAGCTAAGGAAGCAAGCCAAATAAGCACTACGACTTGAGTTCAAACTCAGGTACTGACAAAACAAAACAAAACAAAGCCTCTTTAGGAGGGGGGATTGGTCTTTGTAAAATTACCAGTTACTTCCCTCTTCCATACCTGTGCCTCCCAGACAGACACAAACACAACCTGAGAAACCTCTGGAAGTCATTCAGAAGGCTGCTTTAAGAACTATAAATCATCTGATTAAAAAGTGAATGTTTTTGCATTCCTTGGTTAAGTAAGTGTCTTGGGGAGTGGTATTGATAGGGTTAAGGAGAGTCAAGCTTATTTATTAACAACAGTTACTTCATTACATAGGGAATAAATTCATTGTTTCTATTAATTAGGACAGACCCCATGGATCAATGCTTTAATACACACATATTATTGAGTAAATAGATAAAGATATCAAAAGAAACAGCTAAAGGTATTGGAATTAGTAGCCTGTAGAGAAAAGGATACAGGGAAGAGATAGGTGAGTGGGAAATACTATTGATTTTACTAACATTTTAGCACTGCTTGATTTTAAACAAAACATATCCACCCATTGCTTTAATTTAAAACTATAGAATCCTGTATTATTCAGAGTTTTCACTTATTCAGACTGGCATTTCCATGTTATTTCTGTCATGCAATAGCAGTGGTAATTCTAGGGAAAGGAAAGCACTAACAAGCTGTGCAGTTTTTCAGTGTTGCTTTAATAGAAGTCAAAGCAAGTCACATAAAATTGTAATCCCTGTTTTTTTGTTATTGTTATTGTTTTATTTATTTATTTATTACTTACTGTGCTTCATTGAAGGCTAAAATACACTTCACAGCTCCTTTCAAGTCTCTACACTCTTATGTATGAGCCAACTTGGGGAACAGCAGACGGGAGCCCTGAGTGTGATTCTCGAGCTAGAACTGGAAACATGCTTGGAAACTCTCTGAGAGTCTCCTACACTTGTTGGGCGGCTGGATCAGAGTTTAGTTAGCTTGTTGTTCTCTGGGGAACTTTCAGGGCAGCCTGGAGAAGAATAGATGTTCAATGATAGGAGGTGTCAGGATAAAAATTGATCTGCTTCTGTTGGAGGTTCAGGAATAGTTCTAGACCCCTCATTTGAGCTCAGTGCTGGACTGTCAATGGCCAGGTCAAATGAGATGGACAAGTCCCACCAGGCATTGGGCTCAGGGATCTCCAGTGGGTGACTCCTCACTTTTATCTTGTTCTGAGTAGTGCAGGGTCTAGGTTGGAGCTGTGGCTCAGTAAAGAAATTGGACCAGGATCAGAGTCAAGGAGACTGGAAACTTCTCATTTGGCTCTGGTAAGACTTGTTTTACCTTTGTTTTGGGTGCGCGTTCTAGGGCTTGAACTTACGGTCTGAGTGTTGTACTGGAGGTTTTGTGCTTAATACTTGGCGCTCTATCACTTGAGCCACGGCTCCATTCCAGCTTTTTGGCAGTGGTTTATTGGAGATAATAGTCTCATAGACTTTCTTGCCCAGGGCTTGCTTCAAACTGTGATTCTCAGATCCCAGTTCCTCAGTAGCTGGGATTATAATTGGATGCCACAGCACTGGCTCTGGTAAGACTTAAGCACACAGCTGGAAGGCCCTGTTGCAGGCCGGGTCCGATTCTTTTAGCTCCCTCCCAATTTATTCCTGGCCAAGTCCATTTGATGAGTTGGTGGCCATGTCTGGAGCTGAATGGAGATGGGGTCCTTCAAGGCCCTCCGTCTAATTACACGAGTTCCAAGTTACTAAAATGAGAGTGGCCACTGTGTTTATTTATAAAATTGCTTTGTTGGTCTTCTAAGTTGAAGTTGATGACAGATGTGTTTTGAGAGAAAAAGTACAATCTCTAGGGTTGTTAACATCTGTTCTTTCTCAGTCTTGCCTTTTGTGCTCACAGTTACTTCATTTTTGTAATTACCTAATGGGCTCGCTTTCTTTCTTTCTTTCTTTCTTTCTCTCTTTCTTTCTTTCTTTCTTTCTTTCTTTCTTTCTTTCTTTCTTTCTTTTTCTTTCTTTCCTTCTTTCTTTCCTTCTTTCTTCCTTCCTTCCTTCCTTCCTTCCTTCCTTCCTTCCTTCCTTCCTTCCTTTTTTATACTTGAAAAATCTGGGAGTAAATATCTAACGTGGATTCTTGACAGTTTTGCTGGAACAGAACTGGTTTTTCCTGGCTTTGGCAGCCCCTATCTGGCTGGCACTGTGGGTTGCTGCTGTCCCGCAATCCCCTCTTCTCTCCACCTTTTTTTTTCGGTGCCATCCCCCCATGTGGTATGGCAATTTATGAAATGGAATTGCTGATGTGCCTTGTTGCCCCAGGGCCAGGGGTTTAGTTTCTATGATACAAATGCCCCACTTTACTTTGGTTTGTGTATTGTGTTAGGAGAATTATTTCCTGGAGGGAAAAGTCAAAGCTTTTAAGTCAGTGGTTCTCAAACTATGGCCTGTGGACCCCCAAAAGTCCTGAAAGCCATTCCACACGGTCCATGGAATTAAACTGATCATTTATCACACTACTAAGACATCATTTGCCTTTTGTGCTATGTTTTCCTGCACTCTGGGGGTGAGTAAATGTTCTGGAGCCCTAACACATCTGAAGTATTCTAATGGTGATTGTATTACTGACTGCTGGTCTCTTAGTCAAACGAAAAAAAGTTATTTTTACTTAACAATGTCCTTGATGAAGCAAAAGATTAGGGTTTTTTCTCTATTAAATAGTACCTCTTAACTATCATTTTAACAAGGGGCTTAAAATAAATTTGCCTATTTAAATACAGTGACTGTCTAGAGGAAGAAAACATGTGTATTAGAATATGAACTGGCCCAGTTTTCCTGGAATTCCTTCTTTTTTCACCTCTTTAATTTTTACCTGAAAGAATCACTTGACAATTTATGGTTATTTAGGCTTAAATTTTTGGTAGGTGGTACTTTCTCGAAAAAAAAAAAAGGTTGTCACTTCAGGGTTAAGGAGTCATATTGTTAGTTGTTAATGATAAAATTGGATCTTTCAACTGAAAATTAAGATTTGGGATTTTCTTTTTGATATGCCACTGTGAGCTTGACATCTCTTTAATGCTTAAGAACTTTCCTAGAAGGATGATATTGACAAATAATTTTTTGTATCTAATAGTTAGATATATCTATATTTTGAAAATTTCCTAGATCAACACTCTCCAGAACACCAACTCTAAGGTGTTGCAGTTTGGCATAGAATGAAAGATCTGTGCTTACCCTTATTGTTATAACAGGGCTGTGAGGCAGCTACCGCTCCCTGTACTTCAGATTGAGGAAGCAAGTAAGAGACTCCAGTGCCTTTTATTAAGGAAGATCTGCAAATATGTAACATGATATTACTCTTCTCACTAATTGTCTTTTGGGAAATGCAGTTACCTTATTCACAAAATGGATTATTGCTGCCAAGACACAATGAGGCCTTACTATTTTATTTTTTTCTGGAGCATGTCACATATTTTGTTTTGAGTTTTTTTCATTTATTTTTTATTGTAATTAATAGAAGGGTTACATGATATTCACCAGATAGAAGGTGCATTACTTCACATACATTGATACCCTTTCTCATGTCTTAGTCCACATTTCCCTCTCTCCACCCCCACCCCTCATCTTGTTTTCCCCTTTCCCTATCTGATTTCAAATAACAAAATAAGCATATACACTATATATCAGATAACAAGGTGAAATACTGTAACAATATGAGATAGCCAAGGGAGAGCAAAAGAGATGAGAGATAACATAGTACATTAAGGACAACAATCACTCATTAGATGGCTTTTGTTTCTATATCCTGGAGGTCTTTTCATTTAGCTTCATCCTATATGGCCTTATGCATCTAGGCTTTGTTCTATTGTAAATCTCTGCTAGGAGAGCCCAAGGTTTCTACTGATTATGACAAATGAGGGAAACCATTGAGCCTATGTTCCTTTGAGTCTGGCTTACTTCACTTAATATGATTTTTTTTCTGTTTTTCCATTTCCTTAAAAATGTGGCTATGTCATTCTTTCTGACAGCAGCATAGAATTCCATTGTGTATAAATACCACATCTTGTTGATCCACTCATCAACTGAGGGACATCTGGGTTGGTTCCATATCTTTGCTATGGTAAATAGTGCTGCAATGAACATTGTTGTGCTAGTGGATTTAGTTTGTCCTTGTTTTTGGATGATTGGGTAAATGCCAAGTAGTGGAATTGCTGGGTCATAGGGGAGTTCTCTATTTAGTCCTTTGAGGAACTACCATACTGCTTTCCATAGTGGTTGAACGAGTTTGCACTCCTACCAGTGTAGTAGTGATCCCTCCTTGCCACCTCCCCTCCAGCATCTGTAGTTATTAGACTTCTTGATCCTGGACATTCTAACTGGAGTGAAGTGGAATCTTAGAGTTGTTTTGATTTGCATTTCTTTTATGGCCATAGATGTCAAGCATTTATTTCTTCATGTGTTCATATGCCATTCTTAAAGAGAAGACTCTCTTTAAGTCTTTGGCCCATCTTTTAATGGGATGGTTGTTACTTTGGAGATTAGTTTTGGAGTGATTCAATTTTTTGAGCTGTTGATATATTTTACGTATGAGGCCTTTGTCCATTGTATGGTTAGTGAAAATCTTCTCCCATTCTGTAGGCTTCCTAATTAATTTACTAGCTATGTCCTTTGCCATACAGAAGCTCTGCAGTCTAATGCAGTTCTGCTTATTTAGACTTTCTCTGATTTGTTATGTTTCTTGGTCCTTATTAAGAAAGTTTCAGCCTGTGCCAGGAAGTCCTAGCGTATTCCTATTCCTTCTTGTAAAGATTTCATGCATCTGCTTTTACCTCAAGGTCTTTGATCCATTTGAATTAATTCTAGTGCAGGGTGTCAAAGAAGGATCCAACTTTAGTTGTCTGCAGGTGCTTAACCAGTTCTGTAAGCCCCACTTGTTGAAGAGGCTGTCTTTCTTCCAGTCTATTTTTTTGGCTCCCTTGTCAAAGATTAGGTGCCATAGGTCTGTGGGTTAATATCTGGGTCCTCATCTATTCCATTGGTCTTCAGGCCTGTTCTTGTGCCAGTACCAAGCTGTTTTGGTCACTATAGCTCTGTAATAGAGTCTAAAGTTTGGTATTGAAATTCCTCCTGCACTGTTCTTTCTGCTAAGAATTATTTTTGCTGTACGAGGTCTTTTATTATTCCATATGAAATTTTGGATTGCCTCTTCTATTTCTTTAAAGAATGACATTGGGATATTGATGGGTATTGTGTTGAATTTGTAGATAGCCTTTGGCAAGATTGCCATTTTCACGATGTTAATTCTTTCAATCCAGGAGCATGGGAGATTTTTCCATTTCCTCAGTTCTGCTTTAATTTCCTTTTTCAGGGTTTTAAAGTTTTCATCAAAAAGGTCCTTAGTTAAGTTAATTTCTAGGTACTTTATTTTCTTTGAGGCTATTGCAAAAGGAGTTGCTTTCCTGATTTGCCTCTTTCCTCCCATTGTTGGCATATAGGAAGGCAGTTGATTTTTGAGGGTTAATTTTATACCCTGCACCCTTGCCAAAGTTTTGTATCAGCTCAAGCATCTTGGGAATGGAGTCTATAAGGTTCTTTAAATACAGAATCATGGCATCTGAAAAGAGGGAAAGTTTCACTTCCTCTTTTCCTATTTGGGTCCCCTTTATGCTTGCTTCTTTCCTCATTGCTCTGGCTAGGAATTCTAATGTTATGTTACAGAGGAGTGGAAAGAAGGGACATCCTTGTCTCATTCCTGATTTTAGAGGGAATGGCTTTAACTTTTCACCATTAAGTATAATGCTAGCTGTGGGTTTGTCATTTACAGCCTTTATTATACTGAGGAATGTTCTATGGATTCCTAGTTTCTCCAGAGCTTTTAGCATAAAGGGGTGTTGGATCTTCTCTGCATCTATTGAGACAATCATGTGATTTTTGTCCTTGCTCCTGTTGATATGTTGAATTATATTAATTGATTTGCATATGTTGAACCAGCTTTGCCTCCCTGTGATGAATCCTGTTTGATCATAGTGTATAATTTTTTTGATGAGTTGCTGAAGATGGTTGGCCAGTATTTTGTTGAGAAGTTTTGCATCAATTTTCATCAAAGAAATGGGTCTATAGTTCTCTTTCTTTGATGAATTTCTGTCTGGTTTGGGGATGAGGGTTATAGTGGCTTCGTAGAATGAGTTTGGCAAAGAGCCTTCATTTTCAATTTTGTTGAAGAGCTTGAGGAGTATTGGTGTGAGCTCTGCTTTGAAGACCTTATACAATTCAGCTGTGAATCCATCTGGCCCTGGGCTTTTCTTGGGTGGAAGGTCTCTTATTGCCATTTCTATTTCAGTGATTGAAACAGGTCTGTTTAGTTGGATTAGGTCTTCTTGGTTCAGTGTGTGTATGTTAATATTGGTTAGAAATTCATTCATTTCTTCTAGATTCTCAAATTTGTTGGCATAAAGGTTTGAAAAGTATTCCCTCATGATGCTCTGGATCTTGGTAATTTTTGCAGTGATATGACCATTCTCATCTGCGATTTTGTTTATTTGGATGTGCACCCTTCTTTTTTTGGTAAGATTTATTAAGGGTCTGTCAATTTGTTGATTTTTTTAAAGAACCAACTCCTTGTTTTGTTGATTCTTTCTATAGTTTTTTTGGACTCGAATTCATTTAATTCTGTTTTGATTTCAATAATTTGCTTTCTTCTACTGGAATTGAGGTTGGTTCGTTGCTCTTTTTGCAAGAGTTTAACATGCGACATAAATTTTTTGTTAGCGTGTTTTCCAATTTGTTATTATAGGCTGTCAGAGCTATAAATTTTCCTCTGAGTACTGCCTTTGCTGTGTTCCAAAGGAGCTGGTATTTTGTGTGCTTCTTTTTGTTAAATTTCATAAACTGTTGATTTTCTGTTGTGATCTCCTCGGTGATCCTTTGGTAATTCAACAATGTGTTGTTCAGTCTCCCTGAGTTACAGGGTTTTCGTTGGTGGAGACTGGTGTTCAGTTCCAATTTGATGCCCTTGTGGTCTGAGAGAATGCAGGGAATTATTTCATTGTTTCTGAATCTGCACATGTTTGCTTTATGCCCTAAAATGTGGTCTGTTTTGGAAAATGATCCATGTGCTGCTGAAAAAAACGTATATTGTGATGTGTTGGATGAAATAATCTGCAGATGGCTGTTAGATCTAGTTGGTCTGTACAGTTGTTCAATTCTGAGGTTTCTCTGTAGCGTTTTTGCCTAGTCGATCTGTCCATAGGCGAGAGTGGTGTGTTAAAGTAACCAACAATCACTGTGTTTCGATCTATGTATGGTTTTAGCTAAAGTAAAGTTTGCTTGATGAATTTCGGTGCTCTGGGATTAGGTGTGTAGGCATTTAGGATGGTTATGTCCTTCTGGAGGAGAGATCCCTTTATTAGTATGTAATAACCTTCTTTGTCTTTTCTCATTAATTTTACTTTGAAGTCTATTTTATCTGATATGAGGATGGCAACTCCAGCCTGTTTATGGGGGCCGTTAGCTTGATAAACTTTATTTCAACCTCTCACTTTCAAAAAAATGTTTGTTTTTTGGGGCAAGATATACCTCTTGAGGACAGCAGAACGATGGGTCTTGCTTTTTGATCCAAGTAGACAGTCTATACCATTTAATTGGAGAGTTTAATCCACTGATATTGAGAGATAGAATTGAAAAATATTTAGTGGTTCCTGCCCTTTTTAAAAGCTTTCATTATGGCCTTTGGCTTGACAGTTCTTGCGGTACTAAGTCAGTATGATTTTTAGGTGCCATTTCTTTGTCAGTATCACGTTTGTGTTGGTTTTCAATGTGTAGAATGCCTTTGAGAATTTTCTGTAATGCTGGTTTGGTTGCTATGTACTGTTGCAACTTTTCCTTGGAATGGAAAGTTTTTATTGTTCCCTCCATTATGAGTGAGAGCTTAGCTGGGTACAGTATTCTTGGTTGGTAGTTATTTGTCTTAAGGGCATGACATATATCCTTCCAATCTCTCCTTGCTTGCATGGTTTTGCTTAGAAATCTGTGGTTATTCTGATTGGTTTTCAAATTGTTCTCTTCTCCCTGGCTGCTTTTAGGATCCTTTCTTTGGTCTCTATTGATCCTGTATGGATTATAAAGTGGTGGTGGGATGTCCTTTTCTGGTCAGGTCTGTTTGGGGTTCTAAAAGCTTCTTGTATCTGGATGGGCCTGGCCTTCTGGATTTTTGGGAAGTTCTCTGAGATGATTCCCTGAAGTTTTCATTTCTCATGGAGAAATATCACTGGATAGATGTAATCCAGACTAGTGTCCTTTGTAGGTTCTGAAATTTGAAGAGTCAGGCTGGGGAGATGGCCCATAGCCTGGATGACCAGACAGCTTCTGATATAAGTTGCTACTGAGGCCATTCTTATCTAAGGCAGTATTCAAATTTTGAAAAGGGACTGAGGTAGTCACCACCACCACCATCATCATCTTCAGCATCAGCATCATCACCATCACCATCATCATTACCACCTCATACTCATCACCACCATCATCATCACTACTATCATCATCATCCATCAACACCACCATTATTACCACCACCACCACCACCACCACCACCACCACCACCACCACCACCACCATCATCAAATGATCTCTGGGTGATAGAATGCTAACCTCATGGAAAGTGCTTGCCATGGTTTTAGCTATGAGATAGAACATACCCATGATATTATAGTGTAGCATAGACATTTTTAATAGCTAGGAAAAGACGCCATGCTTGGGAGTGGGATAGAGTGGTGAACAAGGGATGCAGCCCTTAATTGTGAATGCGGAGCCAAATTTGGAAAGCTCCTAAGTCAAAAGGCCAATAGATTAATGGGAAAATTGTCTTAAAGTTTTACTCTCTAAAATAATTTTAGTGTCACTACTAGAAGATTACTGAGATGCAGCTATGAAATTTATGCTAATTTCATTACCATGTCTTCAAAAATTACTGCGCTAGGAGAGGAGAGGCCCTGGGAAAGGAGTGAGAGGCCCTGGGAAGGGAGCTGGGCCCTGCTGAGGTTCCCAGCTGGCCTCTGGGTACTTCCCAGAGTGGTGGTGGCTGTGGTGCACTGTTAGCTGTGCTCTTGGACCAATGCCAGGCCAGTGTCAGTCACACCTGTTGCCCCATTCAGCCCCATTCAGAGGGAGCTACGGGGAGTACAAGTGTCTTTTCATGGAGTCTTTGTTTCACCATTTCTGAGGGTTCACCACCGAGCTGCTTCTTTACAATATGGCTCTTTCTGAAGACTTCCAAAAGTAGGAGATTGAAAGACAGATTTGTTGGGCTAAAAAAAGGACAGGAGAAAGAGAAGGCCACAATATTCCTTGTATGTCTTATAACCCTCCCTAAAGAGACCCCAAAGACCACAGATCCCACATCATCTGTCTGGGGTGTTTGTAAGCCAGCTATGTTTGTAGAGGATGGGGATGCTAGTAGTTATACTATGGTGTTTATAAGTATTCCAGAAATGTTAGGTATTGGGTGGACAAACTGGTTTGTGGAATTGAAAATATCTACCTTGAACCTTTCCCTTTATCATAAAGTATAAAAAATTTCTGAGGAAAAAAAACACAAGAGACTCCTGAAAAACATAAAACCAAAGGGAAAGGGAATCCTGAGACCATTTTTGTTGACAGTGTCCTTTAGAAAAAAAGGCAATTGAACACAACAACAGCAATAATAACCCACCCTAAAAATAGGTTTTGGATTCTAGGAAAACAATCTTTTTTTTTTTGCCACTCCTAGAGCTTGAATTCTAGTCCTGGATGCTGTCACTGAGCCTTTTTGTGACCAAGGTTGGCATTCTTTCACTTGAGCCACAGTGCTACTTCTGATTTTTTCTAAATAGTTTGTTGGAGATAAAAGTCTCACAGACTCACCTGTCTGGCTTTGAACCTTGATCCTCAGATCTCAGCCTCCTGAATAGCTAGTAATACAGGTGTGAGCCAACCACACCCAGAGAAAAACAATCTTTACTTGAATGTGAAGGGTCTATTCTTTACTATAGCATTTGTAGATGGGCAGATAAAGGTGTAAGGGAATGTGAACCAACTCTATTTAAGCCCCAATTCTCCTCAAGAATTTATCTAAGTAAGAAGGATCCTGTTGCAATAGATTTTTAGGTCAGAACATTCCTCTTGACCATTGAGCATTGCTCATATGTGGTGACAGAAAGTTTCTGTGGCTAAATAAGTTTGGATAACACTATACTCTATGTCTTCTTGCCTGGCATCCTCCTGCATTAAAATATGGTAAAAAGGAAAGCTATTTGACTTTAACTCATCAATACTCTCTTGTGTGGAGATGCCTTGGGTCATGGAGCACCTTTAGAAGATGCTCTAGATTACTGATGTGATTTGTATTGTTATTTTGGGGTAGACATGTCTGGTTTGAGTTTGTGGTGTCTCTGAGAGAACGAAGTAAAGAGTGGCAGATATGGGTAAGGAATTGTCTGACTATATTCATGTAGAAAGATGGGCAGGCACTCATGTTGGGATGGAACAATTATCTGGAGGTCATGACCTTCTGTACCCTTCTTTCTCTGGCTCTCAGAGGGCTATGGTCAGAGCACTGCTCAGTGCTGTTTTTAGCAGAAAATGTATTTTAAAGAAACAAGCCATACAGTGACCCACTGTATCTTTGGGGTTGTCTCAAGAAATAACAGGGAACCACCAGCCTATTTGTGGCCATGGGGAAGGGGGTAGGGCCAGCTTGTGCCACTTTCCATAGTGAGATGGAATGATTGTCTACACTCCCCCGTCCCCCAGCCCTTCCTAAGGAAAACAAATACTTGCAAGTTTATTTTATAAGTCCCATATCAAGCCCACATAAATATGTTGTGACAGCAGCAGACAAGCTGCCTATAGCCCAAAAATGCTTTGAAATTTTATGCAAATACACAGGCGATGTATACACTACTGTAAGCCCTGAAGACTACACCATGTGTTCTTGGTGCCAGGGTAAACACAAACCTTCTCCAGTGAATCCAGAGGAGAGCTCAACATAGTCTGTGTCTTTCAGAGCCTGGCTGCCTGAGAAACACACTTTGACTGGCTAAGCCCAGGAGCAGGGGTGGGCTACTGGTTCACACATATAATGATTTCTCATAGATCAGACACTGCACGGGGCTGTGTAAACTCATCAATGCCTATCCATTTCATTTGTAAGGAAAATGGCATTTTTTAGTGATTAAAATAACCAACACTCATTAAAACAAATTGCCCAAGGACATTCATTACTTAATGAGTTAATTAATGACCAGAACACTGCTAGTCCTGCTTCCTTGAAGATATCTGTGATCTGAAAAAAGAGAAGTCCTGTATGGTATCTGGATCTCCTCCTTAGTATTAATTGTACAATGCATTTTTGTTCTTAGTTAGCTATATGATCTGTTCTGTCTCTGGACTTGGGATGAAACTCTGAAACACAAGATCTCCATCTTCCTTCTGAAAGTGGTTAGGGTGGAAAACACATTTATGTTTATATGATATACCTTACCTGAAAGATGTTGTGTGGTCATTCGTATTCCTATGCCAAGACTACTTTGGGCTTTTTTTTTTTTTAAAGAAGCCATTTCCAGTGGTCTAGAAGGAGGTGCATAATTCAGCAAGAAGCTTTTGCTTCTCCTCTGCCCTAGGCCTTCCAAGCAGCTCCTTGTTTTGAATTATAAGTGGACATTCTCTTGAACCAGCCTGTTACTTTCACTATAACTGAAATACAAGTACCACAAGATGTAACACAACTATAATAGAATATGTAACACAACTGTAATGCAACTGTAATAGCACATGTAGCACAACTGTGCTAGAACAGTTAGTTCACTTTATGCTTTAGCGATGGGAAAATTCTTTGTTTCATGGTGTCCTGAGCATAGAATGATAAAGAGAAAGCCCTTAACCAAGACCTGGAGCATGGAGAATGCTTGTGGCGTGTTAGTATTGCAGATATTTAATTCAAATAATTTTAAAATATTTATGCAAAATAATGTTGAATCCCACTCATGTTCAAATTGGAACTGATTCTATATGTACACCAAGTTGCTTATTCCTATCAGTTCTGTTATATTGGCAACCCAGTACTGTACTGGATGGTGATACTCTTTATTAATGACAGAGACAAAGTTTGAAGTGATTTTTCTCGATTTTAGAAGACATTCAATCTGGACATTTTCAAATAGTGTGTTTATTAAGAGATAACTATCCTCCTCCAAGGAGCTTGGTAGGAAAACACTGGCCATTTCTGAGCCATTGCCCCTGAATATTGTTTTTAATAGCCACCTTTGTAGAGAGCCCCTGGTGGGTCCTGAGGGGCGTAGCTCTGTCCTGTTGACCACTGAGGCCCCTACAGGTCTTTTATGTGGCTAGGCATTCTGTCTTTTTAAAATCAAAGATGGGCTTTTGCTGATCTACCATTCCCTTCCTAAGAACCATGGAGACTGTCATTGGTTTTCATAGAATCACTCAGGGTCATCCTGACAAGTCCCTGAACTTCTGTCCTTGCTGTTAAGGCCTTACAAAAATCCATTCTGTGCTACCTTCTGAAGGTTCCAGTCTTGTGGCTCAGGTAGCATTTTTATTTCAGATAATTTAATTTCATTGATTAAATGGACATTGATCTTTCTAGTAAAGAACCTTTGTGGGTGTGACGCTATTGGGAAAATTATACAGCGGTGGTCCACTTAAACCTTGTGTCCATCTGGGCAAGCTGTCCATCTGGCTTCAGCCTCACAGAGGTGTCCACTGACTTCTGGCTTCTCGAGTCTGGCCCAGGATTAGGATGATGCTTCTTTTGAACTTGGATGTTTTAGTCAACCTTTTGTCATGGTTACAAAATACCTGAGACCATGGGATTATTTTGGCTTTATTCCATAGCCAGCTGCCTCCATTGCTTTAATGCCTGTAGTGAGGTAAAACACACATGGCATGCAGAGGAGAGAGGAGAGGGATAGAGAAAAGAAGGGTAGGAGAGAGAAAGAGAAAAAAAGGAGAGCGGAGGGACAAGGACAGAGGGGGAAAGAGAGAAGAAGAGAATCCGGTTTATTCCAGGACAACCTTCCTTTACTGCAGCCACTCCCTCCTCCTAGATCTGGGCCCCCTCCCCAGGAGTGTCATAGACTGTGGCCCCAGCTTTGAACTCAGAGCCCTTGGGGGGCGTTTAGATCCCAAACCATACACTAGCCTGATATACTCTGAGAGGAGCATAATTTAATACAGCTCATGCTTTCTACAAGAGTCTATGTACATTTTTATCTAGATAATAAACAAGTTCACTTGTCAGAGAACATACATGGACTCCCTATAAACCTATATAAAGAAGATAATCTTTGAATGTGGGCATGTGCTGCTATTCTATATTGCCATGTGGCCTGGCTGATATTGAGCATCTTCCCATAGGAAGAAAGTTGCAATCCTAGAAAGTTAGAATTTGAGGAATGGAAAAGAATCCATTTTGTGCATTTTTCTCTTTCTTTTGTTCTTTCTTTCTTTCTTTTGCAAGTTCTGGGGTTTGGACTCAGGGTCTAGGTATTGTACCTGGGCTTTCTCATGGCTAGCACTCTACCCGCTAAAGCCACAGCATCACTTCTAGCTTTGTCTATGTATGTGGTATGGAGGAATCGAACCCAGGGCTTCTGCATGCTGGGCAAGCACTCTACCACTAGGCATGCTCCCAGCCATCATCTTGTACATTTTCTGTCTATCACTGCTTCCTTGTGTGGCCCGACCCTCTTTCCCTAGACTTCCCTCTAGGCCTGGCTATGCCCTACCACAAGTGCACCAAGGCCTTAGGTAGCAGAACAGCTCTATGCCTCAGAGGAAATCACACTGGCAAGATCAAAGATCACAAGACTCAGTTCATTTGGCTTCATTTTAGTCAGATATAGGGTTCCCAATTCTATAGGGCCACAAGGGGCTCAGGGACACAAGTCTTCTGAGGGTTGGCACCAGGGTTCTTTCCACTCTAGGACCAAGCTGGCACCCTTGGCCCTGTACTTGGATCGTTTGAGTGATATATGTGCCATGTCGATGTTTTCTTTTGAAACAGGGCTTGGTCACTCAGTGGTTCTATTGTCTGCAGCTCCCCCTCCTTCTGGGTGGATTTTCTCTCAGGAATAGCCAGCTGTTACCTCTCTCCTCTCTGGACTTGCCCAGACATGTCTGAACTCGAGCTTTGGGGTCTGCTGGGACCTACCACTGCTGGGTCCTGCACACTATAAACTTCCTTTCCATTGATCATGTTGGGCTTCAGTTAGAGTCACCCTCAGCTCTTGCCAGGATCACGTCCCAGACTGATTGTCTCAAATACAAAATTAAAGTTGGTTGGCAAGGGGAGTTCACTGCCTAGCAGGAATGGTGCCAGAAACCCTGTCTCTCTGAATAACGCTGGAGGCTGGAGTTTATTGCAGAACTCCATGCCATGGTACTCAATTTTAGGAAACTGGAAGAGAAAGGAACAGGCCAGACTCCATCTCATCAGGCAAGGACTGTTTATTGAAGCACAGCAAGTGGCAAGCAACTTTGGGAACTGTGCATAATTGTGTCTATTGAGTTGATATTTTAGAGGTTTTCATTTAGAGGCCACGGTGTCTGTCACATAGGAAAGTGCATTTTTGCAGGATGGGTGGTAAAAACCAAAATGCTCTGACTAGGAATGAAAATGAAGTTTGAATGTTACCTTCATTTTCAGCAATGTGTTGAGGCTTACTACACGTACAAACCCCTCAAAGATTTCTTAAGTATAGTTCTGTAAAAACTGTAGAAGTGAGGCTCAGATGCATCTTAAGAGTAATTCATTCCAAGATGACCAATATTTTTGAACCTCAGAAAACCTCACTGGAGCACAAATATTTTTGAGTTATTTTCAGCTTTAACTGACAACCCAGTGATTAGATGTTTAACTAAAACCAAATCCTTGTGATATGCCTGTGGTCTGGCTGTGGAGTTGGGCAGGGTACAAGACAGAAGGTGCATTAACATGGCTTCTACCCCACTGTGAACCCTACCCTGCTCGGAGCAAATGATAAACTGATGCAAATCATTGTGGGAATAAAATAAAGCTGTCTCAGTATGTGGCTCAGATAAATGACTTTAGGTGATCAGACTTGAAGGGGAAGGAGCCAGGTATTCAGTTCACTGGCGATACTGGGCTATCTGTTGTCCTGTATTTCTAGATGTTTCTAACCTATCCTGGGCCTTCCTGTGGCTTCTTCCCTGAGCAGTGTTGTTGTCTGAGAGCAGGGCAATGTGGAAAATGCCTCTTATACCTCAGAAAGTGGTTACTTTCTTTCCTCCTGAGATGTGTCATATTTCACAGGAGGTATGAGCTCTGACTAATTGTTCTTTCATCTCCCTGGCAGTGGGCCAGGCTTAGAAAAGAGTGTTGATGTTGAATGTGTTCGCAGTGAGCTTGTGACAGCCGACTACTCAAGTGATCGTGGTCGAACTTTGATAAAGATGTCAAGAAAAGGAAAAGGACTTATTTAGCTCCTTTAGCTCATCCACCCCCACCCCCACCCTGGGTGGCAGCTGAGAAATGTTCTTCGAGTGTTGTCTGGGAATCTAAAGTATTAGGAGCGAGCCTTCTCATGGATTAGACGGGACACCCATGCTTCCCAGCAGCGTTGGGCAGACTCTTAGAGGCTTACCATGGGCCTGACAGGTGTGTCTCCTTCTATTCCCTCGGGCAGCCCCTGGCCCCTAGGTGAATGTCTGCACTGCAAACCAGGGCTGGCAGAGCAACTCGGATTCCTACCCCTCCATTCCCAGAGTATTATTTTTGCCAGTCCAGGGTCTTGAACCCAGGGCCTGGGCACTGTCCTTAGGCTTTCCTCAAGGTTAATGCTCTAACACATGAGCCTCAGCACAACTTCTGGCTTTTTCTGTGCATGCAGTGTTAAGGAATTGGACCCAGGGATTTGTGCATGCTTGATGAGCACTCTAAAACTAGGCCACTCTCCAGGCTTCCCCAGAGTATTTATTCGGGGATCTTATTTGAGTTTTGGTCCTGGGGTGGTGGTGGTCTTTGGCTCTGTGACATCTGGCGCCATGGTCAGGCTGAGCAAGCTGTGCACTGCTGTGCTGGCGTAGCGAGAGACAGCATCTAGCTCTGCAATGACCAGATGCGTACTATGCTTTTTGCCATGGAATCTCTCCCTGGAGACCAGGACAGGCGAGAGTCTTCCATTTTTTTTTAAAGCAACTTGGACTATGGTGAACACGGCCAGACGTTCCGGGAGTCATCTATCTGACCATGCAAGGACACTGAAGTCCCAACGGAGTTCACTGGCCTGGGCTAGAAGGTGACAGCCAAGACTTTCAGTGCAGTGGGAGCTTCAGCTTGCAGGCTGAGAGCTGGCCAGCAGAGCTGATGGAGTGACCCTGACAAGGCTTATTTTAGCAGCAGGACAGCTGCTCTACTCCATTAATGTGGAGAAGTTACTCTTCACTTTATTTGTGGTATTGGGGTTGGAACTCAGTGATGCATATTGCTAGGCCGGTACTCTACAGCTGAACCATGCCTCCAGCCCTGTTTTCCAGTAGTTATTTTGAGGATATGATCTCCCATCCCTTGAGAGCATATCCCTGAATTGTGATCCACCTACTGGTGGCTTCCTGTTGTGGCTAGGGTGGCAGGCACACACCACTGCAACCAGCTTCGCTCAGTACAGATGGGATCTGGAAGACTTTTCAGCTCATTTGTGGTCTAGCACCATGATCCCCTCATGGGATGTAAAACAGTTAAGAAGAGGCCTGTGTTTGTTCAATGCACAATCATATTGCAGAATTTACACTGAGTGCTCGGTGGTGTTTCGTTCTGGGAATCATTGGTTGGCAACTCAAGCTTTTTGGTGATGGGGAAGCTAATAGAACAGGTGACTTTAACATGCTGCAGTCACTTTAGCTCTGAAATACATATTCGTGATAAGGCAGAGAAACGTGGCATCAGTAGGTGGTGTAAGGGTGTAGTAAGGGTGTCCCATATTCTTACTGTCAAGACGGCCGTACCTGGTAGAGAGACCCTGCAGACTGATGAGGCTGATTGTAGGGACAATGTCCTAGATGACCTGAGAGGGCCTGTGACATGAGCAGCCACTGGGAGCTCTGAAGATGCCACACTGGTGGCTCTGAGGATGGAGGAAAGAACCCCAGTGAGGGAAGTGGACTGAGTCTAGACATGGGAAGATGCAGGAAGAGCCTCCTCCCAAGCCTCAAAGGTGCATAATCAAATTTGATTTCAGAATCTGACCCTCCATATTGTAAGACATAAAAATGCATTGCTTTTAGTCACTAAGTCTGCCTGGTGATTTGTTAGAGCAGCACCAGGAAGGCAAAAGAAAAATATGAGCATCACCACAGGTGGACTTGGAAGGATTGATGTGTAGGGAAAGAAAAGGGATGGGTTGTTTCTGGCTTGGTTGTCTAGAGAGAGCAATGGCTGAGGTCTCTGAGTGGAATATGAAGGTTTCTGGTCTGTCACTCCAGTGGGCCTTGCTCTGGGATCATTGTCTGCTCAAGACTTCGATGGGAGAAAATACATGGAGCTTTGTTGACATGTCCTTTACTGTCTGTGTGCAGAATGGAAGTTGAGTTTAATTTGACTATACATTTTAAACATCTAAGAATTTTCACACATTTAATAAAATACACTAGCTGCTCATTTACCCTGATAAGAATCATAACAGCTTTACAGGTTGGAGTAGAATGATGCTTTTCTTATCAGTTGATACATTTGTCATATTGGCAAGTGGAAGCAGTTAATTAGTACCTGAAGTCGATTCATGTCAGCTCACATTTCATTGGGAACTTTTCTCCCTGTCCTTGCCCCTCTCCCTGTTCCTTTCCCTCCCTTCTCTTCTTCCTCTTCCCCTTCCCTTCTCCTTCAATCCTTACCCCCACTCCTTCCTCTTTTCCCCCTCCTCTCCTCCTCCTCCTCCTCCTCCCCCTCTTCTCCCTCTTCTTCCCCCGCTCTGCCCCTCGCTCTTCTTCCTTCTCCTTCTTTTTGGTAGTTCTAGGGTTTGAACTCAGGCAGGCGCCTAGCAAGTATGAACCAAGTCTCTAGCCCTTTTTTGCTCTGGTTGAGTCTGAAATAGGATATCACATTTTGTTTAGGCTAGCTAGGACCACAGTCCTCCTCTTTATACTTTGCACGTAGTCAGGATGGCAGCCAGGTTCTGCCACCCCAGTTATTGGTTGAGATGGGGGTCCAGTAACCTTTTTTTCCCAGGCTGGCTTCAAATAGCAATCCTCTCAAGCTCCTCCTCCTGAAGAGAGATCTGGGTTCTTTCGGAAGAAAAGGGCATAGGGATGCATTGCTAAATCACTGCCATGAGTCAGCTACAAGCTACCACATCCTAAGTGTTGTAACTGGTTAGCAACTGTACTTCTAGCCTCCTGCAAGGGAGCCAGGCTGCATCCCGATGAGGGGCCAAGTGCCTGGTCACATGCTGCAAGATAGTTTCCAGCCCTAAATTTTCAGTGGATCCGAAGGGGCTGGTGAAGCAGGCTGCGTGCACATGGCTGTGGTTTTTATCATCTTGCACTAATCACTTCATTCAGGAAGACAGATTTTTATTATGCAGCAGAATTGCTGCTCTAGGGTAAACTTTGACACAAAGCAATTGTGCTTTTGACTGAATCAGCTAAAACCAAAAAGAAACGAGTAGAAAATAGGCCTTTGATAGGCTTCAGGTCCTTGTTTTAAAAACAGCGACTGTCAGAGAAGCGCATGGGCATGCAACGTATGGCAGTAATATATTTCCATCTCTGAAGAACAAATTTGCCTTTCTAAAGGCAAGGCAAATGGTAAGAACTAGAATACCAGAGACCTCAGGGAAGTTTCCAATGATCCTTGTCTCCTAGAGAAGAATACAATCATTTGTGTATCTGTTTTAACCACCCAAGAATTTTCATACATTTAATGAAATACAGTAGATGCTTGTTTATGCTGGTAGGAAGCCGACCATCTTTACAGTCTGGAGCTGATGTTGCTTTTCATATCAATGGATATGTGTGCATACCACCACGCAGAAACATTTAATTAGTACTGGAAAGCGATTTCTTGCTCAGTTCATATTTCTTTGCAAGGATTTGGGGGTAGAACTCCATGGAGTGACCTAAGGAACCAGGCTTTCTTTACTCCAACCAGGGGATCTAAATGAAAAGCTAGAAGAGGAGGATTACCTGTGAGCAGTTGCTATTGGTTGGGTCCATGCGTGTATTATTTACGTCCTCTTCTCACTGTTCAAACTCAGTCCTATGGCCACCCCTACTGGCAAGGGAGTCTGGCAGATTCAACAGAGCACTATTGAGATAAGAAGGAAGCAGGGTTTGATGAACATATTGACTTCTATATGGGGTAAGTTCAACTTTATCTTATATACAGTGTGGAGTCAGCTTCATCCTGAGCAGAGGTGAGAGCATGCAACCTACCACCACTGTTTAGGAAACTTTAAAGAGAGCAGGCTTCAAGCTGGAGACATGTGGGAGGCCCTGAGTTCAAGCCTCAGATCCACCAAAAGTTTTTCTAAAAAGTGGCTTTCTATGATGTACTTACAACTCTATTTTCAGCATATAATGATGGCCTTCGGTACTTGCTAAAATAAAGGAATGATGGCTGGATGCTATGAGAGAGTCATGGTCCCTTCTAGGTTGGGTTAGGGAGTCAGTTGAGGCAGAAAACTATCATTGCAATCTGATAGACCCTGAGTTAGTGCTGTTACCCGAGGAATATGCTCATTTTTAAAAACAGAAATGTTTTACTTCTGCTATTTTAACCTTAGTTTTCAGCATTCTCAGAGACTGTCATTTCACTGGAGTCCCTGCTGAGTGGAGATGGTAGCAGCTGGGTGTGAGCAGGCTTGTGCTCCTCGGAAGGCCTGCCCTTTCCCTGCACACACTGATTGGACTGCAGCCGGGGATTTGGGCTGCGCCACCACTCTGCAGCCCAAACAAAATAAAACCTGACGAAACCAGCAAACCCAGACTGGAGTTCAGGTTACCTGAACAGACTTTTGAGAAACAGACTACAGTTGTTCTACGTTTGCAAAATTTGCTCTTTGACCTTCTGGTTGGGAAAATTCTCAGAGTACATGCAGCCTTCTGCCAGCTTTCCAAAGCGTGGGACAAAGTTAGCTCTCTTGGCAGTGGTGGCCATATTTAACATTTTGTAATTTTAAAATATGCTTGAAAAATAGATACTGATCCAACAAGCACAGAGAATATTGACCCGAAGAACACAGTCTTTGTGCATCTAAAGAGAAACACTGCTCAGGCAACCTCGTGTGGCAGAGGACTTGAGATTTCAGGAACTCCCTACACTTGAATGGCTCTGAAGTCAAAGCTAAAGGCAGCCACATCCTGTCCTCCCTCTGAATCTGGATGTGACTTTCGTATTTCATGCATAAGTGATGGCTGAGGTCAGGGCTGGCCAGACCCAGTTACCACCTTTAAAGGCTGATGGCAGGTCCTCTAACTTTAAGATTGTGCAGGACTGAGAGAGAAATCTCAGAATAGCTTGGGAAGTCTTGCAAGGTATTTTAAATGGTTCTTGCTGATCTGGAAGTAATAGGGGGAAAAAACTGAAGAGCCTTTTGTGGTATTTTTTGTATGTGCTCTATTGGTTTGGGGAACAATCCAGCATGAGAGAGGATTAAAAAGAACAAATATTTAAAAAGACACATAACACATTCTCTCCTTTTCATTCTTACCCACCAGAAAATAAACTGTAATAAAAAAAATAGAGAATGAAAAGGAGTAGCAAAACTAAGGGCTGCTAGGAAACTAGTGGGATGCTAGGATGGGGATGAATAGGATTCTTTCACACTTTTGTTTTTCATTTTATGGTGGTACTGAGTATTGAACTCAGGGCCTCATGCTTTCTAGATAGGTGCTCTAATGCTTGAACCACACCCAAAACTGCTTTTTGCACTGGTTAATTCTGAGGTAGAGTCATATTTTACGTCCTTGTTGATTTGGGATGTGTGAAAATGGCTCTGAATATTGAGGTGTCATGTACTCACTCTAAAAGAACTCAGCAAGGCAACATTTACTTCTTCAGGAAGTAATGCTATGGCCCAAGTAGTAGGGCAGTAACTTTGAGCTGAAGAGCTGAGGGACAATGTCCAGGCCCAGAGTTCAAGTCATGCAGCTGACAATTTTTTTTTTACTTCTGCAAAAGGGTGCACTATCAGCCAAAAATCTGTTAAGCAAGCAGGAAGAGCAGGCCAACTCCCACCTACCCATAACCCTACCCCTCCACCCCTCCGCTTAGACTGGCCAAGCTCAGATTCACAATCTGCTCACCATTGGCTAGCTTGAAGAGGGTAATTAATAAAAGGGTTACAGTTATATTTGCTAGATAGAAGGTGCATTACTTTTCACACATTGATACCCCTTCTTATGTTATCCCTTCCCCCAACCCTTCCCCTCAATGTGTTTTCCCCCTTTCCCTTTCCTATTTCAAATAAACAAATAAACATATATACAATATACCAGGTAACAAAGTCAGATACCGTAACAATATGCGATTAACCAAAGGGCAAAAATAGAGAAGAGAATATACTATATTTAGTACATTAAGAACAACAATCACATGATATAAAGCTCTTGTTTCCATATCCTGGAGATCCTATCATTTAGCCTCATCATGTATGGCCTTATGTATCTAGGTTTTGCACTATAGTAATCGTCTGCTAGGATTGACATTCTTCCTTACACCCTCTGCTACGTTCTTCACTCGCTGATATTGTCTTAGCAGAATAAGATAATAATAAAAAGAGTCACTCCACCATGCCAACTTTTAAGCAACCCATTTGGATAGAAAAGATAGTTTTTCTCACAGCTTCGATCCCCCTACTTGTGTTACCTTGTGTTTCTGGAGATGACCAGCCATTGATTCATCGTCAAGATGAATCTATGAACTTCTTTTTGCCTGGGCCAGCTTTGAACCATTCTCCACCTTTTAGGTAGCTAGAATGACAAGCTTGAGACTCTGTGCCTGCTGGGACTAACAAGGATTCTGGAGCTAAAGCTTATGTTCATGTTTGTAAAGAAAGTGCTGGAGAAATGTGAGGAAATGTTGGGTGTTTATCATGCATGGCCTAGGACTTTTTGAACCTTGAATTCTTCCCTCCTCAGGCCTCTTGAGATAGAAATTATCCACTCAACAATTGGGTATATGAAAATCCATTAATTGTTTCTGGTTGAAATCCTGGAGAAGCCAGGATTTCTATTTTCTGATATTCTATTTACCTACTAATGTAGTTGCCAAATTTACTGATTTCCTTTAAAAAAACAAAGAAGAAGAAAATAAAATTTTATTCGTAGAGATCACAGCAGTTCACATTCATAGCAATTCATATTGCAAGTGACAGTTTTTGCATCAACTGTTCAAGTTTCTTAGATATGAATGATCTGGAAAGTATTTTTTAAAAATGTTTTTCTCTGCTCCTCCCCTTTTTTTGAATATGAGGTTATAGCTTGCTGAAACTAAGTGAGGAACAGTGGGCAAGTCTCATCCGAATTTCGGAAGGAGAGAAATTGAAGGCAGAGAAAGCAGGAATGCTGAGGTTCCAAAAGGGGGAAAAAGGTATTGGAGGTTAGAGTGTCAGGGAACAGAGAGGGTGAAGGACAAGGGTAAAGGAAATATTCAAGGACTCTGAAAGTCGTCTCGCATTCCTCTGAGGCTATGCCATTTCAATACCAATCATTGGCTTCTGGAAACAGGCTTGGTTAGTGGATTGCATCCCAGTGGAAATGTCCTTCAGAGCATCCATTATCAACAGATTGGCCACTTCCTCTGGTCAGACCCTCAGTGAGTCACCAGAGACTCCTTCATGCTGTGGTAGAGAGTGGATCCTTCCTGGAGGAGGAGGAAGAGGAGGATATGTACAGGAACTACAGAAAGATAGGCCTCAATAGAAGTCTCGCTACATGCCAGAAAACTTCTCTTGCTTGCTTGGGGTGGTGAAGGAGGCAGCCGTTTGTGGGGACCCCACTCGACTTGGTTTGTCTGAAACCTCCATTGTTTTAGTGTTGAAAACCTCACATCCTGGGCCATCTTGGATGGTTGGGTAGTCAAGACTGCCAGAACCAATCATGGGGAGATGGTTAGCTTGTGCAGAGATGACACTGTCTGTACGAAGGAAGGGATGGCATTGTCACTAGCATCTCTTTGGGATGAGGGTTGGGGTGGTAAGAGGAGGCAAAGGTGACATCACAGCAAAGGTGACAGTGTGCTGGGGTGGGGGTTGATTTCCAAGGTTCTACGCACACTGCCTAGGGACCCGTGACTCAGAAAGCCCTTGCACTGGTTCCAGGTATCTGGTTTGTGTAGATCATATGCATTGACTTTTCTAAATGTGCTTTTTTTCCTTTTTTCCCTTTCTTTCTTTCTCTCTCTTTTCTCAGGGAGGCAGGACACAATGCGTGAGAGAAGTCTGCCCCGTTCTCTCTTGTCCGCAGCTCCTTAGTCACACCCCCCCAGGACAGTGCTGCCCTAAGTGTTTGGGTGAGTGTTTTCAGGTCAAAGAACAATGCAATGCCTTCAGTTTTCTGTGCATGATTTTCTTGGGATTCTTAAGTTTGTGTATGTGGCTTCTTGGGGGGGGGGGTGTTTACCTGCTTCTTAGCTTGTTGGAGAGCATTGGAAGGTGCGGGCAGTGTGTGGCTCCCACGTGCAACTTTTCATCTTTCCTTATGTGATCATCTCTGAGAGCTAGAGGAAGTGCTTGGCAGGCGCGTGCCATGTGAAGTAAACCAAGGCAAGAATCTGGTCTAGTGAAGCATGCAGGCTGTTGTGACAGGTTTGGAAGGAGCAGATCTAATATTCCACAGGAAGAGGGTGCAAGCCTTTCTGATGGAGTGTTCCATAAGGACTTGGCATATTTGGACATACTTTATACCCCTTTTCTTAGTTAATATTCTTGAGAAGCAATGAATAGTAGTTACTAAAAGTCGACCTCCTCATCTCAAGGCTGTGCTGAGGCCAGATCATGCTGAGAAAGCAGGTCCCTCTGGGATCTCCAGAGATACTCAGGATACCCCAATACTGTCCCTATCATTTCTGGCAAGGGATTTCAACTCCTGCCATTTCTCTTGGTCTCCCCACCCGCCCCTCTGCCCCTCCATCCCCTGACCCCTCCAGTTCTGTGAATTGAACTCGGGGCCTGAGCACTGAACCCTGAGGTACTTCTAATCAAGGATAGTACTCTACCACTTGAGACACAGCTCCATCCTTGTAGCTTTTTTGGTGGTTTGTTGGAGAAAAGAGTCTCATGAACTTTCCTATCTGGGTTAGCTTTGAACTATAGTTCTCAGATCCTAGCCTCCTGAATAGCTAGGATCAGGCCTCAGATCTCAGCCTCCTGAGTAGCTAGGATAACAGGCAAAAGTCACTAGTACCCAGCTTGGTCTTAATTTTACTTACTCTGTCTGTCTGTCTGTCTGTCTGTCTGTCTGTCTCTGTCTCTCTCTCTCTGTCTCTCTCTCTGTCTCTCTCTCTCTCTCTGTCTCTCTCTCTCTCTCTGTCTCTCTCTCTCATTTTTAACATCAATTTGTCCCATTTGGAGTCCCCTACCTTCAACTCTTTTCACACTAAATGGCATGTTGGGTGGGTCAAGATTTATGTAAAGATTTCACTGGAAGTTTTCACAAATAGTACTTTACAGAGAAGCCTGACAAACACCATGAAATGGAATCCCTAGCTCCCTGTTTCTTCAAAACTCTTCATTTTCTGCCATTGGGAGAACGTCTCTGGTTGTATCTTCCTTTTGGGCTCCAGACTCCTGCTAACCACCTTCAGCGCCTTTTTCCAGGGTCCTCTTTCCTCTCTCCAACCCCAGAGCGCCAAGTTGATTTAATTTTCTCATTCGCATATTATCACAGCCATACCTTGAAGTCTAATTTCTTTTTATAACCAAGTGGGCAGAGTGAGATATTTTTTTTAAAGTAAGATAGTTTTCTTCTCTTTTGAGATTCTACTGTCATTCTTTCTAACAGTGTTAGCCTTTCCTGTTATGCACATATACAAGCACACACAGACACACAATACACTATTACACTAATGTATGGAATAGATAGAAGAACAAAGGAGAGTTGTTTAGATACACCTGACTGAAGACATTTTCCACATACATGTGCTTTTAAATATGTGTGCATTTGTTCTCCTGAACTAGGATGGTAGGAATGGCCTTCTCTGAGTGTTGGTGGAGGCGCGGGGAGGGACAGGAAGTGGCATCTGGACTGGGCTCCATAGATAACTTGGCTTGATTAATGCTTTGAAGCTGAAGCCCAGGGCATGCACAATCAGCTTAGGTTTCCTGCATGAATGATGGCTGTTGTATTGAATGCAGGTTTTGCTGACTATTTGTGGTTGTAAGGCAGGATTACAAAAGGCACAGTCAGTTTTGGGAAACTTGAAAATCATAACTGTCCTGAGTGAAACCTTTTGGGGTTGGACTCAGCGTCCGTGGCATGTGATGGGCATGGTTCGTGTCAGGCTGCCCACCACATCTCTAAACCACTCCCTGGAATGTGTTATGTTCTGCTGGGCCATGGAGACTGAGATTAAGGTAAAACTGTGCTCTGTAGTGGTAAAAAGAAACATACCCATACAACAAAAGACAGAAAGAAGGAAAACAAAAACCAGGATGCTTTCTAGATGCCAAAAGCTTAGTCTCATTAGACTTTGGCTGATAGGGCATTGATTTTTTTTTTCCTTCTTAAAATATCCCTTGACGCAGATTTTTTTTTTCAAGAGCTGAGGACTAAACTTGGGGCAATTGCTCTTCCACTGAGCTAAATCCCAACCAGGAATTCTGTATGTAACATACGTCTGTCTCCTTTAAAAAAATTAAATGAATGTTCCTTTTCTTGATTGTCTGATTTTCTGTGGAGAGGCTAATCAAACATGAGAGTACATGGAGTGACACTCAACTCACCCCTCAGTGTGACCCAGACCAGGGTAGGATCTTATGTCAATCTCACAATGACTGCTCATCACTTGTCATTTATTGGGGGTGTTGGGTACCAGACTCTTGGTTAAGAGCTTTATGGCCATAGTTTTAATGAAAGATTATTGAATCTTTTGATTACTTTTGAGTGTTATAATACTCAAGTCTGTTCATCCGTCAGTGGATCAATCAACTGATCACTGGTCATTGTCTATCCATCTATTCAGCCATCTGTCCTCCTATACAGTAATTATAGGACACATATATGATACAGGAAGTTCTCATTCTACTGTGGGAAGAAAGGAAGGGAGTCATACATTTTACTAGGAGAAAGGACCTCTGGGGAGGAAATGTAGGTCCCAGATCTCCACTGTGGGGGAAAAAAAGAGATAATTTTCATTGGTGGAGAAAGAAAGTTTTAAATTTACATAGAGCTTTGCATATTTATTTATTTTCTGTCATTTGTCAAAAAGTACTTGAGGTCATTTGGAAAATATTTGTAACAGATGTAGATCTGCCATGTCAAAAATTGAAAAAAAAAACACATCACTTAATTGAAACAGAACTACTTTTACTTCTTTAAAGGCAGAAATGTGTCTCTAATGGATTGATAAGAAGAGAATAACATTTAAATTAGTGAAAATGGCATCATGATTATTTTTACAGAAAGTACAAAAATGATTGCCTAGAACATGGCTTATGCCTAAGGCTCAGGATGCTTTTGGCCAAACTGCTTAGAAGTGGAGGGAAAAAGAAATCCACATGCTTTGGGGTGCACAGCACTTCACAACAGCGCAGACAACTTCCTGGAGGGATATTTAGAGAAAGTGAATTTTGTATTTTATTGGTAATCCTCTAATCAGTGTATAAGTTCTCATGGGAAGGAAAAGTCTCAAGACTTGGAGTGTGCACATCAGCATAACTGTGGGTTGTGATATTTTGCTAGAAATATTTTTGATTGTATACCTTCATGTTAACTCATTCATATTCAGAATAGATGGAGGGGCCAGTAGTTTGGCCTAGTGGTGGAGTGCTTGCCTCACATGCATTGGATTTGATTCCTCAGTACCACATACATAGAAATAGCCAGGAGTGGTGTTGTGGCTCTAGTGGTAGAGTCCTAGCCTTGAGAAGGTCAAGGACAGTGCTCAGACCCTGAGTTCAAGGCCCAGGACTGGCAAAAAAAATAGATGGAGGTGGTGATATGACATGGTGACATTGTTGACTTGTTTTATGAATGCAGTGAGTGAGGTCTAGAGAAATCAGACCCCAGGTCATCAGGGAGTCCAAAGTATAATTCACTATCATTTTTGGAGGACCAAAATCCAAGTGATGCTTTCTACAGCTGTACTGTTGACCCTGATAAGTAGAGAACATTTTTCTTTTCTTTACTCTCAACAACTCTGTGAGCACAGCTTTCACTTTATGTTTGAAGATAGTAGGAGCTTTTCTTTGGGTTTACTGATTAGTCTATGTAGCTATTAATCTTTTTTCTTTTTTCAATAGGAAAGAAAAGGGTGGATGTAAATTGGATCAGTGACCATGAATCATGCTTACTTAGTATTTTTGCTGTTGTTTTTTGCCGGTGCTGAGGGCTTGAACTTGGGCCCTGGCTACTGTCCTTGAGCTTTCTCAAGGCTAGTGCTCTACCACTTGAGCCACAGCACCACTTTCAGCATTTTCTGTGTATGTGGTACCAAGGAATCCAATCCAGTGCTTGGTGCATGCTAGTTGAGTACTCTACCACTAGGCCACAGTACACAGGCCTTTACTTAGTCTTTAATTAAAATAAATTTTGGAGATGGATTCCTGTGCTTCAGGGAATAGAAGTATTGGGAGAAATTAGATCTCACACTTTGAGATTGTGCACGTGTTTCTCTCTCTCCTCTCTCTCTCTCTCTCTCTCTCTCTCTCTCTCTCTCTCTCTCTCTCTCTCTCTCTCTCTCTCTCTCTCTCTCTCTCTCACCTGGTCATTAGTCATGTGACTGAGAAATAAAGCTAACTCTGCAGAAATATTAGGCCTATGAAAGATTGTTAGATAAAGTTGGAGTCTTTCTCTATGTATGCTGTGAGTTAGTTTTATACTTTATATCTTCGTGCAGTTTTTTTTTTATTGAGACTCTGTGTTAATCTGTTCAGGCTGCTATAATTAAATAGCCTCAATGAGGTAGCTAATAAACAACAGAAATGTATTTCTCATTATTCTAGAGGCTGGGAAATCTAAGATCAAAGTGCTTGCAGAGTCTGTGTGTAGTGAGGGCCCAAGTTGAGCCCCTAGATGTTTTTTTTTTAATTTTTATTTATTTATTTTTATAAATACTTATTATGGTAGAAGAGGTCTTTCTTTTTTGTCTTAGGAGCACTAATCCCATTCATGGGGAGGAATTCACCCTGGAACCTAATCACTGCTTAAAGGCCTAGTACTATTAAGTACTATCTAACACTATCTGGTACTGTCTAACACTGTGTAGTATTTTCTAGTACTATCATATTGATGATGAGGCTCCCATAGACATTTGTGGACAGACAAATGTTTAGAACATAAGGAATATGAGTTCACTAGTCCTTTCCTTTCCCTTCCCTTCCCATCCTTTCCCTTCCCTTCCCTTCCCTTCCTTTCCCTTCCCTTCCCTTCCCTTCCCTTCCCTTCCCTTCCCTTCCCTTCCCTTCCCTTCCCTTCCCTTCCCTTCCCTCCCCTCCCCTCCCCTCCCTTCCCCTCCCCTCCCCTCCCCTTCTCTCCCTTTCCCTGCCCTGCCCTTCCTTCTTCCCCTTTTCATTTCCCTTTCCTCCTCTTCCCCTTCTCCTCTCCTCTCCTCTCCTTCCTTCCTTCCTTCCTTCCTTCCTTCCTTCCTTCCTTCCTTCCTTCCTTCCTTCCTTCCTTCCTTCCTTCCTTCCTTCCCCTCCTTCTCTCCTTCCCTTCTTTCCTTCCTTCCTTTTTCTTTCCTTCTTCCTTCTCCCCCTCCTTCTTTTTGCTAATTTTAACTGTTGAGTTACCTTGACTCTTTCTACCTTCACTTACCCAACCATTAATACCTACTTTGGGGGATACTTTTACATAAACATGACATCCTCTAAGAAGTCTTACATTACTTTTTCACACTTCCAGGTTGGCTTCTTTCTAGAACTTACCATATTGCTGAACTAAAATAATCTGTTATGAGATGTCTTCTCAGTGGACTGTGAGCCTCTGGTGGGGGGCAGCTTTGTTCTTAGGTCCCTTGGTTGGCTATGTTGGACAGGAATAAAAGTAAAAGACTGATGATGAAACTTGCTCTTCTACAATGTTGTGGCTGGGAATCTTCTGGCCATAGCTGATCAGGGCTCTGATTGTATGCACTAGATTCATCTGGTCTTCTGATGATGTTGAATAACTATGGTACAGTTGTTGAGAATACAATGGGACATCCCTGGACTGTGCCTTGCTTACCTGGTGGTGTTGTCTCCCTGTAGGTCAGAGGAAAGTGTTTGACCTTCCTTCAGGGAGCTGCCTGTTCCGAAGTGATGTTTATGACAATGGATCTTCGTTCGTCTATGATAACTGTACCACGTGCACATGCAGGGTAAGATGCTGTGGGTGGGAGTGGGGAGGATACCGCTATTGCTATGATGGTGTTTTATTTGGGGGGGATATTCATGATACCATTTGACAAGTAACATCATATTCAAGGTCACCCAGGGGACACACATTATGAGTCCCTGCCATCTTCTGGGACCACCAAGTTAGGGATGGTGGTGAGGTCCATCGTCAGCGGGAATGTGTGCAGATATTCTAATGTCAGACAAGGACTCTAGGTGGTGTGCTCTGGGACTAATTATATAAGATGAACTCTGTACCACACCTGGTGGTGGAAATAGCTTTAATTGCATTTATAAGGAGAAAAAGTTGTGGATTTATTACTCATCACAAAGATAAATCCGGCTGTTGGAGAAGAGAATGTTTCTGTGCTGTTTATTGTGACTACAAGTGAACTACTGCTTACTTTTCTCAGAAAGGCAGCTGAAAGTCTCATTCTTCATGGGGGATGAATTTAGCTGCTGCTAAAGTTGAAAGGGGCGTATACCACACACACTTTGACCGTACTTATGTAGTGAATTGTATTTAAAACCTGAAAAAGGGGCATTCATCACAGAGAGCTATGGGAATCCCTCATTAGCAAGTTAACCCAGACATCTGTGTGACACGAATATCAAATAATTTATCTTGGTGGTGATGGGGGTGGTTGTTTCTCATAGCTCAGGAGAGGGAGGGAAACTATGGATAGTGTCTGTATGTGTCAGTATGAGTTCAGGAGTTGTTGATTCCTTGAGGATGCTTTGTTGAGGAGTACACTGTCCTTCAGAGTATTGTCAGGTACTGAGTACTCCCTAGCTCTGCTTCCCAGCCCTAAGAATGCCTTCCTGAGGGGCTTGAATCTGTCCAGAACACACACCAACTCCCTCTGTGGGATGTGGCCTCCATGCCTGTCTCCTCCACATCACTCACTTCACAGGTTACTGCTTCTGGGTGTGCATGGGTGATGCCAAGGCCTCTGCTGATAAATACTGTACTCCAGCCCTCCTGATCCCAGAGCATCAGGAGCCTGGTGAGTGGGCACCAGTCACTTGTGGACCACGAAGGGGCTCAAGGCCTCTGCGAGAGATGACTGAGCCAGGCATCCTCAAATTCTGGAAGATCTGTAATTAGTCCTTTTCTTGCAAGTTGAGTGGATTTATCACAGCACACAGTCACAGACTTGAGGAGAATGGGGGCTCTAAGAATCAGACAGCAATCATTGGGGACAGTCTGTGTTATTTCCTGTCTGTTTAATGCTATCTCTCTTGAGAATCTCTAGTCAGTACCCTTCAGGGTTTCCAGGGCAGGTTCAGGAAGCCATCTCCTAGTTCTCTGAGCACAGTAGTTGGTCTTGGATCTCCCTGAGTTCAGATTTGATGGTCTCTCTCTGTCTATAGTACCCTGGCCTTCATTGATTTTATTAGCCAACTTTGCTTCACCTACAGCCACCCATTTTGGAGGCCTCCTTCTCCAGGAATCTGCAATCCTTTTCTCTACTGCCTCTGCACTTATACTCACTAGTCTGATCAATTGCATTGTATTTGTGTACAAGGTTACCTCTCTCACCCCTTGAGGGCAGAAGTTCCTCATCCATCTCCATATTCTCATTATCTGACCCAATGCTAGGCACATAATCCTACAGATGAATATTAGTATATATGGATCTCGTGTGTGTGTGTGTGTGTGTGTGTGTGTGTGTGTGTGTGTGTACACATATGCCTGGGAGATCTACAGGAAGTGTGCATTATTTGAGAAATGGTGAGTGTTCTTTCGTAATCAAAGCTATAAATCAAAGCATGTAGCTTGACAAAAGATTGTGTGTTCTTTTATCCTTCTGATTACGAGTTTGGTTTCTAGTCATTTTTATGTGTTTTGCACTTTACACATAAACAAGATGCATGTGAAATCGAGAGATTATAGGTAGAATATCACCTATTTGGAAGTAAAGCTGCTCTCCTTGAGTTGTGGATATAAACCTGTCATGCTAGAGGTTCAGCAGCCTGGTTAAGGTCAAGGCTTCTGAGGGAGGATGTAGACCTCAGGTCCAATTTTAGCATCACTCATTCACTTCCTTTGTGAGCATGAGAAATTTCAACTTGGGGTGGATAGCCTTTAGTCTCTACTCTTTGCTCAGCGTTGTCTGCCTTTATGTTTGTTCAACTCTGAAGAGACCCAAGAAGGGCATGTTAATGTAGACTGGCTAAGGAAAAGTAAAGGAAGAGGGGAATGGGCGGGTCTAGAGTGAGCTGAGCTTTCTTGCCATTAACTGGCCAGAGTGAGATGACTGACAGCATAAGGCACAGTTACTTACAAAACCCTTAGAAGGCTGGCAAGCGGTTCATGCTACCCACAATTGCTGCTCATAGTCTAGCGTATGTATTCACCAACAAGTACACTTTGAAGCATATGTGAGGTTTATGGTAGCATATTAAAATGTGACAGGACAGAAGAAGTTTTAGAGCAGTCTGCTGTGGGTTGGGCAGGCAAGGCCAGCATACTGCTTTGTAAATATCGCCTTTCATTTGTAATGTGCTTGGGCCCCCAGGACTCCACTGTGGTATGTAAAAAGAAGTGTGTCCACCCTGGCAGCTGTGCCAGAGGCAAGGAGGCCTGCTGTGAAGAGTGCCTCCTACGAGTGCCCCCGGAAGATGTAAAAGTGTGCAAGTTTGGCAACAAGATTTTTCGGGTATGTCATGAGCCAAGCTGATGGGAGACTTGAACTAATGTGATTGTTTAAAAGTTCCTTCCACAGAGCAGATTGAATGACCTTCTAACTTACATGTACATACACCTACACGTGTGGCTGTAACAGATTTGTTTCTGGTACAGTGTCATCTGTATTTCTGCATTTAGAATCTAGGACAAAGTAAGGTAGAGAAGCAACTGTGTGAAAAAATGTGTTTCCTTGGCTTTATGCTCACGTGAAAATTGAAGGCTTGCATTGCGCTATTTCTCTTTCTAAACGTGGCCAGGCAGTGACGAGGCCGCCTGTGCCTAGAAGCACCTCCTTTAGTTGGGGATACTGGCTCTCCTTGTTGAAACATGGCTCATGTCAAGATGCTGGCACTTTTAGAAGCATTTCTAAACCTGCTTTTTGGGAGAATCTTTGCCATCAGGAAGATGTGTGGGTGAGCCCATGTAGCCTGCAGAATACTGAGCAAAAGGGAGGAAATACTGGTAAGGGTCCCCTATGGCCATCTACTACCTTCCCACGTGCTTTATTGGTGTTTCCCAATCCCACATAGGAAGGTGTGCAGTGACCATGTAAACCGCACTTTCCATCTCCCCTCACAGTTTGTTCTCCCTAAGATGGTGACAGCTATTGCATCCCTAGGTGACTTCTCATCACACCTCTGTGGATCCAGACCCTTAGCAGTGAGTGGCACTAGGAATCCCCCAGACTTCCAATTACCTGGGCACAGACAGGCACAGTGGTGAGGTTTGGGTACTCAGGGCATCTGTAAGCAGCTGGGACGCACCATCCCAGCACCATGTCCTGTGCAGGGCTTCGGCTCTCTTTATACAAGCTCACCCTTTGTCTCCCGAACACATTAGCAATCCCTCATGACGATTTTTTTTTTTAAACAAAGCACTTTTATGACACCTTGTAAAAGAATGTTTGCAACTCCAGAAATGCACGCTCAGCACTGGAAGCACTTAGGTTACTTTGAAGACAGATTCAGGCAGGTCATTCTCACCTGAAGAGCATGTGAAGATGCTTCTGGAGAGTAAGGGAAGAGGAAGATGAAGAAGAGGCCACACAGGCCCAAGGAAGGAATTCTTAGTTTGTCTTTAGGTCCCATTTGGTTGTTTATGGGTGCTATTTTCAGCTCACAAGATGATGGCACATATCTCTATTGTGTTTTGTCTCAGCACTGGGCAAATTGCAAATCACAAATCACAAATGAGCCCAAGGAATTCCTCAAGAAAGTCTGAACAAGGTGTGATCTTGGAAATAAGTACCAAAGTGCTACCATTTTTTTGTGGTGAGTGTGGAGGAGAGCCAGCCAGCCAGGACCAGTACTCCGTCACTGTTCTGTCTGGGTTCTGCTCTCATGTCTGTCTGAATGATGGAAGTCAATTTGAATTAGCCCCAGTTCTTTTGCTGACCAATGTGGACCTGGGCATAGCTGAGAATAAGCATGCCACCTCTGGTTATTTCAATTCGCAGTTGGTGCTTTCGATAACCCAGTATTTCAGTGCTATGCAGCATAGGGAAGTGAGACTTTTGTTACAGCATCACATTATTGTGTCATACATACTGTTTTTGATAGGTAGAGGAACCTGTGCATTAAGAAAGAAATGCAGCAAACAAAAAGGGCGTGATTAGACACAGCGCAATTCTCTTTTTATCCTGGGGGAAGAAAACAAATGCACTCATCCTGAAATCCTCCCCAACCTTGATGTCAAGTTGATAGAACTTAGATTGACACTTCTGATTGGTTGAGTGTATGGATGGCATTGACATACTCTGCTTGCAGAGGAACCACAGCCAATTGGCTCAGCTCTGCAGCAATGACTGACTGCAGATTCCTGTGCTGTGTCCTGCAGGATGGAGAGATGTGGTCCTCGGTGAACTGTACCATCTGCGCTTGCGTGAAAGGCAGGACGGAATGCCGCAAGAAACAGTGTGTCCCCATCAGCAGCTGCCCGCAGGTACACCCGGGATCAGGGTGGACTTCCTTCTTGTCTGGTGTCCTGTGTGAGGTGTGTCACATGATCTTCCAGAATCAGAGCCCTGAATTTCCCCAGTTCTGATTTGCCACATGTCCTGGGTGCAGGTTGCTCCTTTTTCATTCTTGCGATCCTCACCCAGAGTCCATCCTTCTGTGAGAATACCTTTTGGCACCTACCTCTTCTTGACATCTCTCAATTTGTCTTGAACTTGAGGCCTCACACTTGATCCACAATTGCTATAGCACTTGAGTCATGCCCCATCCTATTTTGTTTTTAACAATTTTGGCTTGAGCCCAGCCTGAACTGTGATTGTCCCACTTCTGTTTTCTAGGAGCTGGCTTTGTGGGCATGGGCTATTCCTAGATTATTGGGTGAGATAGGTTCCCATGCACGTTTATTCCCAGCTGTTCTCAAATCTTGACCCTCCCAGTCTCAGCTTCTCTAGCAGATGGGGTTACAGGCATGAGACACTGCTCTGGGCTTCCAATTTCTTTTCAAATTGTCCCCAACTCCATTGTCTAGATCTACTCTCATTTATTTATAGTCAAAGTAATATGTGCTTTTTTATTAATAAATTCATCCAAGAGGCTTTTCGTGTCTGGTCCCATTTGCTTTGCTGGAGTTTTCTCTCTAACCCTGGCTCCACTGATGGAAATAGCATCCTTATAGAAAGATCTCTTTGAAATGCCCTTCGCCCTACATATTGAATAAAGCCACTATTATCTGCTAAAGCACTAGTCTCACTGAATTCATCTCAGCAACTCAAAACCTTTCAAGGTTTGTGCATTTTGGGAACACGTCAAACCCATTTAATGCTTTCCAGTGAATGGGGGAAAATACAGATCCATAGATTTAGGACATGCTCTCTTTCTCCAGTATAGAGAGCCTTTAATTTTATTCACATCTGTTATTATTATAAACAAAAAGTTGCTGTGTATTTTTTTCCCGAGCGCCAAACGAGGCACTGAAAACAACAGCTGTTGCCATTGCACAATTGAATACAAGGGTGAGAGGAAAAGAAAAAGAACCCTAATTAGTCTTGCTTTAAAAAGCCTCAGACATAAAACTGAAAACCTTCCCATATTAAAAAAAAAAAAAGAGGAGAGATACAATAAGTCGACTTGAACATGGCCTGCTTATACATATTCATTAGGAAAAATGGGATCGCATTATTTATGCCAGTCCTCTGGGAGTCCGGGCTGCTAATGAACTCTCTGAGCACATGGTAGCAATAACGGGCTCCCCGATTCCACAAGACAAAAACAGGACACGGTGCCAAGCTGGTGGCTTAAGTAACTCTCAGGCCTTCACAGGCCTCAGCAGGCTGCTGTGGCCTTTTCCGTTTCACTCTGTCCTTTGCAGCAGGGTCTGTGGTTTTCCTGGTCCTTTTGCTGCAGGAGTCAAGTGTTTTCCTGAGCCACAGTCTCCTTGGTGTGTGTCTGGGCAAAGCGCATCCTCCTCCCAGGGCTTTCTCCTCAGCCTCACCTCCTCCTCCATCCACCCCCAAGTCTTGTTGATGCTTGTTAGCACCCTGGCTCAGCTCCTGCCTCGGGGACCACCTTCCCGGTTCTAGGCAGCTTTCCAACCTTCCTCCAGCTCACTTCACACTTTTCTGTCTCAGAAGCCAGCATGGGGGTCTTCCAGAGACTTCCACTCTGCTGTGGAAATCCTCTCAAAAGATGAATTCTCTGTGCTACATGGTCTGGGAAGAGAGCGAGGGAGTGGAAGAGGGAGAGGGGAAGAGAGAAGGGAAGAGAGCAGGAAGAGAGAGAGAGAGGGGAGAGAGGGAGACAGATGGGGAGGGGGGCAACATAACAGGGTGAAATGAAAGAAAAAGAATTTGGGAGAGAAAAAGAAAGGGTTATTGAGAAAGAGAAGAAAGGAGAAAGGACAGTGATGGAGGCAAGGAAAGAAGGAAGGGAGGAAGGAAGGAAGGAAGGAAGGAAGGAAGGAAGGAAGGAAGGAAGGAAGGAAAGAGGAAAAAGTGTGACTCCAGGTAGGTCATGGAAAACCCCTGTGCATGTCACGACTCCCTCCCAACTTCATTATTGTTGATGGTATAACACAGATAGGTGACATCCGCATTCTAGAAGAAGATATTGGACTGAATGTGATCTACCAAACACTATAGGTATGTGTAGGTTGGAGGCATTCAGAGCTAGGATACAGGTTCTGGCTTAGTTTCTCTGAGCAAAGACAGAATGAAAAGCCCACTGGGCATGGCTTCCTGGACTGAGTTTGCAGATGGTGTGTTATTCTGTGTAGGCTCGCACTTAAATCTCTACAGAGGTCAATTTGAATATCAGGGAAAGGGTCCCTGACTGTCCCCATCTTTTTAATTTTGTGCTGGCCCTCGGGCTTATACTCAGGGCCTGGGCGCTGTCCCTAAGCATCTTTTGCTCTAAGGCTCTTACTCTACCACTTAAGCCCCAGTACCACTCCCCCCATCTTTCTTCTGTGTGAGAAAAATCATACTAGCAAGTCATTTGGGATTGTGTTTGTCAGGGAATAAAAACAGGAAAGAGTTCTAAATGACTTTACCTAGCTTTGGATTCTGATATTTCATATGTTTTATTTTCAATATCACCACCGGGGCCCCAAGTTCCAGTACAACTTGATTTCATTGTCATGTCTGGACAATTCGATTGAAAAAAAAAATTGTCCTTAGCAGACTAACCTTTTGTTTTGTTTTTCTCCCAATTAGGGTAAAATTCTCAATCGGAAAGGCTGCTGTCCCATTTGCACCGAAAGTAAGTTCATTCTTTTGGAAATGTGCTATTTGTATTAGTTTGGCATTTTATGCACAGATGAGAAAAACATGGTTGTAAGTTTTCAGCACGTAATGGTCATCTCGCCTCCCTGGGGACATGGTACATCAGCAGCTAGCCTCTAACTGTAGAGATACAGGGGCAGCTTTCCGAGCAAATTCGTCCTTAGGAGAAAGCCAGAAGACTAATGGCGTGACGAGGTTTTCAAGAAGACCAGATAATGTAATGCACATTTGAAACAGCTAATAGCACTGGTAATCATAGTGGCTGAGATGATAGGAGCCAGTAAAAACAAACATCTCTAATCTGTGGGGAGGGGTCCCCTTCTGCTTATGAAACAAACAGCTGTTCCCACCCCCATCCCTCATTCTCCCTCCTTATCCCACTGGAGGCACAACTAGAGAGAAAGCAAGAGGTTGTTGGGCTGATGGTGGGATTGCCTCTTACTATGTGTCATGGAGTTCTCCAACTCTTGAGTTTTTTTAAATATATATTTTATTGTATAGAAGGGTTACAGTTATATTTGCCAGACAGAAGATGCATTACTTCTCACACATTGAGTTTTGAGAGACCTGTGAGTTCTGAGAATTCTTAAAGTTCTCAATGTGGCCTCATCTGAAAGCCACCGGAGACTGTGCTAGCAATAGGAGATGGAATGGAGAGCAACAGGTTTCATTTAGGCACTGCGTGTGGACCAAGGCCTGTATCCATTAACTTCAGTCCTCAAATTCATGTAACCTTGAGATAATTTGCTGAAGTAGGGTACCAAGAGAAGGGTTTTAGCAATGCATAGCCAGATTAGTTCCGATATATGGTAAACGGGACTGGCCAGGCCAAGAAATCTATTACAGAGGATTTTATAAGCCAGTCTGACTTTGAGAAGCAGATTTGCATAGCAATCGAAACCACATGGGAACCTGTTTGCTCTCCCATTTTCTGAAATCAGAGTTTCTATTGCTCAAAGTAATCTTATTTTATTTTTCCTTTGATTGGTCAGTACTTTCAAACAATTGTGTATAGGATCATTATATGTATGATAGAAAAAATATATAAAATGATTATTAATATCTGTTGCTGTTAGCTATTACATGACTAGTATGTCATTATTTATTGTCAGTAGGTAGATACACAATGGGTTTCAACATGTCAGTGTGTAAGTATGATGCATCTTGTGCAGCAAGAGAGCTAGGGAACAATTAGACACTAACAGAGAGTGCCGGTTGAATGCACACACAAAAATAAATTATAGATTTAATAAAAGAGCCTTGCTTTGAAGATCATGCAATATATAAAGTAACTGAAAGGACGTCTGGCTCAGTAGGGCTCAAGAATTAACACAGGAAGAAGAAGCCGCTGTGATTAACACACAGGATGATTTCCAAGCAAGCACGTGTTCAAACTATTACCTTTAATCATCCTCCTAGAGGCCCTCTGAGGAAACTCTGTGGACGGCTGCTCCAGGGGTGCCTTCAAGTTCATCCCTTTCCAGATAAACAGCCTAAGAGTCTACACTGGAAGTTTTCTTCTGTATCTCCATTAGTGGATACAGAAGTGCCCCAAAAGTTGATCGTATTTCTCCATGAAATGCCTCCGAGTGGGAGCAGAGAGAGACCTCACAGGAGGCCCGATTATCTATCTGCTCCGGTACCCTTCAGATTGGAGAACCACAGACAAGCTGCATCTGCCAATCATGTTGCCAGGCCGGAGACCAGCTTATCAGCTTTGCACAAACACATGGCCGACCTTACCCCGAACAGCCCTCACAGGGACTTATCTGAGTTTATGTTTTAAGAATCACAAAGGAAATTTGTGAGACGAGACATGAGAGTAAAGCCGAGTTTCTTTTTCCATTTATCATTATGAAATGTCCGCTCCAGATTTTCAAAGACAGGTGATGCATCAGAAAGGAAGGAAAACAAAAAAAAGAAAAATGAAGGAAAGAGGGAAGGTAAAGGAAAGAAAATGAAAGCAAGGAAAGATAGAAGGCAAGACATGATAAAAGAGAGCAGGTTCACCAGAAGTTGTATGAAATACTGGGTTGTGTGTGCCATGGGTTTGAGTGCATACCTTCTGTCATTTGGGAGACAGCAGGCAGAGAAGAAAGCCACCCAGCTGGAGGGGCACAGAGAGGCCACCACTGCACCTGTGTGCAGCAGGTCCAAGCTGGAAGCGCCCCCGCACGAGACTGTGTCTAAATCTAAATGATATCATCAGATGGCTGCTTGTCAACTTCCCCTCATGTTCTTTCCATGGGTCAGCTCCCGCCCTCTCCAACAGGTCCTCCATCCTTGCTGTTAAACCCATTCTCCTTGGTAAGGCTCATTTGTTCAGGCTCGGTGGAGAGATGGGATGGCTTCCAAGGTTTGAAGCAGTGCCCAGCTCTTCATGCCGCATCCAGGTAGACCCATCCTGGTCCTCTCGTTATGGCTACAGACCTCCTACTTGGAAATTCCTTTGTCATTATATCTAGGATCTGGCATACACCTCTGCTCATTCTTTCCTCCTTTGTCAAGTACCAACGCTCTTCTGATGCATGAGGCTTCCAGAATACAAAAAAGCACAGCCAAGGCTGCAGGTTAGGGCTGGGGCATTCTCAAATAAGGAAGATGATCTGTATTTTCATTGAAACTTAGATTCACACATGTGTCCTTTTTTCCATCAATTTGGGGTTTTCAATCTCTGCCCGGTTGACAATTTGCCAGGTGATTCCTTGTGGAGTTGTCCTGGGCAAGGTATTTAACCGCCTATCTGGGCTCTTCCTACTAAATGCCAGGAGCAACCTGTCCCCCAAGATTGTGACAATCAAATAATGTCCCTAGACTTTGCCAAACCAAGGGCAACCTTTCTGAAGAATGCAGAGATGAATAGACATGGGGACAAGTGGTTGTGATTTGTGCCCCAGACTTTCTTTGCCTGTGTATGTCTGTTGGTTCATCTCAGCAGCAGAGTAATGTGAGCTTGCCCTTTGTGAGTGTGGGACGCCAAAGACCAGAAGCCTCAGGTTTCACTGGATGTGTTTTTATATTTTAATTCTCTAGCCTGACAAATAGTTATGCAGATGTCGCTGGCATGGTTAGAAGTAGGTGCCTTTGCTTCCATTGCTAGGCAGCTCGAACCAAGTATGCAGTGCATCTTTGGATGCCTGGAGTTTAGAGTCATTACCTCTGACTTCCGTGTTTGTGGTCCCTCCTGACGTATCATGAATTATCCGGCATGCATATGTGAATGCTCCTTCAGACCTTTGCTGGAATGAAGGAAGGTCACCTATAATACATAGATGAAATAGATGACAGATTCCATATACTTGGATTCTCTGAGGTTGTTATGAGTGCTGGATTATTTCTTGCATTCTCTTTTTCTAACACCATCCATTTTCTTCCCCTTGGTGTTGTCTTGGTCTTGGTAGTGGTTGGGGATTCTTCCAGTGCAAAGAAGAAACAAAATGAATGTGTAGAACAGTTCTGTGCAGGAAGTGATGGGAACACAGAACTACTGTTTCCTGGATGGCTTGGCAGGATTGGTCTGAAGGGACAATAATGATTTTATCAAAACTGATCGTTAGCAGGGCTGAGATGTAGCTCAGTGGCAATGCTTGCCTAGCAAGTGCAAAGTCCTGGGTTCAATCCCCAGTCCCAAAACAGAAAAGACAAAACTGGTCAAGAAAGCCCTCTTCAAATCAACCCTAGGAAAACTATGCAATGACTTGCTTTCTTTTAATAGCTTGGGACATAGTTGAATTTGGAACATAGGGTTGAATTTGGTTTGAATGATGTATTAAACTATATAAATATTATATTACTTAATATTATTTAAATTTGTATTAATATTTATATCCTTATATTATTTAATATTATATTCCTATGCTATATTTTATATTATTTCTTACTCTATATTGTCTTATATTATTTGCATATTTTTATAAATACTTTATTACTATTTTTAAAAAATAATTGTTTTATTTCAATGTATAGAGGGTTAACAGTTATATTTGCTAGATAAAAGGTGCATTACTTCTTACACACTGATATCCCTTCTTACGTTTTTGGCCCCATTTCCTTTCCCCCACCCTCTCCCCTCATTTTTCCCCTCCTATTTCAAATAAACAAGTAAACATCTATATAATATAGATATTGTAACAATATGAGATTAACCAAAGGGCAAATAAGAGAAGAGAGAGAAACATAATATATAAAGAACAACAGTCACTTATTGTCATTTTCACAATGTTGATTCTTCCAATCCAGGAGCATGGGAGTTTTTTCCATTTCCTTAGTTCTGCTTTAATTTCCTTTTTTAGGGTTTTAAAGTTTTCATCACAAAGGTCCTTTACATTCTTAGTTAAGCTAATTCCTAGGTACTTTATTTTCTTTGAGGCTATTGTGAAAGGAGTTTCTTTCCTGATTATTGCTTCATTCCTCTCACTGTTGGCATAAAGGAAGGCAGTTGATTTTTGAGGCTTAATTTTATACCCTGCTATCCTTCCATAGTTTTGAATCAGCTCAAAGAGCTTGGGAGTAGAGTCTATAGGATTCTTTAAATACAGAATCATGTCATCTGCAAAGAGGGAAAGTTTTACTTCCTCTTCACCTATTTGGATCCCCTTTATGCTTGCTTCTTGCCTTATTGCTCTGGCTAGGAATTCTAATACTATGTTAAAGATGAGTGGAGAGAGTGGGCATCCTTGTCTCGTTCCTGATTTTAGAGGGAATGGCTTTAGTTTTTCGCCATTAAGTATAATACCATCAACATCCCAATGTCATTCTTTAAAGAAATAGAAGAGGCAATCCAAAATTTCATATGGAATAATAAAAGACCCCGTATAGCAAAAACACTTCTTAGCAGAAAGAACAGCGCAGGAGGAATTTCAATTCCAAACTTTAGACTCCATTACAGGGCTATAATTCTCAAAACAGCTTGGTACTGGCACAAGAACAGGCCTGAAGACCAATGGAATAGAACTGAGGATCCAGATACTAAACCATAGACCTATGGCCACCTAATCTTTGACAAGGGAGCCAAAAAAATAGACTGGAAGAAAGACAGCCTCTTCAACAAGTTGTGCTGGAAGAACTGGTTAAGCACATGCAGAAAACTAAAGTTGGATCCTTCTTTGTCACCCTGCGCTAGAATTAACTCCAAATGGATCAAACACCTGGAGGTAAAAGCTGACACTGGAAACTTTACAAGAAGGACTAGGAGATACACTAGGCCTCCTTGGCACAGGTCGTAACTTTCTTAATAAGGACGAAGAATCAGCAAATAAGAGAAAGGCTGGATAAGTGGGACTGCATTAAACTGCAGAGCTTTTGTATGGCAAAGGACATAGCTAGTAAATTAATTAGGAAGCCTACAGAGTGGGAGAAGATCTTCACCAACCAAACAATGGACAAAGGCCTCATATCTAAAATATATCAACAGCTCCAAAAATTGAATCACTCCAAAACTAATCCCCAAAGTAACAACCATCCCATTAAAAAATGGGCCAAAGACTTAAAGAGAGTCTTCTCTGAAGAAGAAACAAAAATGGTCTATAGACACATGAAGAAATGCTCGACATCTCTGGTCATAAAAGAAATACAAATCAAAACAACTCTGAGATTCTACCTCATTACAGTTAGAATGGCCATGATCAAGAAATCCAACAACAGATTCTGGCAGGGATGTGGCCAGGAGGGAACACTACTACATTGCTGGTAGGAGTGCAAACTCGTTCAGCCACTATGGAAAGCAGTATGGCAGTTCCTCACAAGACTAAACATAGAGTTCCCCTATGACCCAGCAATTCCACTACTAGGCATTTACCCAATTGTCCAGAAACAAGGGCATACTAAATCCACTAGCACAAGGATGTTCATTGCAGCACTATTTACCATAGTGAAGATATGGAAACAACCCAGATGCCCTTCAGTTGATGATTGGATCAATAAGATGTGGTATTTATACACAATGGAATTCTATGGCACCATCAAAAAGAACGACATCGCACCATTTGTAAGAAAATGGGATGACTTGTTTTGGTTTTGTTCATGGGTCTTGAACTCTGGGCCTGGGCACTGTCTCTGAACTCTTCAGCTCAAGGCTACTACCCTACCCCTGGAGCCACAGCACCACTTCTGTTTTTTTTTTTTTTTGCCAGTCCTGGGCTTGAGCTCAGGGCCTAAGCGCTGTCCTTGGACTCTTTCTCAAGGCTAGAGCTCCACCACTTGAGCCTCAGCACCACTTCCGGCTTTTTTCTACGTATGTGGTTCCGAGGAATCGAACCCGGGTCTCCATGCATGCTAGGCAAGCACTTTAACCACTAGGCCAAACTCCCGGCCCGGCCACTTCTGTTTTTTATTGGTGAATTGGAGATAAGAGTCTCATGGACTTTAGTGCCCAGGCTAGCTTTGAACAGACTCCTTGGCTCTCAGCCTCCTGAGTAGGCATGCTACCACATCTGGCCTATTAATACTTATTAAAATATTCAAAGTGTGCTAACAAAACTTAAAGCACTTGTGCAGTGCCATTTTATGACAAGCTCTCAGAAGCAAGTCTTGCCTGGCCTTGGCTGAGCGTCATGCAACCATGAATTAGTGCCATGTTTTGATGCATCATTTATTTTGTGTGAAATGCCATCCTGCAGTGACCTGAATCAGATAAACTAATTTGCTGGAAAAATGTCTATTTTCAGATTTGACAATTATACTTAATGTTTGAGTTTTCGGTTAGAAATGGGGTGTGGATGTGGAAGAAAGAGAGAGGGACTGCCTAAGTGTTTACATGAAAGAACTGAATTTCTCCACCATCTAAACACCAGTGACCTCCAAAAGCAGGCTGCCCGGGGTTGTAGCCACCAAACCCGAGCCATCAACAGCTCCACCTAAAATGTCAGTTCACGATTCTTTATCACTGAGCTGTTTAGGGTATAGTAAGCACAGACGTGCACTTATTTGAAAGAATATTCCTTGTATGTCCCCTAAGTGATAGGACATGTTAAATTTCAGCAACGCGTGGTGTAGGTTGGCTGACAGCTGTCAAGTGACTTTATAAACCTTCAGGGTTTAATTTCTAGCTACGTGTCTGCACAGTTCTTAGAGTGTCCCCTCCCTCACCCACCACAGACAGATAGCCCAGAGGTGCGATTCGCCTGTGCTTACGTCCCCCAGACTTAAGCCTATAGGTAAATGGTAGCTGAGGAAATCAGTTTATTTTCTGTTTTCTGTGCTGTTCAGCTCTAAGTGATATGGCTACTTTAAAATTTCTGACTGTAAATCTATGCAGAGTTGAAGGAGAATGAAGGCATTTGACAGTAATTGGTACATCCTCTGTCACTGGCCACCTCTTGCTAGCTTGGCACTCCCTGTAGAACTGCCCCTGGGAGGAAGAGCAGCGGGTTGTTGGTGAGTGTGCCACCGGCACGTGTTCCGTGAGTAGACACACCACCTCCACCTCCATCCTCAGCATGGAAAAGAAATACAGTGCTAGCTGCACAGTGGCAGTACATAATTCTTTCCCATCTGCTCTAAGTCCAAACACGGTCACCGGCTGTCCCATTGGGTTTCATTGGATTCTCATAGCCATCCTGGTGGCCATGTAATGTCATCAGCTCCATTTACAGCCGAGAAAACTGAGGCTTCGATGTTGAGGTCACCTTCAATTTAGGGAGCCTAAATTCCTACTGCAGCTTCCCCCAGAGCCTGGCCAGCTACTTCCCTTGCTTCCTTTGTCATTTCTGAGGTAAGAGAAAGGGAGAGAGGTTACCAAGGGTCTGTAGAGCTGTAGATTGGAAAGGAGTTTTTCATTTAATATCTTTTCTTTTTTTGCCCCGGGAGAAATAGACAGCCAAATCTCTAGGCTTTATCTACATGATAGTGTGTCTGCTTGTCTGCTCTGAAGTAAAATAGTGATGGTTTGTGTGCTCTGAGTTCTCTCTAAATGTGGGAGGGTTTTTCTATGTCTGCTCATTTTTTCTAGCCTTTTATTATTTTCCCCTTTCTTAACAACTTGAGTTGGGTATTTTTTCAGGAACAAGTAAAAATCTCCCTATTTTTCCCCCCTGGTCCTGAGGCTTGATTTCAGGGCCTAAATGCTGATCTTGAATTTATTTTGCTCAAGTCTAATACTTTACTCCACAGCTCTACCTCTGTTTTTTTTTTTTTTAAACTGGAGATGAGTCTCATGAATTTTCCTATCCAGGCTGACTTTGAATTGTGGTCCTGAAATTTCAGCCTCCTGAGTAGCTAGAATTACAAGCCTGAGTCACCAGTGCTCAGCTGGCCCTAGTAGTTTTAAACTTGAAAGACCACTGTGTCCAGTGCCTATCAGGAGCGAGAAAGAGCAAGATCATCTAGGGTCAAGGAATTAAACAAGCATGTACTCTCACTCTGAGCCACCCCTCCCCACTTCCTGGGGGCAGGCTCACAGTTCTAATTGGAAGAGCTGAGATTAGTACCCAGTCACACATTTTCCTGCTGAATGAATATTTATGAATGGTAACTGACTTAATGGTGATGACCACAATAGACGTAGAAAAACACACTAATTCAGGTGATTTCTACAGTCCCACTTTTGGGGGACTTATTTCCCAAGTGATTATAAATGAAATCAATTCTGCCAAGACAAGTCTCTCAATACCTGAAAATGGGGGATTCTGAAAGGAAATTTTCGTTTCAGTACATGAAACTCTGTGTAAGGATTAAGATATTCAAATAACATATATTCAAGGGACTAGCACATACCTACAAATTAAAGCAATTAGTTAATTGCTCTATTAACTGGTACACACTAACAACTACATTAAAAAAAAAAGCCTAATCTCACAACGAGCCTTTATAGGCTTTTTGGGAACATTTTAAAGTAGAGGAAGTATTATTGAATCATTGTGTTAAAATTTAACCAGGTTACCTGAGTGGAGGAGTGGGGTGTGGAGAGACAGGAGAGATGGATTGGAAGGGATGACACTGACTAAGATGACATACTCAGAACCGGGCAAGGTGAAAAGTGATTCTTCTTTGTACTGTTTCTTAAAGAAAATAATAAAAAGGGACTTTTGATGGCCCAAATAAGTCACTTTCTTGCCTGGTTTTGAACCAAGTATATATATTAATATAAATATGAATATATATATTTGACATCTCCCACATTTTAGTCAAGCCTCCATCTTAAATCTCAAGAAAGATGTATCGAGGTGTGATTGAAGTGACAGATGACCAAAATTTTCCGATGGTGTACACCTGAAATACATCTAAATGATCCAACCAGTGAATAATGAAGACCTCAAACTAGGCAACTAAAATACACTTTGTGGAAATCCCTGGAGCCAATAACACATGACAATTGGCCACAGGAAGACAAGTTACTCTTTTATACCTCCGAGGAGCAAAATAAGATCAATGCAAGTTGCTACCCATGCAATTTGTATAGTAGTGGGGTTTATGGACTGTCAGACTTTGAGATAGATGCTGTTTACACATCTGCTCACACAATGATACTGTGAAGTGCAGTGTGTTCACCCCATTTAACCATGTGTGCTATAAGGTCACAGAAGGTAAAAATGTGAGGTCAGGTAATTCTCTAATCCTTGCCACTCCGAAGGCCAAACTTTTAAATAATATTTGATGACTTCTCTTAACTCTGTTGTTTTTACTCATTTTGGAGTTTTGCCTTCAAATATATGATACTTGCCAAACTTTCTTCTTCTATTTTTTTTAATGATTAGGGATTTCTCACCTTTATAAAATGTACCCATGTTTTTGGGGCCACTTTAGCAAGCTTAATTTCTTGGAGTACAAGTTCCCCCCTTCACTGTCAATGTGGCGTTCTGGCAGTGTAGTTTATTAGCTGCCCTGTGTATTTCTCTTTGCTGTGAAGTTGATGATTATGCCCCATTCTTACTCATATCACAGTCCATTTCTAAGTAGGTACCCCTTGAACCACACTCAACCATGTTATTTCCATTCAACCATTGTTCCCATCCTCTGCTCTGCCATTCCATCTTCCTTTAGCACAGTATCTCTAGTTTCCCTTTGCTTTTTGCATTTTCATTCTGTATAAGCCAGGGCTCTGCCTCCTCTACACCTCCCTCTGATTCTTTTCTCATCCTGGTTTCAGAGTTTTCCCAACTTTGAGGTTCTTAACTTACTTTTAGACGAGATGTGAATGTGGGGGTCTTCACTCTGAGTCATTTGGGGAAGCACAGTCTTCTTGGAAAGTATTGCATTTGAATTTTATTCACAGTCACAACCTTTGATTCACCAAATTGTCTGAGTTGGGAGTTGGCTCGAGGGGTTCTGGCTCTTTCCAGTGCCTATTGACTGAATTCTGGCATTAGGTTCTCCCAGCTGCACAGGTTGTGAGCCTTAATGTTATTTCTCATATTTCTGGCATTCCTCTCCCCTGTTGCTAATCAGTCATCAAGTCTGGTTGATTGTCTCTTTGGGTTGTTTTTCTAATAAATAATTTCCTTCCCATTCCCACAGCAGCCAGGCCTCCCCCCCACTCCCCCCCAACATTGCCTGCAGCAACTCCCTATCTTCTTCAACGGTTCATCCACATCCCTATTAGAAACCACACCTTCAGTTTCCCCAAGTTTGTGCTATATCTGAGGGGTGGGTGGTCATGAGTAATATTTCAGAACAAGGCCCTGTGATTAAAGAGGGGAATTTGGAATGAATTACATGTACACGTTTCTGTGCTACTCAATCCTCAGGGCTCTTTCCACAGCAACAGGCATAATGACAGTGGGCATGGTAGTGGAGGGTGAGGGGTTCTGGGGTGCCCCCCAAAGTAAGTTGCTACAGCCTTGAAGGAGGTTTCACTAATCTTTGACAGTGCAATTGGCAGGATTGATGTTTCGTGGGAACCATGTTCAAAAGTGTGGGTTCACCTTGCAAGCTAGCAATAAATCTCAGGGAGATTTATTTAGACAACATGAGTATCTCCCTTCTCTTGAAAAATATGCCCCACTCAAGACAGACTGATCTTTCTCTCTTTTTATCCAGGTCTGTGATTGACTGGTATTTTTCTTTTGGCCTAGTAGATTATCTTCTTCCTGGCCTTCTATCTACACTTTTTATATCTTTCATGTTAATTCAACACATGCAGTGTGTTTGGTATTTATGTATTTGGTTGTTTTTATGTCACTGGGATTGAACTCAGGGTCATATGCTTGCTAGACATGCCCAAATCCTTTTGATTTTAGCTTGTTTTTTTTTCAGATAGGGTTTTTTTTAAATTATTGTTGGGATAATGTATAGAAGGGTTACAGTTACGTTCGTCAGGGAGTAGGTACATTACTTCTCACACATTGATAGCCCCTCCTCTCATCCCCTCCCAATCATCTTGTCAGAGAGGGTTTTGTCCTAACTTGGAGCTGATATCAGGCCTTGATCCTTGTACCTCCACCTTCTGAATTACTAGGCTTACAGTCATGCCTTGCCCATCCAATCTACATTTTTAGAGTCCATATTTATATTCATCTTTATTTTAGTCAGCAGTAATTGCCTATTTACTAGATTTGCATAAATCTATAGTAACAAAACTAATAATCATCTTTGTTCAGCCTTGGGACAGGAATTATGTACCAAGAGTCGGTTATATTCTTGGTACATTTGCCATGACCCAGTAAAGTAGTTGTCCTTAGTTTTAGCTAAGCAGACTAAAGTTCCCATGGGAGTTTGAACATGATTTTATAGTCACTAAGTAGCAAGACCAGGGTCCAAACACAAGAGTCTCCTCATAGCTATATATGGGTGCCACAAGGCATGCTTGACCAACTCCTGTTTATCAATTAGGGCACTAACACATTCAGTACAGTGCAGTACAAAATATGAGATATTTTGCCAAGTGTCTTAGTGTCCTGTGGATGCTGCCATCACAAACCTGCTGGCTTAAAATAATGCATGTTAATTACCTTACCCATTTTGGAAACTGGAAGTCAGGAATGGGACTCACTGAACTGAAATCATGGCAGGGATGTTCAGGGGAAGAGCCTTTTTCTTGCCTTGTCAAGATTTTAGAGGCTGCTCATCACAATTCTTGGCTCCTGGCACCCTCCATGTACAGAACTGGCAATGGCACATAGAGGTCTTCCCATGCAGTTCCCTGTGAGGGGCTCGACCTTGCCTTCCTCTGAGAGGGTTGAGTGTAACCCAGGGTCCCTGTTTGGACTAGCTACAAGCCTCCTAAATTCCGTCCCCAATATAGCCTTCTCAATTGCCAGGAAATTATCCTTTCCACAGTCTCTGGGCATTCAATGTCCACTTTGGGGGAGGGGGGAACAAATACTTCACCTGTCATACTTAATCTAGGGCTTTGGACTTCAATTATTGTCTCATATTATTGCGACTCACTTTCATAACTTTTGATTGAAACAATCCTTTTTAGTGGGTGAAGTTATAAAGACATTGGACTTCTAAACAGGGGGAAAAACTTGCTGCCAAGTGAGCAGCAGAATTATCTTTCTATGGATCTATGTATCTATATATCTATATATCTATCTGTGTATCTATGTACCTACCTCCTTCCCTACCTACCTATTTCTTTCTTTCTTCTTCTTCCTTTTTTTGATGGCTAATTAGAGATAAGAGTCTCACTGACTTTAGTGCCTGGGCTGGCTTTGAACCCTGATCCTCAGATTTCAGCCTCCTGTGTAGCTAGGATTACAGGTGTGAGCCACCATGCCAGGCTCCTATTTCTGCTTATACAGTCTTGAACCAGGTACCTCTAAGTACCAGTACCTGTAAACTTTTCATGGGAGAAGCTCAAGGCCTGATTTAAGAGTTAAGTATATACTCTAACTATCAACTAGGGTAGAAATGGATTTATCCTAAGTGGTGTGTGGCGATGGTGACAGGAAGACTCAATGGCACTGTAAGATAGACTATTTAAACTCCAGAATGTTCCAGATCCTCAGCACCAGGTGGCCAGTTTTGCTTCCAGAATTTGGAAGGAGATGACTCTTCTTGAGGCATCAGACGTGGTACTCTGGGTGACCCAGCACTGGAACTGAGGGGAAGGGCCATCTTGGTGTCTGTGGTAAGAGTTGAGTGGACACAGAACCAGATGAAGGGTGGGGGTGACCTGGGCTCCAGAGGACATACTTGGAGGTGCAGAGCTGGCTTGGGTCTGAACTTTTAGAGTAAATCTTTGAAGTTAGAGTTTCTCCCTATACCCCCCAACCCTCATTACTCTCTGCTCTTTTGTTAGACACCTGTGCATATATGGAGTCATGGAAATATGGAAAAGTAAAATCACATAATAGTAAGCAAAATTCCTGTCTCCCTCATGTCCTTGCCCATCCACAACCTAGTTAAATGGAGTGCTGGGTGCTGGAAGCCCTGGGTGTAGTTTTATAGGCACGCAAGTGCCACCTGGTGGAGTATCTGTTGGACCTCAAGGACCCTGTGGGCTGTCAGCTCTCGGTGACACTTCCTGCAAGGCCAGAGCTCTGCACAGAGGGGCTCAGACCCACAGGGGTCTCATGTGTTTCTTCTGGGGTCTCCCTTGCTACTCAGGAGGAGTCTTAGCACTTCCAGTCTCAGCCTTCCATAACCCAGACTCACCCTCACCTCGATCCTCATCTTCTGATCTTCCCAAGATCTCTGCACAACCCAGTGACATGAAGTCCCAGGGGACCTGCTTTCCTGCAGCTGTATTGAGAAAGGCTTAAAGCCATTCCATAGGCCTCCTGGTGGCTTAGGTTATACATGTTATACAGGGCACTACAATGGAAAGGTACTGATCTGCATGTTGGCAAAGCCTTTCCTCTCCACAGAAGAGAGCCACCATGGTTCAACATTCCCCTTTGAGTTCTCAAAGCCAAATGTGTATGAAGGACTGTGGAAATCTTGTGAAAACTGGAAATGAAATGTCATGTCTAGGATTATCCTAACTATGTTAAATAACAACGCGCTCCCTCTCCAAATTGCAGACAGTGGTTAATTCCTGGTGCTTCTCTTTTGTTTTGTTTTGCTTTTTGCTGCTTTAGGCTTTTCTGATTTTGTTTTGTTTTTGTTTGGAGGAGGAGAAGGGAGAGTGTGCTGTTTCTATTCATTTCTTCTTTATAACATGGACTTGAATAATTTTCCCTTAATTTTCTTTGACGGATGTTTTGAGAGGAACTACAGCTCTCAGAGGAAAGGCATTTCATTAGAATAAATACATCCATGGTCAAATAAACATACTCGATGCACTTAAGAGAAAAACATTGGTGTTATATTTTCAGAGGCAACAATTTTTATTAAGGTATGTAACATCAATGTAATGCACCTTAACTCGAGTTTTAACCTTTTAAGGCCAACATTGCTTTAAAGTATATATGGTCATGATAAATAATGACATCTAAGTGCAAATAATAGTTAAATAATACATAGACAAGAAAGAGGAAATGCCATGCATTTTTTTTCCTTTTTGCCTTTTTGGATTTAAGCCTTGTTCTTATGTGGCTGCTGGCTTTCTGCTTGAACCATGACCTCAGCTCTGGTTTTTGGTGCTTAGTTTGAGTATAGAGCCTTCTTGCTACTGGTGCTCACTAGAGCCAGAGCTTCCTACTTTAGGCTTGCTGATGTTACAAACCAACAGGCCCCTGCTGCTGTGTCCAGCTTCCCTTCATGGAGATAGCATCTACAAGGTGGGCCTGGAACTGTAGTCCTCCAGTTCTTACCCCTCCAAGTTGTTTAGGTTTGCCAGTGTGTACCAACCACTGTGCCTGACTGGAGGTAGAGAAGGGATCATGAGAACTTTTCTTCTATTGATTGGCCTCAAACCATGATCCTCAGTTCTCAGCCTTCCCAATAACTAGGATTGCAACAAGTGTGAGTTGTAAGTGCTTGTCTTAAACATATTCTTACAAACATTTAAGTTTATATACTAGGGATCTCCTTTCTTCCCAAGCCATCTCTTTTTGTACACATAAGTCGATCTAATGATTAGACTTCAAGACTATGACAGAAAGTTTACACCAGGAGAAGTGGGCATCTTTCCCTCCATCCTCTGGCTTAGGCACATTCGATCCAGGCCAGTTTCAGGATGGTTTGTTTATATATGTCCTCTCTCTGTCCTCCTACTGTGGGGCCAAGCTTTCCAGAAGAAGTGACCAGCACCTGGACATCTTGGACCACTGCTCATTTCCTGGGGTCTGCTGGGAAAATAGTTGTGTAAGGATACACTTGGTTTTTATTCCCTGGCCCTTTGTCTTTTCAGCAAGCAGGTTTCCGTGACCCTCGGATTCTCACTTCAGGCATTCTCCAGCACACATGTTTGCTGCTTCTACAGGATCTGGCAAGAGGAGCTGGCAGTACCAGGAAAAGGGGCCACGGATTCAAAATCCCTTTAGCTTACAATGCAAATATCCCTGACTGCAACACATAATTCTCAGGCATCCTCAGAGTCATGAGATTTTCTTGGCCTCTTCTACATTGCTGTCACGGAGAAGAATCATCCTGATTTCCAAATTCTTCTCTTCTATAAGTTAGGGACTCTTGAAAATCTCTCTTCTGACAGCCGGGTCCATGCCTGACTTCCCTTGCTCTGGTCTCTTTTCGCCTCCCTGCTGCTTCCTGCTATCTCTCAGCAGCTGCCTTTCTGTTGTTTCTTTGAGGTTTGCCTTATGTTCCATAATTGGTTCTATCTGCAGTTACCCACATTTTGACTCTTAAAAATAAGGCAGTGGTCTGTGAATGTGGGTTAGTGGTAAAGGGTTTGCCTAGTGTGCATAAAGCCCTGAGTTCAGTTCCTCAGTATTACATACACAGAAAAAGCCAGAAGTGGCATTGTGGCTCAAGTGGTTCCATGCTAGTCTTGAGCAAAAGAAGCTCAGGAACAGTGCCCAGGCCTTCACTTTAAGCCCCAGGACTGGCAAAAAAACAAAACAAACAAACCAGGCAAAACTAAACCAAAAATCACAAGAAGGAAAGGAAAAGGGAGTTGTCATTCATTCATGGTTATACCATCAAGAAGAAGCCACTGTTTTTTTTCATACATTTTTATTGTAATTAATAGAAGGGTTACATGATATTTGCCAGATAGATGGTGCATTAATTCCCATACATTGATACCCTTTCACATGTCTTGGTCCCCATTTCCCTCCCCCCCCCACCCCTCATCTTGTTTTCCCCCGTTCCTATCAAATAACCAAATACAAATATATCCGATATATCAGGTAACAAAGTGAGATACTGTAACAATATGAGATAACCAAGGGACAGCAAAAGAGATGAGAGATAACATAGTACCGTAAGAACAACAATCATTCATTATATGGAAGCCACTGTTTTTAACTTCAGCTGTGTAGTGTTTATTTAGAGTCAAGATACCGTGGAGTAGAATAGAAATGGATGCAGCTGTTTCACATATCATTCTCCAGTCATGAAGATGAGCCACATGTTTGCTACCAGATCAGTTATTGTATGAATCTACTAAATGCTTAATGTCCCTCTCCAATCCATGGGGATTCTAGCCTCGAAGGATAGCCCCGTGATCAGAAGAGCGGTGGAATCCCCTGCAGCTAGCTGCTTTCATGAAGGAAAACTTGGATACTGTTGTGGCTCTGAAAGTTCCTGTGGTCTCAGGAGCAGGGACAAAATTGTCCCCACAGGGTGAAGGCACCCCTGCATCTGCTCACAAGGGGACATTGCAGTCCTCTCAGGAGTAGAACTCCAGCCCCACCCTGGTGGTCGGCATTTCTGTGTCCATCTGAGTCACTAGCTCAGGAGCCTTGCTTGGTTCTGAACTTGCTTGCTGAAGAGGTGGACTCAAAGAAGATGAAGAGCCATCTCTTGGCTTGCATTACTGTTACTAACTAAAGTTAATAGTCAATCCTTTTTGTGGCATGTGGTAGAACTCTCATTCCTGTGATAGTACTTGGGCATCTCAAGGAACTGCCTTGAACTCGGTCAAACCCAAAGCAGTGCATTTCTGGAATGGCTTCCATGTGTCAGGCCGTGAGGCCAATGTGTGGTGTAGAATAATGTCCGTTGTGGTCCCTGTGAAGAAAGGATTGGGGTAAACTGTGGAGGATCTTAGGAGGGCGAAGTGTATGTGGGTTATGAATGAAGGCCAACTTTGAATTGTCTGTAATAATTTTTACCCATGGAAGAATGCCCAGGTTGTAGGCCAAAGATGCTTCAGAAATCCAGAGATGTTATTAAATACCGTTCACATATAAATATGTCAAGAAATATTCTAAGTGTTTAATTAAAAAAAAACCCTAGCTTTTTGAAAAGTCGATTTTCCTGAGTGTCTCTCCTAAGACCCTCCCTTAGCTGTCCCCAGCCCACCCGGGTGCAGGGTGGGGACCCTGGTTTTCCCATGATCCCTCTGCTCGTTTGTGATGATGTTTTATCTCTTACTCATCCGTAGAGCCCGGCGTCTGCACAGTGTTCGGCGATCCCCACTACAACACTTTTGATGGACGCACATTTAACTTTCAGGGGACGTGTCAGTACGTGTTGACGAAAGACTGCTCCTCCCCTGCCTCGCCCTTCCAGGTGCTGGTGAAGAACGACGCGCGCCGGACCCGCTCCTTCTCCTGGACCAAGTCGGTGGAGCTGGTGCTGGGCCAGGGCACAGTCAGCCTCCAGCAGCATCTCACCGTGCGCTGGAATGGCTCGCGCATCGCGCTCCCCTGCCACACCCCCCACTTCCACATCGACCTGGATGGCTACCTCCTCAAAGTGACCACCCGAACAGGTGCGGCCTCCATTGCCTCCTCTCAGCCTTGGCCATCACTCAGCCTTCTGAACACAGTGGCCCTTGTCCTCTGTCTAGGGGACCGGAGGCAAAGAGGCATCCAACTACTGGCTTTGTGTTGGAGATGTCACAGCCCCAGGACATTGGCACCACATGGAGTCTTGCATGGCACCCCAGGGTCATGAGAAGTCTTGTCTCTACGTGCCTACATCCAACAACTGTTCACCCTCCTTCTGAAGACAGAAATGGTGCTCTCCAAATACCTGCTGTCCAGTTTCCTTGCTATTTTAGGGCTTTCATGTCCATTCAGCTTAGAAATGCTATTTCTGTGCAGTTACACATCTGGGAGGAAGAGGGTTTCCTTATGAGCATCTGTCTACAAGCGTGCTCAGAGGAGGGGTGGGATCCTCAGAAGTAAGCCCCTTAGGCTCAGTGGTGTTCAAAAGAAACACAAATGTCCTCAGCAGGAGAGCCTGGGATCTGTTCCCACTTCAGGGTGTTGTGTCGGTAGGATGGCACATCTCCTGTGGGAATGCAGTTGCAGTGGAGGCAGGCAGGAGTCCTATCTACTCATGACAGAGGGGGAAGGTTGATGGCCAGAACCCGTTCCTCCTTAGAGGACATCTCGGGAGGCCAGCTTTGTGGAAGGGCAGCCCTCGGCCTGCCCTTCCAAAGAGTTGGGGCTGAGGCTCCTGTGGCCCCAGGAGCTGGGGCTGAAGCTCTTTCCCTGTTTCTCATGCTGCTGTAGGTTGACAGGTCTATTTTCACTCAATGGGTGGATATTTACTCTTGGCTAGTAGTGAGTGGTCCATGGGACTTCTGTGTCTGTGAGGTACTTCTTAAGAAAAACATCAGAGGAGTTTACTTTAGCTTCTGCTTCTCATCCTCTGAGAATGGACTCCGCTCGCAGTTGGGTGACACACACAGGAGTGAGTGCTCACAGCGCTGTTGAGTAGCATCAAGGCATCAGTCCAGAAAGGAGCCATTAGAAACAGCTCTACGAGGCACTCTTGAGGGTCTATAAAGACCCTTTCTGTTGGACCTTGGGAATCTTGGTCATTGCTTCCCTTCAGACCCAAGTACATTTTGATGAATGGATTTGCGTTCATGGCAGCGTAGCTAAAGAGAGGCAAGTAGCGCAAGTGACAGTGAACTTTTAGTCAGTGAGTATATAATCATTTCTGTAAGATGATGTGAAGGATTCTTGATGGGGAAGTTCAGAAAAGGTGAAAAACTCCCACCTTCACTAGGCAGGTATGTAAAGCTCCACTCATTAGTCTAGGATTATGTCCTGCTCAGGACAATTCAGACATCTGTTTTTGTATCTAAAAGACAGCACTCTGCAAATACAGATCCTAGCTCATTCCTTTAAAGGAGGCACAAGTTTGGGGCCCACTCTTAAGTAAGCTCAAGTGCTATACAGAAGTAATTAGAAGCACCTTGCCTATGTGTTTGCAAGCCAGCAGAATACAATGGAGTCCACTGATATGGAAAATTATTAGTCAGCCCTGGGCTCCTTTCTCAAAGGACTCCTGGGTACTGGAGATTATTCACAGCCCAGGAGGGTCCATGCTGTTCTGTGCAGGGCTGGCAAAGCCTCTTCATGAAGCTTCCATGTCATAAAAATGAGCAAGAGGATGAGGCAGCTGAGAAAACAATAATAGATCATAAATATCATAATGAGATTAGTGAGTTTAGCTATTTGAGACCTTGGATTCAGTTTTACACTTTCTTTTTTTCTTTCTTTCCATCTTTCATCCCATAATACCCAGCTGAACAGTTTTCTGTAGCCAGTAGCACACAAATCACACGCAATTCCTCCTTTATTCCTAGGGATGAAGCACTTGAACTTCACTTTGCCTGTCTGGATTTCCAGACAACAGTGCTTCAGCCTGGTCTAGCCATGTCAGATTGAACTACACCTTAGGGAGAGTTTCTTCTTCATTGTCTATTGTTGTCTATTTGAAATATCTCCGTATGTCCTGAGAGTATTGCTCTTTGATAGTGTTTTGTGTCATTCCCTAAACTTGTATTTCAAAGGGTACTGTCTTCAAAATGCCTGCTTCCCTCTACTGTAGCTGGAAGAGGAGGAAATGAGGGTGGCTTTTTGTCCCTGCTATTTATGGATTGAGTGCTTCACGATAGAATCTGGCGGAGCACCAGTGTAGTTTGGGTGGAATTAGAATGCTGCTATTTACCTGCTAGGGCAGAACAAGGGTTAGTAGGTTGCATGTTGCTTATTCTCACAGCACACATTGCCCCAGTGCTTGGCATTTGGTTGAGTATGTATTATGTATGTATGTATGTATGTATGTATGTATGTATGATGTATGTGTGTATGTATGTGTGTGTGTATGTGTGTATATGTATATATATATTATGTATGTCTATGTAAAGGGCGAGGGGATACAAAATCTACAGGTACAAAAGCAAAGAACACAGCACACAAGCCATTTCGGTGAGCAGGCTGGAGGTGGTTCTCCCATCGGAAGGGAGAAGAGCCAGGTGCGGAGGAGAGAATGCTAGAAGCTTCACTAACGTGGAAGGAATGTGGTGGCTGCTCACATCCCCAGATGGCACATGTGTTTCCGCTTTAGCCTCCGAATCTGCCAGTTATTTCTCCCCAATTTCTCATGTGGAGAACTAAGAAAGTCATCCCAGCTGCAGAGAGGGTGATTCCCCAGCCAACCTCTCAGTGTTTTCCTCTTATACAACACCTATTTAAGATCTCATTTAGAAGAGCAGTGCCCTCAATTACAACTTACTAGGTTCCCGCCTCTCATGACTGTAATTCATTTTGCGTGGATCTTTCTTGGGTAGAGGAGAGAATGTGTGAATGTCACCCATACAGCAGGAGGCACAATTGTTTAGGGTAGGGTAAGTTGCCTCCCCAGAAGGAGAAGCCTGGCACTGGGCAGTGATTACAACTTAAATAGTAACAAATAAAGATGAAGAATGGAGAGTGAATTACCAATGACTTTCATGTTTGGGGGACCATGTTTTACGAATGAGATGTCCTGAGTTTGGAGAAGATTTACCTGTGTCTTTCTAAGCATACCTAGACCTCCAGTTACCCAGAGAAAGCAGACAGTGATTGGCTTTTTCCCTGTGAGTTGAATTTCCATGGATTCAATATCCCAAAGTTTCAAATTTATTCTATCATTGTCAGAAATGACACTGGAGCTCCTTTGGGTGTAAATTCTTGACTGTTCATGGCACTTGGAAGAATCGTATTTGTTTGCTGTCTAGGAAAGATTTGTAGTTTGGAAAATTTTGCAACATGGAAAGTCTTTGGAATTATGCACTCAAAGTTAGACTTTGTATGGAATTGATTTTCTTCCCTCATTTCTCTTGCCGAGTAAGTTCACGATTGCAGGCTTGTGAGGTTTCTTCTATACCTCGGAGAACAAATTACAAATCATTTTATAGTTTGCCTATTTTCTTTCTAAATGGTTATTTCAGGGTCTTAACTAGCATGAAACTCGCAATTTCTCTGGCTTTGCGGGTTCCATGGGCCCATATTACAAGGGTCATTCCTTCACATACTAGTAGATGGTGGATATGAAGAAATGGAAACTGTTTTGTGTGACAATTGTGGGTGTCAGAGCTGACAGGTTTCTCACAGAGGGCCACATGGTGGGGGCAGCCTGGTGAGTTGGGCTACTCACAGGGTCCCCCCCTTCTCTTTCCTGGTTCTGTCACTGTGTTCTTGACACCAGATTATTCTCCAGTGACACATCCTCAGGACCTTCCTTCTTGCTACTTTTTCTAACCTATTTAACCCAGCCTCATCTTGAAAATAAGAGATTGTGTCTGCCATTGGAGTTGGACTGATCCCTTGGAAGCATTGGCTTCTGGCTTTTTGTTTCCTTTTTTTTTTTTTTTTTTTTTTTAAATAAACTCAGTTCTAGACCACTGGCCTATTCTACCAATAGCCTTCTTTAAACCAGCCTGGTCTCAGGCCAGTTGTATGGTTTCTTCGTGGAAATCTGTGTGCTTAGCCTTCTTTCTTCTAAGACCACATTTGACTCAAGGAGTGTTGCCATCAGTGTCTTCCCTCTGGGTGGTCGGTTGCATCACTCTGCTGTCGTTGCTTCATGCCAACACCACATCTCAACAATAGTCAAGTTCTCTCTCTCACTCTGTTTGATCCCCACCTCCCTCCTTCCTTCTCCCCCTCCCACCTGTTGCCACCTTGTCATACTTCAGGACATACTCATCTTTCAGGAACAGACACAAAGCCTTTGCATTTCCACTACATATGTAAGTCATAAAGAAACACTGAAAAAACTTTTGTCTCTTGCTTTGGGTTGCATGTCAGAAGTCTTTCTACAAAGATTTCCTTTCCCTCGTGCAAAGTATCTACCTACCCAGAGTCATAGTAGATTTGAGAGTGAATGGTCTAGTTAGAATGATCTCCAATTGATGTGTGCTAGGGGATTCCAAGTCCCTTACTCTAACAGAGAATTCTACAGAATTCTACCATTCAGAGGGGTCTTTGGCTGTTAAGTTGTAAAATGGCATTTCTGGAAAAATGTGCTTATTTTTCAGACAAAATTCTGGCATTTTAGGTAGTTCAGCCAACCAAGAAGGGTTTATGTCCTTGTACCCCTGAAATGAAGACAGTTTCCTTGATGATCAAGGAAGCATTGGTTTATGTTTTTGAAGCCTCCATTTCTCTGCCCCAGGACGGAGGCCAGGTGGAAGGGCCTCCCAGTTGCTCCCCTGAGGGACTGTGGGCAATGCAGAAAAGTGACAGAGCAATTGTTTTTGTTTCTAGGACTGCTGTCCTTTGAAGAGGATGTGCTCTGCAACTTGCTATTGTTTTAATGTCTCCATTGTGATAAATAATTAGAAAATATTCCCTTAACATGTAGGGAAACAATTATCTAGGGGGATTTTTGAATTGAGAAACGAGACAAAAATGACACTGGAGAACTAGGATCTTTGCTTTTTCCCCCCTAGACATTATGTTCATCATTGGACCAATGAAGGCACAAGTTGGATTAAGCCTTGCTTTAGAAAGGAAAAAAAAATAAACCTTGACCTAGTGTGGTCAAAGGGATCATTATCTATAGGTATTAAAATGGGTAGATTTTTAGATATATGTATACTCATACATATTTATTATATGTATTATATGTGCAATATATTTATATAAACTTCTTACTATTAAAAAAAGCTAGTAGATTTTATAAGGACAAATCCATGCAATTGAAAATATTCACCTTTAATAAGTGAGAGATGTATGTAATTTATACACCATTGAAAGTGATGAGATTACAGGCCCTGGGTGTTACCTGTTAGCACCTGGCCATCATCTGGACTGTATGAAGGTGTGTACATTTGGCAGCTGATTCCAGAGTGTTTCATCCCCTTTTCTCCTTTTCTTCTAGGTTTGGAAATATCCTGGGATGGGGACAGTTTTGTGGAGGTCATGGCTGCCCCGCATCTCAAGGGCAAGTTGTGTGGTCTCTGTGGTAATTACAATGGACATAAACGTGATGACCTGATCGGTGGAGACGGAAACTTTAAGTTTGATGTGGATGACTTTGCTGAGTCCTGGAGGGTGGAGTCTAATGAATTCTGTAACAGACCTCAGAGGAAGCTAGTGCCTGAGCTTTGTCAAGGGACTGTGAAAGTAAAGCTCCGAGCCCACCGTGAATGCCAGAAGCTCAAGTCATGGGAGTTTCAGACCTGCCATTCAACTGTGGACTATGCCACTTTCTACCGGTAAGCTCAGAATGCTCAGTTTGGGTAGTGGACCAAGGGTAGACTTGACCTTGGAACATGGTAGAGGGTGCCATACCTGATAGGCGAAACAAGATCCCAAAACCTGGTGTAAATAATCTCCCTTCTTTTTGTTGTGCAGCTGATCTGAGTCTCCATATTGGGAAATGTTAGGAAGTATTCCAGGGCCATCTTCTGTAGGTAACAATATGGTGTCCATGTGTTCATTGAGAAGCTGGTTATACCCCAGGGTTTTCTAGCTTGACTCTAGAATTCAGAAAGGTTCTCCAAATTCTGATCTAGGTTGCAATAGTGAAGGGTGGAGGTGATTTTCTGAGACAGAATCTCCAGTCCCTGGCTACCTCTGAGTGTCTGAGAGATGTTGACAGGTTATTCCATGACTGAGGAAGGGTTCACGGTTTAGCTCAGACCCAGTCTGCACAGGGACAATAAGGAAGTGGAGGGGAACCATCATTGCAATTTGGTGTGCAGAGGTAGAAGGCAGGTTGGATGAAGGGAGGACTGCCATTAACAAGAGCCAACTTTGAGCTCCCTTCCACGTGAACAGCTGACTGCAAAGGAGGCTTGCATTTGACTTGCAATTCTGCGTTGGTGACTTCGGCCTGTTGCGTTTCCATTAACTACACAATCCCATGCATTCAAGAGCTATGACTGCCTGTAACTTTAACCACTGGGGGTGTGCAGGAAACATGAGACACACACACAGCCTGAAAGGCTTGTTTAAGTGATTTGCCCTTGCCTCTTAAAATTAGGAAACTCCTGTGGTCTGTAACCACTGAGGTTATTTTTACCCTTTAATTGCCACCAATTTATTTCCCCTAGCACTCATTAAATGTGGTCTTTGAATTTGAAAAAAAAAGAACTTGATCTTTAGACATAAAAGATAAAGTTTTATAAAGGGTGGAAAGAAGACTGTCTCTGTCACAGATCCACGAACATGGCTGAGTCTGCCAAGTCATTTGGCTCCAAGTTATCCATTCAGGCTCTTTTCCTGTAATAATTTGAATGCTCCCCAACTTGCACCATCCCCTGGAGTAGCCCTGCCTCTTTTCTGTGAAATTGAAGGATCCAAGTGAATGATTTAAGGGGGCCTGGATGGTCTAGGCTGTACTAGGAATCAAAACTCCACTCACTTCATTGAGAGCCTAAATGTGGCATGACCTTCTGGTACAAAGCAAGGGAGCACAGCAGTTGAGAGCTTTGTGGTCTTCCAGGGCTCAAAGCTCAGCCTGGTATAGAGGTACCTGCTCTCAGCCCATCTGTGCAGGAAGCCTGTCTTGAAGAGGTGCTGTTTCCCTGCTCCTGGGCATGATGAAGCATCACCCTCTTGAGTTCCTTCCACGATCAGTGAGATGCTAAGTAAGAATGGAGTCCTTTTGGAAGTTCCCACCCATTGGAGATTTGGAGTGGGCTCTTCTCTGCCTTTGAGAGGATGGAAGGATCCTGCCAACCTGTATCTTTTGGTGTGTTTTTCTCATTTGAAAAGATAAATATGGTGGAGCAGGCCCACACACATCAACTCCTTTTTTTTTTTTCTTTTTTTTAAATTTCAAATCTCAATTTTGTTCATCTTCAGTAATTTAGCACAAATACAATGAATGCCTCGGTAGAAGCCATGAGAAGCAACCTAGATGCTCATGAGCATAGAGCAACAGAGTTTCTTGGTGACCAAGCAGCTCTGCCCTGCAGTGTATGCATGCAGTAGGAGGCATCGTGGCAGGGGTCTCTAGTCTGTATCAGGGATCTGATGTCTCGAGTCTAAGCAACTCATGATGTGCTCCTGGGTCTTCGTGAGAAGAAGCTCAAGGATGGATGTAGGTGGGACTCTGTTCCCCAGTGGCACAGTACCCTTCCATGGAAAGGATCAAGGAGCCCCAGAGGAGAGCTCTGGACCACCCTGGAGGAGAAGAGCAGGCTCCCTCCTGCTGGTCTTCCTCCCCCACAGAAGGTGCAGCCTCATGCATTTGGGGCAAATAGTGGGTGTTTGTCTTTCCTTCCAAGCACAGATGTGGCAAGAAGATGTAGCAAGGAGTAACAGAGAAATAGAAATCTCTTCTCAGCAGAACTCTAGGTGTGACTGAAGGTGATGGGTGGTGTGGCTTCAGCACAGGGGAAGTGGAAACTGTGCTCCTGTCTTTCTGTGCAGGGGTTTCTTTCTCCAGCCCCAGCAATTGTTGACCTTAGTAGTTGTTGATGCCCTTTCTTCTCATGGAGAGCTCATGCATTGGAATCTTACCGATGACTCCTTGCAGTGATTTTAAAATGAACCATTTTTCTCTCATGAAGCTGAAAGAGATAGCGTAAAATCAAAATGATATTGCAATCATGCAAAAAATTAAAAATTAGTTTCTTTTGTCCTAATAAACTCCAGTGATCATACAACATCCTATACCTGTGAATTTTTGCCTGATAGATTTCAAATGACTAAATTGAATAATTTCAAGTTTCAAAAATACTAAAATGAAGCTGAGAATGTAATCCTGTGGCTGTGATATATATAATATATAAATAAATATATACATTTATATATGTTTGAGTCCTCATAGGACTGAAGATTGTTGATTTGCTATCATAACAGTTATTTTTAGAAATTACATTGGAATTTGATTCGTTTTATTTTCCCTTCATCCTTCAAAGAAGTGTCTGTATTTTCCTTGAAGGACATAGCCTCTCGGCATGACTGTGTTTGGGTTTCTTAAACCACATGATATATTTCACAGAAAAGTTCTTTATAAATATGAGATTGTGCTTTCTGTAGAGTCAAAACAATAATTCTAATTTTTATGGGTCACACTTTGCTTTTGAAATATCAAGGCCCTCATATGCTTATGTTATTTTTGCTTCTTTACTTAATTCAACATTTTAAACAGTAAACTGTCCATTCTTTCAATATTTGTAAAACATAATCTCTTTGTAAGTGAATAAGAAATGATGAGCCAATATTTATTTGTTCTCTTGATTCAGGAAACGTTAAACTTTGCTAAGTTTTCATTCATGTATCAGTTTCACCCCCTCGGCTAATTTAGTATAAAAGTTGGATATCTGATCAAGTTTTTTATAATCAGCATAATTTGCTTTAATTAACAAATTAAATACATTTGGATATGAAGTGATTTAGTAACATACCATGTAAAAGTATTGACTGTTGATAATATGTCTGAAGTCATAGCTTTGATAAATATTTTTTCCTTAAGTTAGATAATCCTTATTAATCATATTTTGCATTATTTATTGGTGTGGTGTGAGAGATTTCTGGTGGCTTGCGGGGATGGGTATATGATGCAGGAAAGTTATTGTGAGAGCAATCTGGATTACATTTGGATTCATATGTAGATCTCCCACTCCTTTCCCCACCTAGAGGTCAGTGCTGGGTGTACTCATGGCTCTTTTCCCATTCTCATTTTCATCTCCCTCCCCTAGCCTCATGTTGCTGCTGTCTTGTGTCCCAGAGGCTAGCTAAACAATCCCGGAGGAATATACCACAGAGAGTTTTGGAGGGCCTTGGCAGCCAATCACCTCCCCTCTGCCAACTCAGGCTGGGCAGAGTCACAAGGACTGTGCTGTGTGGTCAGACTAGGGAAGGAGAAAGCCTTTTGTCCCATGTGCTCTGGAGCTGTTGGCCTTGCTGGACCTCAGAGAAGAGGTACCTGCAGGAGAATCTATTTGCAAGTTAATGTAGCCTACCAGCAAGGCAAGATCAGAGGTGAGAATAGGACTCAATTTCAGAAAACTCAGGGCAATGCAGGTCACATACAAAACCTAGGCTTGCCCAGACACAGGCATGTTGGTGCTGTCTTCTTACTGGCTCCACCATGGGCTATAATTCACCTAGGCTAAAGCCCTGCCCACTTGTTCAGTTAGTTTGGGAAGGTGTCTGGGGATTCTCCAGCTAGGAAATGTTCTTTTCTTTCCATGCAGTTTGTTTTTTAACAGCTGTAAGGAATTGGGGTGATGCCAGTGGGTTCACAGATGTGTCCCTTCCTGCAGAGGTATAGGGAGGTAAGCCGTGGGAGGCCCTGCAGAATACTGGAACCTGGAGAGGACCATGGTAATGGATGAACGGGGGTCCAGGGACTGCAAAGGGCTTACTTCCAGGGAGAGCTTAGACCTCCAGCAGAGGAAATGAACCTTTCATTGTAATGTCAGAGAGAGGAACAGGCCAGGAGCACAGACAGGGGAGAAAAGCGGGGGAGGAAGGGAGGGAGGAAGGGAAACAGGGAGGGAAGGAGGGAGACAGGGAGTGAAGGAGGGAGAGAGAGAGAATATGTGTGTGTGAGTACACCAACTAATACTGTTTTTGGATACTTTTTGCTCAAGGCTAGCACTCTGCCACTTGAGCCATAGCAACACGTCTGGCCTTTTCTGTGTATGTGGTACAGAGGAATAGAAACCAGGCCTTCATGCATGTTAGATGAACACTCTAAAATCAAGTCAGTTTCCCTTTCAAGAACATATTTGGGAGTTGGGAGTTCAGCCTACTGGTAGAATGCTTGCCTAGCATGCACGAAGACCCGGGTTCGATTCCTTAGTACCACATACATAAGGGGAAAAAAGCCAGAAGTAGTGCTGAGGTTCAAGTGGTAGAGCTATAGTTTTGAGAAAGTCCAAGGACAGTGCTCAGGCCCTGAGCTCAAGCCCAGGACTGGCAAAAAAAAATTACCTGGGCTATTTTGTTGACTCTTAATGACTTGCTAAGAACTTCTCATAGACTAGAGTTCTAAATCAAATGAGACATTCAGGGGCCAGGGGTTTGGCCTAGTGGTAGAGTTGTTGTCTAGCATGCACAAAGCCCTATGTTTGATTCCTTGGTACCACATACACAGAAAAGGCCAGGAGTGGTACTGTGGCTCAGGTGGTAGAGTGCTAGCCTTGTGCAAAAAGTATCCAAGGACAGTGCCCAGGCCCTGAGTTCAAGCCCTGGGACTGGGAAAAACAAAAAACAAATGAAACATTCATTCTGAAGTTTGACTTCTAATTTGGCCTTTGACAGGTCCAGCTTGTAGGATGAGTTAGTATTGAATGTGTAACTCTATAATCAAGGTACACTAACATCAAAGGACAGTAGATGCCTCTGCTATTTATCAGATTCCTTCTCCCTGCACCAGCCCCCTAATGCCCCAGGGTACTAAATGCATAGCACGTGTCTTGATTCCCTGAACTGCCTCCTTTTCAGCCTTCATGTACCCCAAAAGTCCAGCTCCTACTTGGAGCACTGTAGCTCTTTCTCTTAGTTACTTAACTGTGTTTGCTATCATTGAACACATAAACTGTCTTACACTGCCCTTGCCTTTCTCCAGCATTGGGTTAGAGCTCCCAAGAAAGATGTGTGTGTGTGTGTGTGTGTGTGTGTGTGTGTGTGTGTGTGTGTGTGTGTGCGTGCGTGCGTGTGTGTGTGTGTGTGTGTGTGTGTGTGTGTGCCCCTGATAACTGGCTTTCCACCATGGTACCACACAGCATGGAAGAGAAGTAGCATCATCTCAGCCATGTCGTTGTTTCTGACCTTTTGCCATTTTCCTATCATCCTCCCTCAGCCTCAGGAACTCTTCCCACTTTGATCCATCAAGAGCAGCCCTTTCAGAAAAGGTCTGAACAATCCTAGGTACCTGGAATTTGCTCTGAAGGGCCATTCTTGTCAGTTCCATTTTCTTAGAGCCAATTTAGAAACAGACATATGCGTGCCATTTTCTTGGAGTCTAAACTCTTGTCACGTATAGCTATCCTTTAAAGAAGAAGCAAAGAAAATGATACTAGTCCTAAAATATAGATTAGACCAGAAGTGGTGGGAATTGTGGTTCCCCTGTCCAGTGAGCCAACTTTCTCTACAGAGATAAAGTATAATTCAGACAAACTACCCATGAGGTTTTTTTCAACGGATGGGCACAGTTGGATGGTGTGTGTGTGTGTGTGTGTGTGTGTGTGTGTGTGTGTGTCTGTGTCTGTGTGTGTATGTATTTATATATATATATATATATATATATATGGAGGGGTTGAACTCAGAAGGGTGCCTCAGGGAATGGAGCCTCTGCCATTCTCTGCCTAGAGCATCAAGTGCTAGTGTTAACATTCTGCTGGCCACGGGATGTGGCGATACTCATTGGGGTTTTCTAACTAGGGCATCTCGCTCTCACCTTTCTTGTTTATTGGGACTTGATCTTTGCTTTCCATTGCCCAGCCCTCTTGAAAGCTTTATCTGCCAGTACCTTTCTCTGGAAATGAGTACTGTTATCATAGGAGTCCAAATTCCCATCCTAAATCCCCTGAAGACTAAAGTCTTCAGACACTGCTAAACAAGACATCTGGGGATTGAGAGGTCACCTCTCAGTAGTTATAGGCCAAGGTCAGACTGTCTTTGTTTAAGGTTAAATCCTCACTACTTGACCTTCCTAACTGCAGGCTATGCACAATTGCAATTGGATTTTATAATTGTTGATCCGAGTTTATTTAAGCATAAACATTTTAGAACCCTGCTGTGCTTGTCCTCAGAAAATTATCTTTCCACATAAAATTAGATGAGGTTCCTGCAGACAGATTTGAACAAGAATTGTTATTGCAGGTGAAACACTTATTATTTTGGTCCATCTCTCTTGGATACCTAGGGAACTTCCTGATTACTTCTCAGTAAGCAGGACGCAATATGGTGTGACTTGGTTATGTTTTCATTATTACAGATGTAAAACCTTCACCTAGGAGATGAGCCTGTGTGAGTTCAACACCAAGTGTTGAAGGGACTGATTCTAGGCCTCGGCAGCTAGCTTGATGGAACAGCTGTTCCAAGAACATGGCAAGGGCTGCCATGGATGCTGCCAGCCTTCACCACTATCCACACAGTCTTTCACAAGTCCTTCTGCATCCCTGTGCTTCTAGGGAGAAGTGTATTCTTCAATGCATTCCTTTTGATAACTTTCAGCTGAGTATCTAATTACCTGCTAGGCACTGTGATAAATAGAAAGTAGCCACTGAGGACAGAAGAGAAGAGACAAAGCTTCAAGAAATTCATGGCAACTAATGGCAAACAAGACCTCTCCCAATTATAAGGAGCTTAGTGGGGAAAATAAAGTCATGGCAGGTGGGACTAAGGGGTGTTTGACTTTGTGTCAGGAGTGCCTCTAGGGGGAGCTCTCCTGTGAGTAGAGCCCACACGTGGGGGTGGGAGTGGGGGTGGTGCAGGAGAAGAAGGTGAGGAAGCCCAGGAAGGAAGCTGCCAGGGCAGAGGCTTTTATAGAAAGCAATGTCTCTGTAGTGCTTAGGGTGTGGCACAGTGGTGAAATGCAGTTTGTAGTCAGGCTGACATTGGGCAGTTGAGCTTTTACCAGTGGAAGTCCTTGATGGATGGACCATGTGTGAATGGGGATGGCGAGAGGGTCTACTTGCATGGCCACCAGGCCTGAGTCCAGAACTGGGCCAGGCATACCTTGTGATGTCCCCATTGGTCCATGTGCTGAAATGGAAACCTGCTTGGCCTCCAGGGTGACTTATGGCCATCTGCTCAGACTTGAGGATATGTTTTCTATAATATGGAATGTATGGAGATGAACGTAAAATGTAATGGGTTCATCCACCATGATATGGGCAGAAGTGAGGCCACTAGGACAAGTTCATGTGATTTGATTTATTTGTCTGACAAGTAGACTTACAAGGTACAAGAAAAGCAAAAATGCCTGTGTATTTTGACTTTTTTGACACTGATGTTCTTTGTTTTCTTAACAGCAAGATAAATATCATTGACTGGTTATCTGAGGACTTGTGGTTACTGGGGGGGGATGCAAGCTTCAGTTAACATGTTTTTCTTAGTTGACTTTCGGTGAGGAGAAGCCTCTGAATTCTGTGGTACTTAGATCTTTTCATTAGGATATATCTCCATGTTGTAGTTTCTGCTTGCTCCACTTCCTTTGCATTAGATGGAGCATTAATCTGAGTTTTTAGGTAAATGAAGTCCTGACTTCTCAAAGTTGTCCCATGAGTAAAAAGAGCATGGGACATAGGCTGTACTTTTAAAAAATCTTTCCAGTGGCTGGGTTACTGGTGGCTCATGCCTGTAATCTTAGTTATTCAGGAGGCTGAGCTCTGAGGATCACGTTTCAGAGCCAGACTGGCAAGAAAGTCGGGGAGATTCTCATCTCCATTAGCCATCAGGAAAGAAATGGAAGTGGTGTTGTGGCTAGCCTCGAGAAAAAGAGCTCAGGGACAGTTATTCAGGACCTACCACTGACCAAAAGAAATAAGAAAGCAAAAAACAAAACAAAATAGAAACCACTTTCCAGTGGGGATCTTGCAGCCTCAGGCCAAGTCTGTGACCCACATCTATGATCTATACACAATGTTACAACATGTATTTTCCTTCCATCCCAACCCGTGCCCTGGAGCTTGAATTCAGGGGCCAGGCACTGTCCTGGGAACTCAGGGCCTAGGCGCTGTCCTGGGACACTTTTTGCTCAAGGCTAGTGCTCTGCCAATGGAGCCACAGTGTTACTTCTGGCTTTTTCTGTGTATGTGGTTCCATGGAATTGAACCCAGGGCTTTGTGCATCCCAGGCAAGCACTCTACCACTAGGCCATACTCCCAGCCCCATGGGTTTTGTTTTAAAACAAATCTCAAACCTAGTTTCAGTTTTTCCCTTTCATTAAATTTCGCTTCTTTTTTATTCTGTGTATAGTTTTGTAAGCCAACATAAGTCCTTTCTGGGAGAAGTTAAGGAGCAAGTGGCAGTGGTCATGGGTGAGGGCTCTAGCTTCTGTGGATGTGCAATTTGATATGTGAACTAGAGATAACATCTTCACCTCCATGATTCTCATGAGTCTAAATGATAAATCTTGGACAGAATGAACATAGAGGACATGTCCACCTGCCGTAGTACTGGTGACATCTTAACTGTCCTCACAAAAACAGTCTTGAGCCTAAGGTTTCAGCCTGCCCTTTGGAAACATCAAGGCAGCCAGCCGAGGCCGATATGTCTGATTCCAAAGCTCATGGCGTGGTGTGTGCAGAGGCAGCCTTGTGTGGGCTGGCTTCTCCTGGCTGTGTACAGGCTGGCTGGGACTTTGATGTGCCAGCTTTGTGACTCAGTGAAATCAGCCAATATTTCTCAGAGAGGACATGCGAGCCTCATGTGGGTCTGGGGTTCCAGGCCAGACCTTGTGTCTAGACTGGATTTGATGGCCATCCAGGATTTTATGCATTTCCTAATGATAAGTTAAATTCATGGATCCTGTTCACAAATGAAAGGGGAACAGAGGCTTTTGCATTTCTGGACCCTCAGCATGTCGTTCGTGGTTCATATAGAGGTATGGGATTCTGTCTCATGGTCTCTTTTGACTTGTCAATTGAAGGGACAGCAGAGTAAGGATTTGACCCTCCTCTGGGCATATCAGGGACCATGTGCCCAGGGACCAGAGAGTCACCAGTACATGTATCTTTGAGAGAAAAGTGAAGACTTGATTGTATGCAATTTTGTTGAGAAAGAAAGTATTGAGAATTTTTTTTGCATTCACAGATATCTTTGCTAGATAAATAGTCAATTATTTATGCCTAAAAGTCAACAAACCATTCTGTAATGAATTAAAATTGGTATATGGTACTTCTTACAAAGAAAAGTGCTTTGATTACATTGTCATCATGATTGGTTGAGTAAATAACACGGGCCCTGCTCAAGGTGTTGTGAACAGGGAGCTAAGTGAGGTAAACGGAGGCCTTGTATTCACAGCTGGTGGTGTGGATAGAATGGGAAAGTTAGTAGTTGGGAGAGTTCCTTCCACAGGGAGGGGAGGAGATGGTTTCTGGTGGAGGGTGAGCTGGGTAATGCAGGAACCCATGTTTAACCAGGGGCATGACTCCTGGTAGAGGTGAGTTCCCAGGACAAAAGCAAGAACATTTCATGCAGGATTTAGCTGGGCAAAAAGAGGAGTGAGGTCTGGGCAAGAGAAGCAAGATGGAGGATTCTGTCCATGGAAGACCACCAGGGAGGATCTGGCACAAGCTCATGTGGGATGCTGCCCTCCTGGGTTTATCACCACCGCCCTGAGTCTGTGGGCAGTGAATGGGAGGAGATGGCAGGGGCTCAGTCATTATAACGACTCAGCATTCCTCAAGCACCACACTGCGGATCTGAGTATTAACTGAGAACAGGTTGTACTGACCATGGAGTTCTATGTACTTCACACTTCTGACACACTTGTTTCCTAACTGGGGGTGTTTCTTCTGCCTATTAGATTGTTAGGTGTAAAGGTGGTTAGGTAGCCAGTTTGTAGGTGGATAAGGTAGCTGATCCTCCACCTTTAGCACAGAACAGAATGAGTTACGCAGCTCAGTGAGTTTAGGGAGAGCTTGCTGATTTGCACTTCCGAAGATCCCTGGGACCGTACATGGAGCACCCTGGGTAAAGGAACCATAAGCGTCTCTGTCCAAGTTCCTGTGGGTCACCCAGAAATTAATAACCTGAGGCTGTTTCCGTCAGGATATTTATTTGGCTAATAGGACATAAGTTTCTTTTGTCCCTGTTTCATAAGTCTCCAAGTGAGTTGGAAATACAGGGTAAATGCACAGGTTACTGGATTGAGAGATAAAGCCTGGAATCCCAGCAACTCAGGAAGCAGAGATGGGAGCAACATGGGTTGCAGGTCAGATGGGACAAAGGGCTGGAGGCATGATTTAAGTGGTAGAGCACTTGCCTAGCATGTACAAAGCCCTGAGAATGCCTTCCATCCTGACTATCCCCTTCTCCCACTAAAAATGGTTTAGAAGCTAAATTTATGCTTAGGTAAACCATAGTATTAATTCTTGTTCTATAATTCAAAGTATAAGTCCAAATTCAACTTCTTTATGAGTTTGGTATAGATATGTCTGTGACTGTTTGCATACCATTTATAAATCTGTCTGTCTGCCTGTCTGTCATTTGTCTATACTACTGGTTTCCCTGTTTCCTTGTTTATAACTGGAGAAAGGACTGGACTTGATAAACTGGGATACTCATGAAGCTGGAATTGATCCAGAGTCAAGGTGTTCAGAGCTACTGAGCTGCTTTCTCTGGAAGGATTAGCCACCACCTGATAATTTTTGGGTGAACAACATGAGAACCTGCCAGTGTAGGGGGAATCTTGGGGTATAATTCGGCTTTATTGCTAGATCCAGAGGAGCCCTGTGTATCCTTCTCAGAAGCAGAGCTGACCAGGCCTTCTCTCCCCCCTTCGGCAGGATGCAGAGGCCCAAAGGAATCCAGGAGCACAAGCCTGAGCATCCAGAACAATCCACAGGATGTACCTATAAAACTCCACTTCCTTTTATAAGCTTTGAGATTTTTCAAGAGTCTGGTCAATGGGCACAGAAAGCCAAGGAATAAATGCTTTGTAAGGAAGTAGGAGACAGCGTGGAGCTCAGCATGCTTTTAAGATGAAAGGGCCGTTCTTTATGATCCTCACTGACTCACCTAGCCTTTGGAATTGGGGGAGAGAGGGGAGTGAACTGGCTTCCCCCCTGCCATCCCAGCAAGCCACCACGTGTGAGCACAAAGGTACCTGTGCCTGCCCTGCTCAGGGCATGTGGGCCAGAAGACTGCTCCAAGCCATGAGAGCTTTTCCATATGCAAAGGAAGCCAGGAAATTAGAATCTTCACTTTGTTTTTGTGATCAAAGCCACAGAGGAAAGATCTTAAGCAGATACTGACCTGAAGTTCTGTGGCTACTATGAGGATGAGGATTGATAGACTCAAATGGCAAAGATGGAGAATGGGGAAGTTGGGGTGTGTATTGAGGGAAAGAAAGATGAGATCTTGGCTGAAAATGGAGGGCTCTAGGGCTCTAGGTACTGGATCCTCTGACTTCAGAAGGGGAGGTACAAGCCACTGTTGAATGTGTGTTTAGTGTTTAAGGCTCTGGGAAGCCAACTAACCCCTGGCAGTTTGGATAAGAGTGGGCAGCACTGTTGGAGAAGAGTTGCTCTCTAGGTGCCTGGCAGCAGGTGAGAACTTGCCTGAATACAGAATTCCCTTTGCACAAGTGAGGAAGCCCAGCTCATATTTTGTCTTTGGTAACCAGGCAAGAAAGGGGCCCAGTGGGATTTGAAACCACTCCTGCTTGGGCCAGCATTTTTTTGTTGCTTTTTTAGTCCTGGCACTTGAACTCAGGGACTTGGCACTGTCCTTGAGCTTTCTCAAGGCTAGTGTGCTATCACTTCAGTCACAGCACCATATCCTGCTTTTTCCGTGTGTGTGTGTGTGTGTGTGTGTGTGTGTGTGTGTGTGTGTGTGCATGTGTGTGTGTGATACCAAGGAATTGAACCTAGGGCATCGTGTATACTAGGCAAGCACTCTGCCACTAAGTCACATTCCTGGCTAAGTTCCAGCTTTTGATTGACCATTGCCATCATAGTCTGGTAATATTTTTTCCGGTAACTTATCCTTGCCTTCAGATTTTCTGTGTTCTCTCAGTTGAGATAAATCCCTTGGGATTAGTCCTTTTTATTCTAAAGAAATTATTTGAGATGTCTTTGCAACCATAATTTCTTCCTTCTTTTTTTTTTGTGTGTGTGGGGGGGCAGGTCATGGAGTTTGAACTTGGCCTGGGTGCTGTTCCTGAGCTCTTCAGCTCAAAGCTACTACCCTTCCCCTGGAGCCACAGCACCACTTCCTGTTTTCTAGTGATTAATTGGAGATAAGAGTCTCAGAGTCTTTTGTGCCCGGGCTGGCTTTGAACCTTAATCCTCAGATCTCAGCCTCCTGAGTAGCTAGGATTACAGGCTTGAGTCACCAAGCCTGGCTCAACCATAATTTCTATGCAGTTGCTGGGAGAAATAATTCTGTGCTTTATAATGGCTGGATGTTAAATACACTAATTCTATCTTATTGGTCATTTAAAGAGAACTTTGCAATTTGGCTGCCTTTCTTTAATTAAGAATTTTGTCTTGGAAGTGGAGCTGTGACTTAAGTGGTAGAGTACTAGCCTTAAGTACAAAAGCTCAGGAATAGCTTCCAGTCCTTGAGTTCAAGTCCTAGGTGGTCCTGCAGTTTTGTTTGCTCTATTTTGTTTTAGCACCAGGATATTCAAATCTAAGGCTGTATACTTTTAAGTTATTCTCCCCTTTAAAAAATTACTTTTTTGGTTTTAAGGACTGTTTAGAGACTTAATTTTTTTTTCTGCTTTAGAAATTTCCTGAGAAAGAAACCAATTTCTTTTTTATATCATGCTCAAGATGTTGTTGTGAGTTGAATTATATGAAAAACAGATACAGACTCACTTGTGCCTTTCCACAGTGTCAGAACTTATCGAATAACAACAAAACCATAAGCTACATCCAGCTCATTGGTTTTCATTTGCCAAGAACTACCAATGTCGCTGCATAGCCTTGGGCCATTGGCAATACTAGTATTTTCATTCCAGTCTTAATAAGGAGTACTAAGTCTGTGATCACACACAACACTTCACACAGTGACAGCATGTTGGGAAGGCCACGGAAGGGCTAAACAGGCTGCAGAGTTGGGGGCTAGAAGCAGAGAGGCGATAGGAAAATTCTCTGTTCAGGAACAGGTTAGAAAGCCTAGGAACCCAAGTCAGAGCTGTTAAAGGTGCAGCTGCGGAATGCAGATGTGGGGTTCTGAGTATGTGTTTGAAGTGGGCAGCAGGTCATGGGCACAAGATATTCCTTTTTGAGCTGGAAACCAGGGACAGGGGCACAGAAATCCTTTTCTTTAGCAGTTCTCCCGAGATGAGGCCTGTGCTGGGTGATGGGATGAAGGGTCAGGGTTCCAGCTGTGTTTTAGCCATTGGACACCCCTGCCTTTATAGTCCCAGGTGAGGGGTTCACTTGGGACGACTAGTAAGTTCATGGGACTGATCTATCCGGGATGATTTGACAGAATAAGAGACATCAATGTTGACACAAGTAATTATTAATCATTCCGTGCTTCTTCACGGAGCGCTGGCAGATGGTGGTTGTTTGCTTGCATACAACAAGATGTCAAGCCCACTTGTTTTGATACTTGTACTCTGAGCAGAGTACAAAACTGTTGCTTGGTAAATGGAGTAAGTCAAGGTTAAGCACGGCCTTAAAGTTGTAGGTCTAGAACGATGTAGAGAAACTCAGCAGGCCAGGCTTGTTGTCAAATGGCAATAACTCATCAGTCCTCAACTTCAGGGAGACATCTTTTTTGAGGGTCTGAAGACATTATTTCCTAAGTGCATGCAAGCGGGGATCCTTTAAATGAGAACCAGCCTGGACTAGTTTAACAACTCTTGTTCTTTCCTTCCTCCCCTCTCTCTTCTACTCCTCAGTAGATACTTTTGTTAGTAGTAATGGGATGAACAGACATGGGTCCATAATCCTCCACTGAGGATGCACTTGTGTGGAAAAATAAATGTTCTGGAGCAAGCTCGTGCTCTGAGCATGTGGTTCAGAGGAAGGCAGACATCGCGTGTCTCTCTGTAATAAGAGACAGGGCCGATGCCACATTACATGCGGCTCAATTCAGGGTTTCATGGGAATGGCAGCGTGGTGCTTTCCTCTGTTCTTGTCTTTGTGTCCTCCACACTGGCTATGGCATCAGATAGGCCCTCAGTCCTCCTCCATGCTCCATATGCTTGTGATATTAAGTTATTCAGGGCAGGTGAGTCTTTTGTCTCTCGGCCGGTCTTATACGCCTGTGGCTTCTCACTGGGCTGAGCGACCATCCTCAAACCAATCACAAAAATTAGTGTCTCTGGCAGTAGCTGTCACTCATCAACCAGCAGGCACCAACTCCCCAGAGGGTCTGTGACAACAGACTGCTGGCCACATACCCAGAACCTTTCATGGCTTCCTAGGTCTGAGGACTGGGCTTCAGAAACCACTGGTTTAAACCATCCAATGTCCAGTTAAGCCACAGACTCAGAGAATGGGACAGAGGTGTTCTCCCATGGCTCTTCCAGTCACTCATTTGCCCACAGAGGGGGGAAGGCAAGCCTGTATTTCACCAGGCTGGGATTGAGATCCAGCAGGAATCAATATTTGGAGTTTCCTGACCTAGAGTTTCCATGTGGATGAATGATCACAAGCAAATATATATGTCACATACCAGTTGATTTCATGTGCTGCAGAGAAAAACAGAGCAGGGAGATGGAGGGCAATGCTGGAATCTCTGGGGCTGCCAGGGAAGGCGTCTCAGATGAGGAGCCATTTTGAGACCTGAAAGAAGTGAGGGTGGGCGGTGTCCATGATTTAACTCTGGGAAATGTGCTTTTACACAGAATTCGGAGGGAGAGGTTGAAGAATAAAGCTGTACATGTGTGGAACAGTGAGTGAGGGGAGGAGGAAGGGTAGAGAAGGGCAGATGCAGGGCCCATGGATGGTGAAAGGATGTTAACTTCTAGAATCAGGAGAAAGGGATTTAAATTAGAGTGGAATGAACGTGATGGAAAGAGAGCCGACTGCACCCTTCCATTCAATTAATGCCCAACTACTGAAGCACTCAGCATTGGGTTCTAAGTGCAACTGCCATCTCTGCTTCTGACCCAGAATGCTTCTCATAATCAGATGTTTGGAAACTGCATATTTAATAGAGAGAGGCATCCGTTACTCATCCGTCTCCAGTTGGTGCTCTGGATCTCTAGCCTGAGTTCCTTTCTAGTTACATCTAATCGAAAACTCTTTCCAAGTTTCAGCTCTGAGCGCCTCTCATATAAACTTGAAGCTCAGCCACATCCACCACTCCTCCTCCACGAGACATAGGGTTTTGTCTGTGAACAAATGTTGGAAGAGCATTGGTTTGTACTTTGTGATGTTTTAGCATTTTATTTTAAATCGCTTCTCTTCAAAAGCAAAAGTGAAAAAGCAGATCTGATCTTAATGCAGGTGTGACCAGAAGGTACCTGTCTACAATTGTGCAGACGTGTAGGAATGGAGGCCCCTGGGGGCCTTGGAGAAAATGAATCTCGAGGCCGAGTGTCTGCCAGAGCAAGCTTGCACCATGGCTCTGACACATCCTGAAGCTGGGTTTCTGGGGTCAGTGGGGGAGGCCCAGAACCTGCCTCCTGTGAGCAGGGCAGAGTGACCTGTCCTCCATCCTTCAAGGCTACTTGTCTTTGCCATAATGTCTGTTCTGAGGTTTGTGCAATTCTAATCCGACCATCCTAGCAACCCTGCATTCTCTCATGTTCTCTGATGAAGGATGATTGTGCTTTTGCTTACATTTGTGTTCTTTGTGGGGCTAAGCATTTTCTGCCTCTGGGTTCAAGCCGAAACAGAGGAACATTTCTTCTCTGGGAGTCTTTCTCCCTCCCCCGCCCCTCGCCCCAGCTTGATGAGTCTCCTCTCCTTCTTTCTCTCTAGCCTTTTGGTTATTCTGTTTTATGCACTAACTTTTTGGCCTTGGATAGTCTACCATTATTCCTCTCTATGACAGCTGCCCTCAAGGGAGAAAAGCTCCCGAGGAAGGAGGCCATTTGTCATTCATGTTTATGTCTCTCCCTTCCCGGCATGCCCAGCACCCAGCATGTGTCAGAAGGAATCAGAGGAAATGTTTAACAAAGACACAGTGAGAAAGTTGTGTTCAACTAAATTGCTAACTTTGGCTGCATGGCAAGATTTGTGGGGTATTTTAGCCTTGGGATTTGTCAAGCAATTTCTCTCTCTCTCTCTTTCCTCCTCCTTTGATCCTTCCCTCTCCCCCTTTCTTTCTCCCTCTGCCATCTCTCCTCTCCCCTTCATTTCTTCTTCCTTTTTTACTTTCTGTCTTTGAGGATCCTTAGATCTTACCTCTGTGCTCAGGGCTATTTTCCCTTTTCTTTTAGAAATTTCCAGAACCTCTGAGAAATAGAAGTGGGAGTTAACTGAACCAAGTATCCAGTCCACATCCAGGTTGAAATTCAGTGAGCAATACTGACCAGAGGTCCCAAGCCAGTTCCTTCACATTCTGGTCCTACTTAATCACAACTTCTTTCCCACTGTGTGTGACATACTCCTGTACCTACCACCCCACCCACTGTCTGGGTGGGAGAGAGGATCTGTGTGAGGTGCAAGGACAAACACATTTCGTCTCAGGAAGGAGAACAGAGATAGCTGATTTGTGGGATTTCCAGCTTCGCTCCTAAGGACACATGTGTAGCTTTATTTGCTTTCTTTTGGCTCATGATCTGCCTTCTGGATTTATCCTTCTTAGAAAATGCTTCCTGGGTGGGAAGGTGACTGTAGCGCCAATGGCCTGTGAGGGCTAGAGGTGGCTGGCCTTTAGGGAAGAGAGAGGGACATGTGATACCAGATGCTAGGTGTCCCTGGTTCTTAGTTCTTGGTGAGCATGGGCCTTCGTGACCACATCTCACAGATGCAGTTCTGTTTTAGGCAGATGGTATTCCACAGGGAACTGTCAGGGTAGTTGTGTGCAGTGAATTCTGTACACATTCCCCTGCATGCACAGAGCCAGCTTGTGTGAGCGTGCCACTGGCATCGCACAGCCTCCTGCCTCCCTCGACGGTTTAAGGAAGGTCTGAGAACCCTAAACCTGTGTTTGGCTTGGGGTTAGTTCCTTCTCTCTCTGGATAACATTAAAAGCACCTGACAAGCTGTCACAGCCAATCACATTTAGGCTTGGAAACTAAGTTTGCTCTTCAGGGCCAGTCAGAGATGTCCAGACCCACTGTGAATAGATTATTGGATCTTTAACTTGGAAATCTAACTCATTTCCTTATGACAAATGGAAAGGACAAAGTTAGTCCTTCTTTAACTCAGATCTTGAGGCAACTATATAGTATACAAGTGTATGAGTGTGCCTTCACAGTTCAGTGAAGAAAGGTGACTCTACAGCTGTCAGTGTCCATTTTGCCTTGAAAGGACTGAGTTATTTTCTTGTGTACCAATGACACTCCCACTCTGGCCAGCCTTGTCCCTGGGCTGAGGAGCACAGAGACAATGTCACTGCTGTCTCCAGTAGATTGGCAAAGTGAGTGGAATAATCAAGTCACAGCCCTGTTTTCTCACAGTGGTCCAGGCTTGGGGAGAGACTTAGCCCAGGGTCTGTGCTTTGGACCTTTTGGATTCCAGCCTTCAGTGTCTGTCTTCCAGGTGGTCTTGTCAGGTTTTGACAAAGCAAGACATGAAGACATGGTAAGCAGTGGCACAAGATTAAAGATGAGATGTACAAGGCTTATGTCCAGTGAGAGCCCGGATAGAACAAGCAGAATGTCTTCCTTGGTGCAGCTATGTGGAGGACAAACTCAAGATGCTGGTTAATTTTTAGGAGATCAGAGTCTCTTGGCTTTGTGAGTAACTAGGATTACAGGTGTGAGCCACTAGTATCTAACTGGGTTCATATTTTCATTGGAAGAGATCTTTAGTCTCTTTTACTTGGCACATGATAGGCCATGTCATAATTGATTCCATCTGCCTTTTGCTTCTTCTTTAACCAGTTATGAAGTCAGTTAGTTTACATAATAAACTATGCACTTATCACTTTTGTGCTGTTGTCTGGCAGTATGAAACTACCCCCCCCCCAATCCTTCTTTGTCTACAAACCATGACGGTTAAGAGCTGTTCTCTACTGTTGCCAGAATCCTGTAACGCAGCAGCTGTAAAGCATGAGATGCAGTTCTGGTATATAAATAGGGGCCAGCCCGTGTGGTACTCCTTCTCTCTTTGCCTTTGTCAACTCATGCCGCCCAACTGCGTACTACACCACAGCCTCCCACAGCTTTCTAATGTGGCTGCTTTGCTTGGTCGTTTTTGTGCTAGCACAGAGCACCCAAGACTGGGAATCTGTGAGCATTACAAGAGTTTTTGGCCCATATTTGGTGAGGTTGGCCTCAGCATCAGGGAGTGTTCTTGCTGCAGCCTCCTGTGGTGTTGAAGTACATGGAAAGGCAGACAGAGCCACAGAGGCCACACTAGTGATAAGATCGCTCCCCTTCTTCCCCAGGACATCCATACATTTAGGAAGGCAGAGATCTCTTGATTGCATTACTGCCTATTAGCTCTCGTCTTTATTGCACTGGTGATTATGTTTTCAACACACGTCTTTGGAAGACACATTTGGACATTAGCATTGTGTCCTCCTCTAAATCTCTGCCTGGAAAGATGTTCAGTCCACTCATCAAAAGACTCTAGAGTCTCTTTGCTTTCAGGACAAGTTCCAGACTCTTAATCCCTACCTGACTATCTTTTACAAACAAAACAAAAACACCCCAAACTAAACCTCTTGTCCAATCAAACTGTCAGGCTTGGAGGGTACCAGACTGTTTTACCTCAGGGCCGTTTTCTCTTCCTTCTTCCCTCCCCCAATCTTTCCTGCTGTTCTGTACTCAGCTCAGAACATCTCTGCATCCCATACAATGATGCATTCATTACTTTTCTTTTTTCCGAACTTACACTAGTCAGTTTGTTTTCCTTATAGCCATATGCAATAATGAACTTAAGAGAAGAAGGTTAATGCTGGCCCGCAGTTGAGGGGATTGTAGGATGTGATTGGTTGGCTGCTTTTGACTTCGTATCTGTGATGAGACAGTATTGGGCAAAGGAAGCTGCTCACTCTGTGGAGCTGGGAGGAGGAGTGGGGGAGAAGGCAGAGGAGAAAGGAGGGAGGAAAGATTAAGAGGAAGGGAAGGGAAGAATGAAGGAAGGGAGAGAAAGAGAAAGAGAAAAACACAAGGAGGGACAACTCACCCCAATGGCCTAACACCTCTCACTAGGCCCCACCTCTTGAAGTTTCCTTTCAGTGGTGCCAAGCCTGCTATGACTCAAGCCTTGATTGAGCTCATGGGCCTATGAAGGACATTTTACATTCAAATGATAGCAGAGTTCTCACATGAAGTGGCTGACTGCACAATTAATTGGGTTCTTGCTCCACTACCTAGTTTCATGAGTGGTCATTAAATATGGATTTCAAGCTCCTGTTGCTTTTCCTTTGTCCTTGGCCTTTGCCCCAAGTCCTCAGCTAGAGGACGAGAGTGCCAGAGTGGGGGGGCCTATCACATTTAGCCTCCTCATCTACCAGCAGGGACTCCCTGGTACAAGGAGCTTTCAATAGTTGACTTGGTGGAGGAGTGGTCATCTTGATAGAATAAATCTTTTCCTTAGGTCATTTTGATAAGAATCAAAATTACAGATTGTGTGTGTGTGAGTGTGTGTGTGTGTGTGTGTGTGTGTGTGTGTGTGATTCCTGAGCAGTGGGTTTGGTGACTGCCTTAATCATATATAGCATCTTAATTGGAAGAAGCTAGTTTGAATCACTTCTTTAGCTGAGCAGCATTTACAAACTAATTTGTCATTGTAGCTTCTGGACATTAGAACGCTAATTCTCTCCACTATCATTTCTTCCTAACTTGGGAGCATGGCTTAGACTGACACTCTCCAGAGACTGAACTGGAACAGAAACAACTGGCTAAGTAAGCCACTTGCAGTGTTATGCAATGTGGACTTAGATTTAGGTTTTCAGTCATTCCTCCCACCCCTGCCCCCGGAAGTATAATAGAAATATGATACCAGCTAAAGCCCTGGTGTATTTCTCTTCCCTGCTGTGTTCTAGTCTTCATACAGTAAGGCTAGGGCAGCTCTCTGTGCTTTATGATTGCTTTTCCAGTGGAAACTTTTGTATCCCCAGCCGTGCCGGACCCCTTATCTGGTAGAAGCTGTGTGACATAAGATTTGGTCTCAACATAGGATTTGGCACACATTTGCATTTGGTTTATTTGGTATGCTGAAGGTTTGGGGTGATGACTTAAAATGACAGTGCATTTTCATACTGTTGGACTCAAATTCTGGCTGTGTAAATAGCATGTGTCATTAGGCAGTGGCATACATTTTCTATCAATCTGTTTATAAAGTGCACATAATGAACTATTCATAAGATATTTGTGGATGTTAAATTAAGTATTCTATCAATTACTCCATAAGGCCAGTGTTCAATGAATCATTTTAATTAAAAAATACTGCATAGTCAGTTGCCAATGTTAGAGATAGCCACATAAAAGCAAGCAAGCAAGAAACAAATGAACAACAACCACAACAAAACATGTTCAGACTGGTTCTGCAAGGTTTGTAGAGAATTAAAAATACCAGGAGAGGGTCTGCTGGTTCTGTGTCATTATTCTCAGTGGGTAAGGACCAGCCATCTCTCATGGTGCTGGTCCCAGCAAGTGGGCTTTCCATGAAGGCAGAAACCTTTGCTTTGCTCAGTGCAGTGAAATGAACTTGGCTTAGTACCTTGAACAACCTTGCATTATAACTTGAGGTAAGACAACCAACAAGGCCACTGGAACAATGGAGGCGTGGTCATGGGGTTCTCTTAATAGTGAAGTTAGCTTCTTCTGGGAGCCCCAGACCAGACCTGAGACATTGTTTCAGATGTCCTGTTTCCTTGGTAACTTCATTATTTTTTCTGGATTTATAGGCCAGTGTCCTTCACAAAGTTAGAAAGGGTCATGGTATGTTGAGTAGAATACAGAGTATGTGTTTTCTGTTGACTGTCTTACTTCAGAGACTTGGGCTGTTGCCTTTGCCCCTGAACTTAAGGCAACATCTCATCCTCTTTAAGTCCCCATTAGGGTATCGCTATAACCTGAAGCAGTAAGATTTTGATTTAAAAAATGGAGAAAAGGAGAGTGTTCTGATGACATTGTTTCCATCTATACTAACATTTTTAAAATACTAGCTTCCAGTTGCCAACCTAGTTTTAGAACTTCATTTTCGTTCATCTAATTGAGCTGAAGGCTGCTAGCACACAGAAGATATCTGTGGCAATTTCATTTTCTTAGCTTTTACCATTGCTAATGCCATACATAGCTCTTTGCTCTAGCATCTTTCTTGTCATTGCAAAGGTTCCTTCCCATTGTCACATCACTGCTTTTCCTGCTATAGGTTTACCTGTAGCATCTTGCTCACAGCTGCTTTTTCTTTTTTTCGTGTGGCAAGGGGGCTGCCACCCAAGTAAACCTCTCTGCTGCCTCAGAAACTTCTCAAATGAAGTCACGATCCCAATGAGAAGCAGAGACCTGCATTTGAACTGTGTGTCATGGTTTCCGCTGGCTCCAGCAGCGCACTTGGCTGTCTTGACGCATCCATTGGCTCTGTGCTGGAGCTTGCATTTTTATCATCTTTGGTCTTTTCATGGGCAAAGGACACCTGGCTCAAGAGCCACAAGGCCACATTGTCTCCCATTGTCCATCCCAAGCTGCAGTTCCATCTTCTCTGCAATCTATTCCTGTGCCAACCCACTCTGTGTCTAGGATGCAAGGAAGGTGGGAAAGGAGAAATGGCTGAGCAGGTCAGCGTTTGCTGTTTCCTGTTTGCTTTGATTAGTGGATCACTGAGGCTTAGTGCCAGATTGCAGGATCTCCAGAGTGGTTGGGGACAGGATGCAGCAATGAGAACAGCAGCTGGCCAGTGGGGTGGAAAAACAGTAAGTCATGTGTTGGTTGCTTTTCTCACCACTGTTGTATGTGTGTTCAGACTTTCTATACTGCGTGTTCCTGTGATGTTTGGGAATCTGTACAAAAATGGATTTCAGATGGAAGGGTTTGTTGTGTCTCATAGAGATGTGGAATGAACTGAATCTAGGAAAATTTCCTATGCAAGCCTGAGGGGCTAGATCCAAACCCTGAATAATTCTCCCAAATCCAGATCAAATTTGTAATTTTAAAAAATGTATCATTTGAGTGAGAAATTGATCTAGATTGAGCAATCAAACAGAGGTGCGAAGAATTATGTCTGGAATAATTGACATCGGTCTTATTGAGGTGAAGGTACAAGTTCTTGGAGGTTTTGAGAGTGTGCAAAGATCAGTTGGCTTTGCCCTTGGTAAGAGTTTCTGAAAGAGAAAGTCCCCCTGGTTGCGTGTAGTTTTTAAGTCTAATGGCAGAATCTGCTTTGAAAGCAAAGCAGTAAGAATGAAGACTGGGATTTCCATAAGAAAGATAGATGCTTAAATTAGTTTTCAGGGACATGTTCCTGTTAACAACTTGCTGGGAAAATTATTGAAGAGAGACAGCATTTTATTATTTTTTAAAAAAGCTTTTATGGAATCTCCTGCTGTTTCATAGAATTTCAAATGGGAAATCAGAGACTCAGTAGCATAATTTTTTGTCTCTGATTGTCAGTAGAGCTTTTGTCCTGGGGCCCTACACCAAAGGATTTACTTATCCATGGCCCCCAACCAACCTCTTTGTTCACCTTTAATTTGTCCCACAGTTCCCTTTCCATGAATATGGTTTGTCTGCACAATCCATCAGGCGGATTTTGCTCTTGATCCAATTGGGTTGTAAAGACTTCGTGGACTGACCACAGTCTGAATGTTACAGTCATTTGGATCGCAATTGGGTGGTCTGTGGAAAATAAATCTTATCAGGCACTAACAAGGTGGAGTAAATCTGGAGCTTAGCTGGCATGGGAGGATGATAAATGATTTCTGGGGAATCTGTGTGACTCTAATAGGCCTTTGCAGACCCTGAAAAGAAAATAACTTATAGGAAAATTATGAACTAAGGGAATTCCTGTCAACTCTGAAACGAGCTGTTCATTAACAAGGAAAATTCTTGTATTATCTAAGTGGTTATGAAAGAATGCCATAGCTATTGTTTTATGGAACCTGTAGAAACTTTTGTACGAATCTGATGTTTAAACTCTTGGAAGAGTTTATAAGATTTTTCCATTTAGCAAGTTAAAACGCAAGTTCAGTATGCTCCAAAAATGTGTTATACATATATTATGTATGATACAGGAAATGTAGGAAACACAAGCAGTGGAAAAGGCAAAACTCACCTCATCAGGGTAACTGAATTTTATTATTTTAAAGTATATATGCATATGTGTGTACACTTACACTTTCTACACAAGCCAGATCAGATTGTGCACACTAAAGAAATCTGTTTTTTACCATTTAAGCACTCAAATTCTTATACACCATTAAATAGTACTTTTCTACAGTATTATGTTAGATGCTTGTCCAATACTTTATTTGGTTTTTATTTTCATGATAGAGAGTTTCTTATGTGTCCAGATTACATTTTACATGTTAATTCTCAATATGAACATAAAGGTGATAACCTATTTTAGTATTCTATCAACCTTGAAAATTTACAGTGTTTTTTAAAAAAATAATTCAAAGTATCATTGCAATGTCACAATTGTCAGATAAATACTTGTGTTCATTTTCTTTTCTTTTCTTTTTTTTTTGCCAGTCCTGGGCCTTGAGCTGAGGGCCTGAGCACTGTCTTTGGGCTTTCTCAAGGCTAGAACTCTAACACTTGAGCCATAGCACCACTTCTGGCCTTTTTCTATGTATGTAGTACCAAAGATTTGAACTCGGGTGTGTGGACATCTGCCTGTCTGTCTAGATAACCAATTTTGCATGTCATTTCACCTAGCAATTCCTCTTCTGAAGTTTTATACGAAAGAAACTTTTTGCATATATAATGCACAAATGGACATATGCATAATACATATATGTATTATATATTTCTAAGTTGCCTGCAGTAATCACCAGTCTATTATTATTATTATTAATTATTAATTATTATTATTATTGGTTGTGGGGCTTGAACTCTGGGCCTGGATGCTGTCCCTGAGTTCTTTAGCTAAAGGCTACCACAGTAACCGTTGAGCCACAGCACCACTTCCATTTTCTGGTGTTTAATCAGAGATAAGTGTCTCATGGACTTTAGTGCCCAGGCTCGCTTTGAACTGTGATCCTCAGATTTCAGCCTTCTAAGTAGCTACGATTATAAGGCGTGAGCCCACAACTCCCGGACAGCTTTGTATTATTAACCAGCAACCTTCAGTAACCAGAATCATTTCATGGCCTTTGCTAAAAGAATATTTTGTAAATCATAGAATAAATATATAGAATCTTTAAAGAAAAGGACATTCTTTCTAAAATGACAGTTAAAATTGATTTTTTGCTTTTAATGGTATTCATCATTTCCATATTGACTTTGGGAGATTCTGGGGTAATGAAGGCATGAGTCTTCTTACCTTACAATGCTGTGGACTATTATTCTCCTTTACTATTAGCATTTCTTTGATTACAGTAGTTATCTTTGTGTGTAGGGTTACTTTTTTAGCAGCTAAATAGATCTATATTTTTTTCTTTGTGGTTTATGGGGTTTTCCCTTGGAATTTGTGCTTATATGGGGTTCAAAAGCTTCTAGAAATATAAAAATGCACATCATTTTTTCAAACACACTTACAGTTTCATTTTAAATCTTTAATCCATCTGGAATTTATATATGTTTTATATATATATTAACCATTTAGAATTCTTTCAGTATGCTATCTTGGTGGTTTGGAATAAGTTGTGTAATGAAATATGAAACTTTTGGTTTAATAACAACAGTTAAAATTAGCATGCGTTAAATTCTGTATGCGCCAGATAGAATGCTAAACGTTTTATATGAGTTAGTTTAGTTATTTCATTATCCTCCAGTAATGAGCTTGTTTTAAAGCATCCTGTGCTAACTCAGAATGGGTCATAGTGGCGGTCATCTGCTCAAATGGGCAAGCTGATGGATACTAGGTGGGGGGTGCCCAGGACCTCTCCCCCAGGGCCCCTTCTCCATTCAGACAGCTGCTCTGGAAGTCTGGGTCATGTTGTTGCCTCTTCTTTCCCTGCTGATTTCTTCTGGCAGCATTTTGTCAGTGCAACTGCTCCTGAGAATGTGTGTGGACCATCGTGTCTCATTCTGACAGCATTTATTGTCTCAATTGGCATTTTTATTGCCTTTCTGCTTTGAATCTAAAGGGAGACGACTCCCACTTAACAAGCCTGCGTTTCCATTTTTAGATGGCTGTCTTCATGTGGCTTCCTCTTGTAACCCCTGCTATAGGCAGCAGCATCTGCATGTGGTTTTTGTGGGGGGCTTTCTTCCATCCCTGTGGGGCCCAGTGCTCTAGGAATTTAGCTCTTGGATTGCACTGCTGCAACTTCAGCCAGCCAAGGCCTGCGCTTCCCAACATTTTGACGTGTGTCCCTCCCTTGCCATTGAGCCATTCTATGGCTCTTTCTCCATCCAGAGTTCACACATCGTTTGTTGATTTGTGGGGTCTTACTGAGATGGACACTGAGGTTCTTCCTCACTTGGTTTTATTTATGACCATTAATGACTTCATTCATTCATTCGTTCATTCATTCACAAGTCTCTCAGAGCACCTGTTAATTCCCAAGGCTTGATATGTATATGCAGATCAAAGGAACAACGTCTTGGCTCAAGCAGGAGAAAGATATTATCGCACCACACAGGCGATTGTCTGCTAACTCTGACAGGTCCAGTGTCACAAGGAAAGTTGTGAGATATCACTATGTAAGCCTATTATGGCCCAGGCCACAGGAAAACACCCTGAGGAGAGAATGGGAAGAAGACTGGATGTGGATCCTGGGAAGGTAGCACAGAACTCCAGTGCAAAGGCTCTGAGGTAGAAAGGACTAAGTCATATTTCATGTATTAAAAGGCAATGGAGTGAGGGAAGATTTCAGCCTTGCCAACACTTGTCATTATTTGAGTTTCTATTTATAGACTTCCAAGTGGGTGTGAAATGGTATCATTTTATGGGCTGAGTTTGAATTTTTATGATGAATAATGATGTTAATTATTTTTAATATAATAGGATTATGTGTGTGCATGTGTGGGTGTGCATGTACGTGTGCAATACTGGGGTTTAAACTCAGGACTTTGTACTTGTTAGGGAGGTGTTTTACTACCTGAGCCACTCCATGGGCTTTCTCTGCTATTGTTATTTTTCCAGTTAAAAATCTTACTTTATGCCTAGACTGGCCTCGACTATGAGCCTCCTATTTTTGCCTCTCGGCATTGCTGGAGTGACAGTACATACTATTTCATTTAGCTATTTTGTTGAGCTATTTTGGTGAATTTTGGAGGGGGCGTCATCTGGCCTTGGGCTTCCATACTCTAATCTCTACCTCTCAAGTAATTGGGATTATAGGCTTGAGCCACCCACTTCATGTATACTTTTTTTGTTTCTTTTTAAGTGATGAAACCATGAGATTGTTAATGAAGTAGAACATAAAAGAGTGTGCCAGGAGAGGCTCTTCTAACTTATTCACAACTTGAGTTCTGCTACTTAATAGTACACAGTAGCAGAAGGGAAGACAGGGTTGAATGTCAGGCTGGGAAGGGAGTTGGTTGACTGTGGCCTTCTTTCTTTTGACCGAGGTAGCAGAGTAGGGGTTTGTGAATGGCATACAAATTTTCCATTGGTCTTTTATCTTACATAGCATATGACTCATTCCTATATTTATAAAGACAGCTTTTCAGCTAAAACCCTATCGTAGTTGGTGTTTCACAACTACTTTTTTCATATCTCTCAACTTTTCTTCTTCAAGATGTGTAAGATTGTGGGAGTGAAGGGAGAATTTTAAAACCATTAGAAACTGAAGAAACTAAATACTGAATATTTTTAGTCAAAAAAATTTTTAAAGCACCTGATACTCTTTTTTTTTTTTTTTTGCCAGTCCTGGGCTTGAGCTCAGGGCCTGAGCACTGTCCTTGGACTTTCTCAAGGCTAGAGCTCTACCACTTGAGCCTCAGCACCACTTCTGGCTTTTTTCTATGTATGTGGTACCGAGGAATCGAACCCAGGTCTTCGTGCATGCTAGGCAAGCATTTTAACCACTAGGCCAAACTCGCAGCCCTAGTCAAAAATTTTTAATGTTCTTCTCTTTCAAACAATGATTGTCATGTCCTTTGATCAGTTTGCATGATTTCAAAAAAAATAAAAACCAAAAAACCAAAAACCAAACAAGAATGAGCAAAACAATAATAAGCATTATCTTGGCCCAGCAATAATGGTTAGAAAACTTCAAAAAGAAAATTGGGTTAATAAAGTCACTATACTTCCTTACTGGAAAAAAATTCTATGACAGTTAGTGAATATTAGAGGGCCAGAGTTTTAAAATCTTTATAAATCTGTGCCCTGCCAAGCCTTCTCTACCCCATCCTTAAGTTTGGGGGAATGATATATGACAGTAAAAGGACACATCTTCAGCTATACTAGAGATCTGATTGCTTCACTCATTATTGGAAAACTTCAAAGTGTTAGATTACTGTAAATACAGAGCTGTATTCTCAGCTATTTTTATTTGATGCCCCAAAGTCTAAAAAAAATCAACTTGCCTTGGTTTCAGGGTGTTTTTAGGGCTCCTAACCTTTGAAGGATGGAGCCCAGCTTCCCAGATGGGTGCCATCTCTTGTCCCAAGCCCCTTCTAGATCAAAAGGACTTAATTAATAAGAATCCAGCAAATGAGCAACTCAATTGATAATCACATCTGATATATAATATCTACAGAGAGATAGAGAGAATGACATTTTTCTCCCAATCCCAGAATCTTTGTGATAGCTATAAATTATAATGTTGTATCATTATTGCCTTGTTTACAACACTTGATTTTTCTTTTCATTTTTTGTTAGCTGTTACTTAATACCTTGGAAACTATGAATCTTTGAAGATTTTCTTCTTGCATAGCATAAGCCAAACTTGCTTCAAAAATCATTTTTTTACCAGAAACAAAAGACTGGGCTGAAAGAGTTTTGCCAGCCTGTCAGCAGGGTGGAGGCTAGATGGATAGTGAGACAAGGGCTGGTGCCTTAAGTACAGGACTCCCGAGGAGATGAGAAAGCCTCTTCCAGAACCTTTATTTCTTGGGTTGAAGACTTAAGAATAAACCTCTGAAAAATCCTTGGGAACGGAATTTCTCTCTTGTATACATTGCTTTATGATGGTTTTTCCAGTCCTCATTTTTCCTACGGAAGCCTTGAGCTCATCTGTTCCATTTGCATTAAAACAAAACAAAGTGAAGTCAGAGAAAGTCACTTACAAGGAACCACTTCATTCTGTACACAAAGTACTTCTGTTACTTGCATCTTTATGTGTGTTTATGGGGTCTTCCCTGCTTCATGCTGGGTCCTGGGTCCCCCTTCACATCAGATTCCCAGCACGTAGGACAGTGTTCAGCTGATATGGGATTTATTGCTTTGAGGTGTAATTATTATCTTGGGCTACTGAGGAGGCAACCACGCCTGGCATATATTTGGTGTTCAATGAAAATCTACTGCCTAGAAGGGTAAATGAATGACACAGCAATGGCGTATGATCCTTCATGTTACCTGTCAGTGATGACTAAGCAACAACCTTGACTTAGATATTTGGTCATGTATTATTCTGTGCAGTTATATTTTAGATAACAATAACATTTATGTTAGGAAACATTAAAAAAAGATGACCCTCTGTAATGGCGGAGAGCCTTCTATCATCAGTTGAAGGCCTTTATAGGGAAGGCTGACTTCTCTCAAACAAGAGGGAGTTCTGCCAGCCTTTGCTCTTTCTGGAGCTCATGCTGCAACTTTTGGGCTTGCCCAGTGGCCACAAATGTGTGAGAAAATTGCTTGAAACGAATCTGTCCTTGTGTGAATATACCTGCACACGCACACACACACACACACACACACACACACACACACACACACACACTAGCATGCATGCTAGCATATATCCAGTTGGCTGTGTTTTCTGAAGAACACTGAACAACCAGTGGGTTCAGGAGTGCTCTGTGGAGGAATGCAAAGGACCTCTGAGGGTGGACATTAGGGATGTGTGGCTGCTGTCACACATACCAACGAGTCCATGGAAGGCACCCAAAGCAGAGCGGGCAGGGCTGCCCCTGAGAACCAGCCAGGCTGAATATCTTTCAGTCCGATGCCAACAGAACTTGCCTTAATCCAAGGACTCATGGTCTGCCTGGGATTTTGTATTCTGCCTTTTTTCCTCATGGAGAGACCGTCATTAAACATTTTCATATGCTTCAAAGGCTTTAGAATACTTCCAACTTTCACAGGACCTGGCTTGACTTTCCTCACTACAGAAGGAAGGTGTTTCCTTCCACCTGTGGACAGTGCTTCATAGACCCCAGTCTTGTACGTGTACCACCTGGTCTTGTGTTTAAAACAACCCAGACAAGATCACCAGACCACACAATAGAAATGCTTTGTCTAAAAGAAAAAAAAAAGGATCAGGTGTTTGGCCTAGTCTAGAGTGCTTGTCCAGCATGCATGAAGACCTGAGGTCCATTCCTCAGTACCACATACATAGAAAAAAATGCCAGAAGTGGCGCTGTGGCTCAAGTACTAGAACACCATCCTTGAGAAAGCCCAAGGACAGTGCTCAGGCCCTGAGTTCAAGCCCCAGGATTGGCAAAAGAAAGAAAGAAAGAAAGAAAGAAAGAAAGAAAGAAAGAAAGAAAGAAAGAAAGAAAGAAGAGGCAGGAAGCAGAGCAAAATAGATGAAAATCCTTTATAGACCGTGGATGACAATTGCCTACTAAAAATTGGAGAATCTCAAACTGAACTTTGAAAGAACCTAGTTGTAGATGTTTACAAATTAAGAATATCTAACAGAATGATACAGAAAAATTGGGAAGAGGTATGAAAAATGCTATTCCAGTACTAACTATGAAAAACCATTAAGACAATAATAAAAGCTTAAAAAGTTAGATTATAATTTATCTATTAAAATATGTCATGGACATGATTTCATGTTTACATGAGGAATTTTTCAACTCACATGGGAAATTGCCTAGCTGTTTCATCATAGAAAAGTTGTTTTTATATGCTGAAAGCTGGTGTTCTACCACTGGAGCCACACCTCCACGACTCCACTAACAGCATTTTTCTGCTGGGTAGTGAGCAGAAGGATCTCACAGATTTGTCTGTCCAGGTGGATACTCTTATCTCCAGTTAACAAGCAAAAAAAAAAAGCCAGAAGTGGAAGTCATAAAATGATTGGATTCTATCTCCAATGAGCCAGAAAAAAAACTGGAGCATGGTTTAAGTCATAACAAGGAAGACAAACCAGAGATTGAGACTCTGTATTCAAGCTAGCCCGCCTCTCTCTCTCTCTCTCTCTCTCTCTCTCTCTCTCTCTCTCTCTCTCTCTCTCTCTCTCTCTCTCTCTCTCTCTCTCTCACACACACACACACACACACACACACACACACACACAGAGACAGAGACAGAGACAGAGAGAGGGGGAGGGAGAGGGGGAAGAGAGGGGTGAGAAAAGGAGAGAGGCAAGCATAGTTATTTGTTTTTGCAGAGGAAGAAAGGAGAATGGAAATAAGGATGGGCAAGGCCAAAGAGAGATTTCTTCTGTACTTCTCTAATATTTTCTTTTTTGCTGGAAACTCCAGTAGATACAGCTAAATGGTAACCTTTGTTTATTCCGAGCTCTGGCTAGATAGCCATATGTTGTATGACTCTTTGTTCTTTTGTATTTGAAATATTTCACTATAAACTAAAGTTTGCATTATTCACTGGCCAGTAGTTCACATTTTTAGTTTTAAATTTTGGTTTTCTTATTTTCTGAGTTTCTTTCATTTCCCCAGAATTCATTTATGCTTACTTTTGCATCTTTCTTTCTTGAAGGTAATTCTTGAGTCTTGGTGGGTTATGAGGCTTGAACTCTGGGCCTGGGTGCTGTACCTGAGCTCTTCAGCTCAAGGCTACTACTGCCTTACCCTAGAACCTCAGCCTGGCTTCTCGTTTTCTAGTAGTTAATTGAAGGTAAGAGTGCCTGGGCTGGCTTTGAACGGTAATCCTCAGATCTCAGCCTACTGAGTAGCTAGGATTACAGGTATGAGCCACTGCGTGAGTTTTCATCATGGATATTTAAATAAAAGAGACACACTTAAGGAGTCATTTTTATTAGGGATACTTTGCTGCAAGTTTGCAGTCCAAATCTACTTTTGTCACTGACTCTACTCTGTGTTAAGTCTGATTTCTGTTCAGTATAGACCACTTAAGTCTTAAGAAATAAATGTGTCATTTCCCTTTTAATTTTTTTGGTTTTGTTTTGTGCCAGTATTGGGGCTTGAACTCAAGCCCTCAGCTCTGTTTCTTAGCTTTGTCACTCAAGGACTCCCTTAGCCTTTCTTTCCTCAATTCAAGAGTTTTAGATGCTGACAGAAATCTTCAGTTGAAGAACAAATATACATTTAAAGTACTTTGAGAGGAAACAGTGTAGTTCTTGAATGTTTTGATAATGATCAATTGTTTATTATTTCCCTTGAGTTTAGAGTATTTATATAGGAACGATTTTCATCCAGGGTCTAAAGTAATATCTTTTCACTCAGCCTTTCTCTGGACCTCGGTGCAAAGCATACTAGGAAAATAATACTGTTCTGCTTAGAATTCATAGAAAAGGTTCAGATCATTTCTTATATTGCATCATTTAATATTGTGCATTACTATAATGGAACACTGCCTAGAAGGATAAAATTGAGAGTTCAGTAGCAACCAAACTCTTACCAGCATTTCTAAGATAAAGTTATTTTAATGCAAATTTAAGGAAAGCAGAGTTATATTTTGACCCTCACATTTTATTTATACAGAGAGTAAAAGAAAATCATTAAACTAAATGTACTTTCAGCACTTTTGAAGTTAGAAAGCCTTTGGATTGTAGAAGAATCTAAAAGTTGATATCTTAGTTCTTTTGTTCTAAATGTGGGAATGTACTGAATGTGATTGAGAATTCTGTGGAAAATTACAGGCTTCGAGTTCCATCTGTGGGCAGCAGCACTAGGTTTTCAGAGCTGTACTTCATGGGAGGAAATGTCTGGAGCATGAGCCAAGGATTGTTAGGGGTGATGATCCCTGGCTGGAGGTGATTCAGGGTAGCCTTGAACTTCTGAGTCAGGTGGGATGTTCTGACCACACCTACACCAAATACATCAGAATCTCTGTGGGCTGTGGCCTGGCAGCAGCGTGGTGAAAACTCCTTGGGGATTGGCAGGTACACTAAGGGCTGGTTACCAGTGTAGGGAATGGCCAGGCTTCTTTTTCACATCACTCTGTTGTCTTGGGGGTGTGCTCTGCCCCACATTTGCAGACCATCATTCCCTTTCTCTAGAATTCCCCATTTTTCTACTCCACTAATGAAATGCATTTAGAGTCTCTCCTCTGGCTTATTCTTTCATCCTTAAAAAAATTTTATTGAAAAGATGATAGACAGAAGGGTTGCAGTTACATAGGTCAAGTAATGAGTACATTTCCTCTCTTCCAATTTTCCCCTCCCATTCCCCCTCCCATGCTGCATAGTTCATTTCCAACATAATGTCCAGTGAAAATCATTGCTGGATTGCTTTACCCTTTGTTCTATCATTTCTGAGCTTCCCTTTCTCCACCCAAACTAGATAAACTCATATAGAAGAGAAAGGGCACAGAAATCAAAAGCAGTGACAAAATGGAATTAATCAAAGGGAAAAAATAAAAATAACAGAACAGTACAATAAAATATAATTTCCATCTAGTTAGCATCTGTTAGATATTTTTTTTTAAAATTGTCTTTAAAGCCACTTCTATGTTGAAACTGCATTCTTTAGTCCCTTCTCTTTTCTAGGAAGATGCAGAATTAATATGTTTTATCAAATGTTATGGGGTCAAGCATCCAGTTTAGTGCTAGAACATAAAGAAATACTCAGAAACTATTCATTGAAGGTGGAATTCACCCTTGACCTTACCTTCAAGTGGTGAATCAGTTTCCAAATCCTGTTGATGCGAACTCTCAAAGGTCCACTTCTTAGGTTGCCTCAGTCACCACTGAGGTAGACCATACACTTTCCTGCCTCTACTTGCTTCCCCTCCCTCCTCCTCCATGGCCCCTCCATGATTCCCTGTCATGGTGGCTGGCATGAGCCCGTGTACCTTCCTGCCTTCCCATGCAAGGGTGGGTTAGGAGAAGCCTGACCTCCTCTAGCCAATTTGGGATGGCTGAAGTGAGTTTTTTTTTTTTTTTTTTTGCCAGTCCTGGGCTTGAGCTCAGGGCCTGAGCACTGTCCTTGGACTTTCTCAAGGCTAGAGCTCTACCACTTGAGCCTCAGCACCACTTCTGGCTTTTTTCTATGTACGTGGTACCGAGGAATCGAACCCGGGTCTTCATGCATGCTAGGCAAGCACTTTAACCACTAGGCCAAACTCCCGGCCAGGCTGAAGTGAGTTTTAAAAATATTTCTTTCAATTGACTATTCTGAGTTCTATCAGATTATTAATATTTATGTAATATAAACCTTTAAACTATAACAATAAAGTCTACTGTTTTCCTCTGGGAACTATTTACAGGAGAACTCTTTCTGCATCCCTCGTCTCCCTGCATACCAGATCTTGCACTCAGGTACTTGTAGTTAACTTGGCTTGCTACCTTGACTGACATTCTGTTGAGCCACATCTCCAGTTGGTTGGGTGAAGATGAAGTCTTAAAGACATTTTCTCTGTAGATTTCAGCCCCTTGTGTACCTAGAATTACAGGTGTGAGCCTCTGGCACCTGACTCAGGAGTATATTTGATTGTTTAATTATTATGAGTTCTTCATCTCTAAAGTTTATATTGCGTGGTTGGTGTTGTGAATTGTGTTTTCAAAACTCTTTTCAGCAGTTATTTGTGGGATTTAGATTTTTACAGATGATTCCTCCCCTTGAAGTTTCTCCGAGACAAAACATTTGTAAGCAACTAAAATCCCCTTCACTTTCTAAAATCTAAGCTTATTTCTTGTTTCCTTGGATAATTTTAGGAGATATAATTTTAAAGATACTGATAATACCGAGAAGGTTCCTTTTGTTTGTATTTACTGACAGGCCTTTCCTCTTTCATCAATAAAGATGATTCTGGCTCATTAAACAGAGAAGCATTCTTTGTTTTAGTGCCACCACCTTTGGAATGATTTAAAATTAATGTTGAATTTATTGTCTAAAATATTAGACATGTTAACATAAAAATATACAGTAGCTTTTTCCTTTACTAATGTGGATAGTACATCTTTAAAACCATGGTATCAAACCAACCTTACATTCCTAAGCCATATCATTTGATTATGCTATGTTATTTACTATATTGGATTTTATTTATTAGCGCTTATATCATATTTTGTCCTTTTATTTATTAATGGCATGTAGTTCTCTTATCTTTGCTGTCCTTGCTAGGTTTGAAGATCACAGTCCCATCCCTCCCAACATATATGGAACTGCCTAAAAATTCACGTAAGAGTTCCTCACTGAGTAATGTCATCTCAGGGCATAATAGTCTCTTCCTACTATTCTGTCATTTGAGGTTTCCTTTCTTTGTCTTCGTTTAAAATTCATGCAAGAATGGGCTGTTGATGAACAGTAGTCCCTTCTTCAACAAAGTCAAGCATTCTGCTGTTCTGCTGTCTTTCCATATAGTTTTTGAATCTCCATTATAACAACAATAATATGATATCAACAAAATTTATGACTGGTTTTACATCTTAAATGAACAGGAGAAAGAAACCTTTACAAGATGCCCTCACAGTTGGTCCTCCAGTGGCCTCTTTCTTCCACCTGAGCTTACCTCCTCAAGTTTCCAGAACCTCACAAATTAGTGCAACCAGTTGGGGATTTATGCCTAAAACCTGTTCCAGAGGGGATATTTTATAGTCAAGTCAAGAATAAAACACTCTCAGGATGATAATTAGTTGAAGAGATGAGAAGGAACAAGTGAGTCACACCTTCTCTGTTGACCCTGTAAGAGTGTTTCAGGCTGAAGCTGCAATGAACTTGACATATTTAAGGAAAAGCAGCCTGACTGGAAAGATGGGATCTGGGGAGCTAAATAGAGAGAGAGAGAGAGTTACAGAGCAGGAAGGGCTTAAAAGCTTAGATTATTCATGGCCTTGTGGGCCGTGATCAGAACTTCGTTGTTGTATTTTTGTATGTGATGAGGTATTTTTGGAAATCTTTGATTAGAAGAATGTTACAAGCTGTTTAATGCATTTAAAAGAACATTTGGCTGCTATATGGGGGATGAAGACTCTTTTGTTCCATTAAGTATTATTATAAAAAATGACTGCACAAAAATATTCAACTACTGGACACTGGTTGCTCATGCCTGTAATCCTAGTTATTCATGAAGCTGCAATCTGGAAGACTGTATTTCACAGCTAGCCGGGGCAGCAAAGCCTGCAAGATGCTCTCTCCAAAATAGCCAAAGAAAGCAAGGTTGGAGGCTAACTCAATGATAAAGTTTCAGCCACAAAATAAGCAAGTCAAACAAGTACAGGGCCATGAGCTCTTTGGTGTGTGTGTGTGTGTGTGTGTGTGTGTGTGTGTGTGTGTGTGTGTGTGTGTGTGTGTGTGTACATACTGAATCAGGCTTGATGGTGTGCTGTATTCATAGCTACTTAGGAGGCAGAGGTCAGAAGACGGGATGCAACTTGAGGCTAACCTGGGCAAAATATATGTGAGACCCCTTCTCAACAAATAAAAAAGCTAGGTGTAAGAGGGCATAGTTGTCACCTCAGCTGTTTGGGTAATATAAATAGAAAGACTGTGGTTCAGGGAAAAGTGAGACCCTATTTAAAGCATACCTAAAAGCAAAAAGGAGATGGAGGTAAAATTCTTGCCTAGCAAAGCTCAAGACCTTGAGTTAAATCTTGATAGGATAAACCTTTAAAAAATGCTTTCTACCTATTTCTTTCCCCCCATTTTCCTCCTACTTTCTTCCTCAGGGTAAGGCTCTAATCATTACTTACACAGACCATTTACTTTGCTCACTTCCTCGCTTTTTGTTCTGCATCACACCCATTGCCAACCTCATAGCATCATTAAATATCCCAATATATCTAGTCATGCTAGACTTTTATATACCTGATGAGACATAGAAAGTAGACTGGAGTCTATTCTCTTTTTTTAAAGAGAGTCTCAATTGCACCTTAGAACTGACTGAGCAGCCTCATGGTGAGACATTACAAGGCAGCAGACAGCCCAGAGGTATTTGAGAAGGCAGCATTAAAAACAAAGCAACCTTTAAACTGATTTAGGAAAAACACTTAGTTACCACTTCATGGTAGGCAAAACAATAATAAATCTTCAAGGAAGATTCATCCTAGCACATTATGAAAAATAAAACTAGCATAAACTCATTGGAAGCAGTTAGTGTTTGTTTTTATAGCTGTTCCGTGAATGTTTATAGGGATGGAAATCTGTTTATTCTTCTGGCTGAAGTTGGAAGGACGTCAGTAGGCATGCTCAGGTCTCTCTGTGGCCATGACTTCAAATCTATGTTTGGTTATGGCTGATGCCATTTCGGTAACTCCAAAGTAGCCACTATTCCCAGCGGGAAACTATGTGTGTTCCTAACACCACTCAGAGTCTCCCAAGACCCTGGAGGCTGAATTGGATTCAGAACTCTGTGTACCACAGCCTGGTGACCGACCAGAAATTCCCAGGTTTTAATACAAAGCATCCTCTCTTCTCCTGTTTCCACAATCAGTGTCTCCTCTCACCTTCTACTGGTTTTCTCTAGGTGAAGGCTGGTTGGCTGTGTCTTTCTTGTCCTGTTATCTCTGGTGGCATTGTCAGATGCCTCTTTGCTTCCCACAAATCCTCATTCATCCAGTCTGTTGTAATCGTTTCAGCTGACTTTCCTCAGGTATTTTTCCTCTTTTCTCATATTCCTGTTCAAGATGGCTATGATCCACAGGCTGTCATACAAGAAAATCTCTTCCCTGAGCACAGCTTTCTTTCCAGTACATTCTCCTGGGCTTCTTTTCCTCTCCCTGCTACTTACAGATCCTCAAATGAAATCTCAGGTATTTCAAAAAGTATATGTTGACTTATGGATAGATTTTTAAGGAAAAAGCCATCCTTTCCTTCTGCCTGAATAAGACTTACTCTTTTGAAATACAACTCGTGAAATCTTGTCAAATTTCCAACCCTCTCCCCCAACCCTATGTTCAGTATTTTCACAAACTCTGTTGGTATTAGTGCATTGTTTTTCTGCTTCTGTTGAAATTTGTTGGAGCCCCTGGGGGTGTGGAGTGGACCCTAGCTCATTCCTCTTGGCCTCATCCTTGGAAGCAAGCATGGGGTTTTGTTTAGGAGAGATTTCTGGGAAGAACTCAATGGGAAAAATGGTTCTCAGGCCTGGTAAATCTTCCTCCTTTAGCTGCTCCACGTAAAGGAAATGGAGGCCCAGGAGATGAAACGCTGTCCGCATTGGAATATTTCTAACTTCCAAGTGGAACAATTTTAGTTTGTGTAATATACCTCAAGAGAAATTCATTATAGAAATGGAAAGAAGAATGACACAGGATAATTCTACAATGCACCAGAAGCAAGAATTTGAACAAATGAAAGAAGTTACTGAACATGATTTTCACTTGATATATAAGAAAACTTCGTGAGAGACAGACTCTGTGATTCTCTCTCACGGAATTATGATTCCTAAAAAGTTACTGAGCTCCTATCATCGACGTCATGCTACAGATGGCTGACCACCTGTTAGCACGATTATAAAAGGAATTCCTGTAGGGAGTGGATGTTCTCCAAGGTCTTTAAAGCCTTGATAATTCGATGATTCTGTGACTGTTTATGGAGTCTTCAGCCTATTATGCGGTTTGAGCACTGGCCATCCTAAACTGAGGCAGTTTGCTGTGGTCATTGCTGTCAAGACCTTTACTCTAGAATGAGATTATTAAAAGATTTAGGAAGAAAACAGCATAAAAGACATTATTCATGCCCCCTCCTCCCCCACATCTACCCCAACCTAGTTTCTAAATTTCAGGTCCTCTGCTTTGGGTACAAAATGAATCATCACTGGTTTTGAATCATAAAATTAAGGTCTAGCAAACCTATCCTGCCATTTTTCCCCCAAAGCAGCTTATGGCAGATTTCTCCGCCAAATCTCTCCTGAGTAAAACCTTGGCTTAGCTCTATTTGAGTTCACCTCACCTGTATCCTCAAGGGCACATCAAGGATTTGCTTCTAGTCTTGTTTGAGGCCTTCCTAACTTGGCAGCATCATCTGAGAAGAGCATTTAATCCTGTCCCCTTTATCAGGAGGTGATGTATGGGGACCTCAGTCTTCCTTCTAGAAGTTGTTTTTGACTTTTCCTTCCTTCTTCTGCTGTAAAAATATGTTCATTCATTTCTTCTTTTTGCCAGCCCTGGGCCTTGAACTCAGGGCCTCGGAGCTGCCCCTGAGCTTCTTTGTGCTCAAGGCTAGCACCTTACCATTTGAACCACATGCCACTTCTGGCATTCTCTGAGTAGGATATTATAAATAAGAATTTTTCAGACTCTCCTACCTGGGCTAACTTAGATCTCAGCATCCTGAGTAGCTAGGATTACTGGTGTGAGCCAATGGCACCTAGCTAAAAATGTATTCTTTATTCAGATTTACTTTTGTATTCTGTGTGTAAGGGCAGGAGCTTTTATGGTTTCTTTATCAGGAATTTGAGCTAGCTGTTAGAGGTGAATAGAAGAGCGTCTTTCAACTCTGTCCCTCTCTACCCACTCTCTGATTCCTCATGCTGTCAGTGGACGAGTTACCTAACCTTTCTGTCGCTTTAGTTTCAGCATTTTCTTCTGGACTGATTTCATTTCATGTTTCAAAACATATTTGAGTCTTCTTGACATTCACACTCACATATACACAAGCAGCATGCATACATATGCACACATTCCACATATGTTGCACACTTCCACACACTTGGGTGTACACACATGTGTTCTCTCTTCTCTTTTTCTCTCTGTCTCTGCCGCACTCTCTCTCTCCTGGCTTCCCTTCCCAGTAGCTCCTCTTTCTTTCTCTACACCACCAGCCTACTGAAGGGAGTATCTCCTCCCTCAAATCTTTGAAACATTAGAGAGAGAGTGGGAGAGTGAACCCAGCCGTCATGTTCAGTGTGCCTACATGAAAATGGAATTGGTGGGGGGGGGTGGGGCGGGGAGAGATGCGGGAGGACCATGGAAGGTGGGACATGGGTCATTGTACTCATAAAGTGTTACGTTGAGAATGACAGGGAGTCTGACTGTAACTTCTGGTAGACAGGGGCTGAGAGAAGAATCACACTGAGGGATACCAGTTGATAATCTTATGCTTGGATTTTATTTTAAAAATGAACAAAAATTCATGCTTAGTACAACATCTTTGCAAAATGAGCTTTTGCATAGGAGAGTTTATTTGCTCTCTCTTGTGCTGCCCTTTGCCTAACCTTGGCAGAAGTGAGCCTAGAAGATTCTTGCTGGTTTTGTGAGCCCCAAAGGCCCACCAGCCTTCCACTTGTTTTACAGAGAATCTGAATTTAAGAGAAATGTGACTTGACTGTTGAGCAGCTATTTTTATGTTTTTATCAACCTGGCTCAAAAAAAATAAAAAAGAAAGACAAATTTTAAAAAGCTGGGTGGTGGTGGTGGTGGTGTGCTGCCTTTGATCTAGATGCAATTTTCCTGGACCTTGCGCCTTAACTCTTGGCCGCTAGAGGGGGCTAGTGACCAGGCTTCCCTCTGCTTGGCTGGCTAATAAGAATTTGTAAGATCTGCCTGGTTCTGCCAAGATTAGCCCAAATTGAAATAATGAAGAATTCTCTCCAGGAGTGTGCCAGCTTAGCCAATGCCTACTAGATGGTGTCCCTTTCCTTGTGGAATCAATGTTTCATACTTGGGCAAAGACTGCTCATCCTTCCACTGGAGTATTTGTAACCCTATCATCTTGCACCAAAAGTCCAAAAGCTGATAGGCTCCCAGATCTGAAGCTTTTTGAGCATTTATATGATACTGCAGTGAGATACCTGACCTCATGTGACTGGTTGTAATACCCTCCCACTAATGGTACTGTATATGTGTACAGTATGTGTACACAGAATGAGCAAATTAATAAGCATATTAACTTTGGGTTTAGATTTGGGTTTCATTCCCCAAAGGATTTCATTTTGTAAAAATTTCAAACTCTGAAAATATTGCCACTGGCCAAAATGCATTATACTCATAAACTGACATGTTGAATTGTACAACTATCCTAAGATAATCAGAACAAATACATTAAAACATACGAAGGCCCGGGTTTGATACCCCGGTACCACATACATAGGAAAAAGCCAGAAGTGGTGCTGTGGCCTTGAGAAAGCCCAAGGACAGTGCTCAGGCCCTGAGTTAAAGGCCCACGGTAGGCAAAAAAATTAAATAAAATAGGTGGAAAATTATAAGCAATGCTTCCTTTAAGAGGAAGCCTCTGGGACCATGTATGCGTGCATCACACTACAAAAATAACCCATGTTTTTAAAAGGACAACAGAGACTGGGGGTATTTTTGTACAACAGGGCCACACTAGACCCTACTGAGCATACAATGCCACCATTCCCTAAGAATGCCATGAAGAATAGAAACCAGGGATTTCCAGGGTCTGGAGAGTTTAAGGCAGTCTAGAATCATTGGCACAGAGTATAAATTGACACTATGCATAGGGTAGTAGTATAGGTGTGTGTGTATGTGTGTGTGTGCATACACGTGCATGTGTGCATATATATATATATATATATGTATGTATGTTCGAGAAATCAAGGAAGAGGTTCATTTTAGACAATCATCCATGTGGTAATTTTTTTCTCAGTTTGGTGGATGGACTGTCTCCCTCTTGGTGCTGGGAATGGCAGGTTTTGGGCAGGAAGGACTCTTCTGAGGAAGAGAAGGGAGCATGTGAGGCTGCACAATCATGCTCAGGAAGATAACTGAAGGATCCAGCCCAAGAGCTCTCAGGAAGCTGATCTGAGAGCTAAGGTTATTGTGATGACAACCCAAATCCTTGGAAAGAGAAGTCCTCCTGCCATACTCCCCTGCAGGGAGACAAGGCCCCATTCTCTGAACCTTCAGGAAGAGGCTGTCTGTCTTCACTCTTTGGCTTTCATTTGTTTCCTTTGAGAGGTAGACCCCACAACTACCAGACCTAAGATGCAGTGGTCTGGAAGCTCTGGGCCTTTCATGGGGCTCGTCCCTTGGCCTGGAATCTTCACTGCCTTGTTTTCTACAAAATTCCCCATAGCCTTAAGCACCAGATGACTTGTCTTCCATTGGGAAATCTTCTGGAATTCCCTTACATCCCTTGGAATCTCACTGTACTGGTTCCCTGCCCACAGTATCCATATGTCATTTGGTGTTTGGCTTGCAGTGCCCACATCATCTCTTTCTAGGCAGAGCCCATGCCTATTAGTTTGTACCTTGCACCCTGCCTGGAATAAACTAGGATCCATGAGTTTTGTTTTGTTCACTCAGGAGCAGGCTAAACGTGGAACTCTGAGGGTCAGTAGGAGAAAGATTTGGTGTCTACAATGAGACTCATTCCAACATCCACCTCTCGATCAAGTTCAGGAAATAAACAAAGTATTAGAGAAGCCCAGACTTATTCTACTGCTTGGCAAACCCAGACAGCCTGAGAACCCAGAATATTGTGGACAGTGGACAAATGTGGTAGCAGTGGCAAACATTTGCTGGCCCAGGAAAAATCTAGATCACGAATGGCTCATGGATGAAATCTGTGGGTCCCAATTTTCATCTGAGGGTGTGTTTTCCTACCTGCTCAGTTGAAGAAGAGTATACAAGAGTGTGCAAGTATCTATACCTTTCATAGAAGCATAGTGGTGGCAGCTACCCTGGGGAGATGTTCTGAGGGATAATGGGGCCCTTGAGAGGCCTTTTTACCTTGTCTCCTCCTTCTAGTGGTTCTCTGCAACTCAAGGTAAAATGATGGTGACAGAGTTTTAGTCTCATAGTAGTTGACTGAGTTGGCCAAGACGTTACCACCTCTTCACTTCTTCATCTAGATGCCTTTACTTCTTTCTAAGAACTTATCAGACCTGCAGAGCAAAGAACGCTGGGATATGTGTTTCCTACTTCTCTTCCTCTTGCTGCTGACTTCTGTTTTATTCTGGTCACTGCTTTCAGGAAAGCTAATCTCTAGATTAATAAGCACAGTTCAGCCAAAGACCTTTTTCTGGTAATGGAGGGGAAATTCAGTGCTCTAGGTTTCTGGCTCCTCTGTGGCATTGGCTGTTATCAATTCTGACTTGTCCTGTTCTTCAAAAGTGGAATGAAGGATCCTGATGGCTAAGACATGTCGCTTTCTAAACCATATTTGCCTTAGTGGTGGCCCTTGTGCCCAGAGAAAGCAGAGGGAAAGCCACTTGGATGTGCTGTTGCTAGGAAGCACAGACAGGGCTGATTGTTAGGATGTTAGCAGGATTGGAAGCTTGCCTTTTGAACAACATCTAGAGTGGCAGGCTTTCTTTGTGATAGGGAGGCTGTTCTATGCTGGAATTGTGGTAGTGAGTCAGCCATTCAATTGAACATTCCATTAGGAGGCAGGAGAGGAACGCAAAAAGTTTAAGATGAAAATGACAGCCAAGAAAGTTCTTGCAAAAGTCACTTTATCCAGGGGCTTCTTGTGACCAGCATTTCCCTTGCCCTTCTTAGGAGGTAGCCAGCAGAGACCAGTGACAGGGATGGGAGCTGCATTCTTCCAATATCTCTGTGCAGCTTCCAAATCCTACTTTTGTGTGCAGGCGACCAGGACTCTTCATCCTATATGGGTGTGGAAGAAAGGGTTCAGGGCAATGTCAGGGCTTGGATAGTCTACCCAGTACTGTGATTAGACTCAGTCCCTGAGCCCAACACAGACAAAGGTGATTGGATAAAGCCCTTGGGTACATCATGGACAAAGGTGATTGGATGCAGTATCCTGCCCCTCCCTCATATCCAACAAAAGAGGCAAAGAGGATTATGGTTCAAAGGCTCTCTGTGACACCACAGGTGTGGATGACATGATTATCCATTAGGGAGTGGGTATCCTTTCTTGGACCAGTGGGTAAGCACCACTGAGTAGCTTGCATCAGCTCAGACAGGGGCAGGAAGGTGAGAGGAAGATTGAACACGCACTGGAATTTAGTAGAAGACTGAACAGGAAGGAAAGGATGGCCTTGGAAAAGTAGATCGGATCCTACTTTGCTAGAGACCTTTAATTGAATTTGATGATGCCAAGAGGTTCTTTCTTTCTTTTTCCTTCCTTCCTTCTTTTGTTTTTGTGAGTCATGGAGCTTGAATTCTAGGCCTGGGTGCTGTCCATGAGCTCTTCAGCTCAAGCTACCACCCTACCCCCTGAGCCACAGCCCTACTTTCCTTTTTTTTTTTTTTTTTACTAGTGATTAATTGGAGATAAGAGTCTCATATTCTTTAGTGCCCGGACTGACTTTGAACTGTGATCCTCAGATCTCAGCCTTCTGAGTAGCCAGGATTACAGGAGTGAGCCACTGTGCCCAGCTTGACCTTTCTTTTAGATGTCCAGGCCACGGCAGAAGTGAGCTTGATCCCAGTCTCACTGTTCCAGAATAGGCTTGGTCACCTGCTGTGGTGCAACTCTACTCTTAATAGCACCATTCAAGGGAGCTTTCTATGATGAGATATCCTGAATTGCCACCAATCAACATGGTGGCCACTAACTTTCGTTGGTCACTGAACATGTGAAACATGGCTGGTCTGTGGAAATGATTGTCATTTTGTCTCTCTGTTATGAATGTATTCCAATTTATGTAGCCATAAAGTGTAACTAGTGGTTGCCATCTCCAACCTTTGCAAGAGATGGTGTCAATAGCTTGAATGACAGGACAAGTGTTGAGGTTCTGGTACAGAGGAATTGTGAGAAACTGAACCACAGTTTGGTTTGGATACTGATTCTGTGCTGAGCCATTGAAACACACACACACACACACACACACACACACACACACACACACACACACACACATACACACACACTACACTAAAGACAGCAGGCAGTTGCACCAGCTCTCTTGGCTTTTTCTTACCATCTCAGCGGGTGGTCACATACCAGGAACAGGAAGACATTAGAGTAAGTGAATCTGAAAAACAACTCTAGAGGACTGGGAGTTTGGCCTAGTGGTAGAGTGCTTGCCTAGTATGCACGAAGGTCTGGGTTCGATTCCTTGGTACCACATACATAGAAAAAAGCTGGAAGTGGTGCTGAGGCTCAAGTGGTAGAGCTCTAGCCTTGAGAAGTCCAAGGACAGTGCTCAGGCCCAGGACTGGCAAAACAAACAAACAAACAAACAAAAAACTCTAGAATCACTGTGTTGGAAAGTATGTTTTCAACCAACTGCATGGCTGTTCCTTCTTCATTTTGTTATTTCTCTTGCAGAGAAAACAGAGAGGTGAGTGTTCTTTACCTGTAGAGCAGCCCTGGAAAAGCTCAGTGTGGTACAGTCTGTTGAGTGGCTGAGTTTCTTGATCTCTTCCACATGCAAAGGACCATAATTGTGACCCACAAACAGATGCCAAAGCCATCAGTCTTGGTTACTACTAAATATAGTTACAATTTGGTTATTTATCATATAAAATAAGTATATATACCAGTATGTATATGTATAAATATATATACATATAACCAGTATGTTCATATTATACATGCTGATTAATCTTCCAGAAACATAAAAATTCACCTCCAATGTGTCATCAATTAGATGTTCCTTGCATTGAATTAAGTGTGATTAACACAAACTGAATAGTGGAATAAGTGTAGGGCTTTTATTTTTCCATTCTTGAAGTTTGAAGTGCATGTCTAAAAATGAGTTTTATTTTTCCCCAATGAATTCCTTTGCAACCAGAAAAACCACGATTATTCCACTATCTGTTCTGTCCATTTGGCTGTTAAGCTCATAGCAATGGTCAGGGGGTGGGGAGGGAGATGCTGGCATGTGGAAGTGGGACAAGCAATGTGAAGCGAATCCACTCACAGCCCATGTCAGGAGATCTTAATAAGAGACCAGGGAAATTCTGAGCAAGAGAATTATTTAAAAGCTATGGCCTCTGTCCCTCATGAGGCTCACTCCTATAATCCTAGCTACTCAGGAGGCTCACATCTGAAGATTAAGGTTCAAAGCTAGCCCAGGCACAAAAGGACCTTATACTCTTTATCTCCAGTTAACCTCTGGAAGACTGGAAGTGAGGCTTGGCTCAAAGGTAGGGTGGTAACCTTGAGCTGAAAAGCTCTGGGATAGCACCCAGGCCCAAGGGTAGGGTTGTAGCCTTGAGCTGAAAAGCTCAGAGACAGTACCCAGGCCCAGAGTTCAAGCCCCATGACCACCCACCCCCCCCCCACATACACAATTATAGCCTACAGATAGATTCTATCTTTTCCCTCATTGTAAATTTCCCTACTGTAGTGCCTGAATTGTTATTTAAATAGTAAAGCATACCATGTTATTCCTATCTGTTTTCTTATTAATTGTGATATTTTTCCTTTTAGAAGTAGTTGTGTTCATTGCAGGAGACCAAAACTACAGCCACAGATCTGAGCCTATCTGTTTCCAGTTATGTTTTGTGTTCTGACTATGATTATACAATGTCTAATTTTTGTTATCCAGCTTCTTCCCCCCCTCCCCAATTAATCCCTTCTGAACATTTTCCCGTATTTTGGGAATTCATTTCCAAAACAGCATTATAATTTCTGGGGAGTATTTTATAGCCAGGTCACCTAAATTTGTCTAACTGGGCAAGTTAGATTATTTCCTTTGTTTCTTCTTTTCTTTTTTCAATTTAAATATTTCATTGCAATGAAAATCCCTATATTTAAAGTTTTGTTCATATGAATTACTGTTTTCTTTAATACAAAATTTTCCCCAAAGATTAAAAACCTTTCTTTGGACTATTGATAATGATTACCAGAATATTCTCAAAAATACATCTTTTTGACATAGTCACTGTGATTTTTGTTGTGGTGGTAGTACTGGAATTTGAACTTGAAAGATAGCAGCTCTACCATTAAGTCATAGCTCCAGCCTTTTTCGTGCTGGTCATTGTTATTTTTATTGCTGTTATTGTTGTCAGTAGCAGGTTTGAACTGAGGGCCTTGTACTGCCTTGGTTTCATTGCTCTCTGTAAGCTAAGTCTCTACTTTTGTACTTGAGCCATTCTACCAGACCTACTTTTCACTGGTTATTTTGGAGAAGGAGTCTTGTGGATTTTTTCTTCCAGGGCTGCCATTTTTCCATGGCTCAACTTCCTCAGTAGCTAAGATTAGAGGCCTGCAACACCAGTACTCAGGTTGGGCAGTTTACTTTTTAGGTATGGTCACATTTCCTTCTCAGGCATGTACTTGGACCATGATCCTTCATGTTTTTAGCTCCCTATCAATCATAGCAATTATGACAGTCATATACCACCATGCTTAGCTTTCTCCATTCAGATGGACAGACTTTTCTGTACATGTTGGCCTGGAAACACAACTCTCCTCATCTCAGTCTATTGAAAAATGAGGGTGACAGACTCACACCACTATGCTCTGGCCTTGAGAAGGGATCTCATGGACTTTTTGCCCTAGTTGGCCTTGAACTATGATCCTCATGATCTCTGCTTTGTAAATATCTAGGCTAATGAGTACGAGCCACCATCACCAAGCTGAATATGGATCTTGACTGTGGTCCTGGTTTGTGGTTGGATCTTCCTCAGCTGTAGGACCGTAGGCACAATTCTTGACATCTCCAAGCATCTGTTCTCCTATCTGTTGAGGGGGAAGTAACGATGGGGCCCTCCTGCCTGTGTAGACTCCTGGACACATTCATTGTAAAATTCTTGGCCCAACAACATGTTAGCCTGAAGAATGGTGGATTTAGCCTTTTTGCAGCTGAGGATGTGTGTCTCTTTTTCATGTTCTTGCAAACTCTGGCCATCATTTTGTATAAAGGTATCAACGTGACAAGTGAAAAAGAATCACATCTTACAATCTTAACGTGTCTTTCAGACCTTTAAAAATATGTAAAACTCTTTCAAGTGAATGAATGTTTCTGACAAATGTTGTCAACTCTTGTTTTTCGTGAATGCTGTGTCATACAAAAAGCTCAGATTTTCCCGGCTTTTCCTATGGGACTAGTTGTTAACAGATCCTGTTGATGAGGTAGAAGAGTACAGGTCTGCAGTGATTAGTCCATGTGTATCTAAAGCAGTTTGTCCCCACAGTCTCAGTGCATCAGGTCTAGCTAGCCATAATTCCTTTTAAATTGAAGAGATTGCTTCAGGAAGCAGCCCATGGAACTCAAGTTAAAAAAGCAGGTTGAGGAGAGGGGATATAGTCTTACAAACCTTTTATTCAAATTAAATTTTACTTGTTTATTGTGCATGAAATCATACAGAATCACAGATGGTCTTCCCAGCTGGGTGACATTTCCTCATATGAAGGCCAGCCCTTTCCCACATGACCAGGTCATGTGACTAGCTCTGTGAATGCCAGGGCATCCATGCCATGTGGTGGTTGCTGTGTAGGTGGGAAAGTGCCCCCAAACCCTGTGGATCTGGAAAAAGATGGGGCCTAGAGCCCACTTAGAAGTGAAGTCGCCCTGAGGTCAGAGGTCAAAATCCGAAGAGGCCACAAATGTAGTAGTCCAGTCTGAGTCTGGAGATGATGGATATGGACTCCTCTGAAATGAAAAGTAAAACAACAACAAGGAAAGACATGGCACTGGTGAGGATGCATGTGTCGATGTGTTTTAAGGGCAAAGTTGATTCAGCTTTTTTTTGGAAGCCCAGAGGCTCCACTGATAGAGAGATGGTACCACGTGCCTGGCTCCATTTTCTCAAACATGGTTTCATGGGCATTCTGTAATGAAAAGGGCTGGAAGCATTCATAAATACAGCTCTGATTACTACAGAGAGGAGAGACTGGTCGTTCTGTCCTGGTTTTTGTGACATAAACAAGACTGGGTGGGAACATGCAGCAGGCTTTTGAGATTGAAGCTCACTTATCTCCTTTGTCTCTGATCCATGTCCCTGTGTGCTTGGCTGGGATCTTTTCTTAGATGCCATAAGGAACCATCAGCCTTTCCATGTTCTACTGTTCACAGCAGGAGGGGTGCCAGCCAAGCCCCTGCACTAGGTGAACGCTCTCTGCCGCTATGGGCAATGCATCCCCCATCAATAGACAACATTAACAAGCTGATTCCGGACGTCTGTAGTCACACTCTTGTGCTGCTCAGATTTCATTCCTATCTATTTCTGTATCCAGTCTTGCAATGGATTCTGTGAGAAAGGTAATTCTTTCTTCCTTCCCTCTCTCCCTCTCTCCCTCCCTCCCTCTTTCCCTCCCTCCCTCCCTTCCTTGCTTCTTTCCTTCCTCTCCTTTCCTTCCTTCCTTCCTTCCTTCCTTCCTTCCTTCCTTCCTTCCTTCCTTCCTTCCTTCCTTCCTTTTCTCCCTCCCTCCCTCCCTCCCTCCCTCCCTCCTTCCTTCCTTCCTTCCTTCCTTCCTTCCTTCCTTCCTTCCTTCCTTCCTTCCTTCCTCTCCTTCCTTCTTTCCTTCCTCTCCTTCCCTCTATCCCTCTTTTCTGTCTTTAGAACTAGAGTTTGAGCTCCTAGGACCTCTACCACTGGAACCATGACTTCAGCTCCGAGTGCTCTTGTTATTTTGAAACAGTGTCACATTTTACACATACCAACACATCCAGCTTTATTGATGAAGATCGTGTGCTGAGAAGTTTTAAATCCACTGGCTTCGAATCATGATCCTCCTAATCTCTGCCTCTGGAGTAGCTGAGATTACAAGCATGAGCTACCACACCTGGCCGTTTTATTACCTTCAGTGCCTCATATATAAATGTCAGCTCAAAATTTGTAAGATAGTAAAGATAATAAATTTGCCCTAAGAGGGGGGTAAGGATTATAATACGGTGTAATAAAAAGAGGACTACTCTCAAAGTGAGGAAGGATGATTTGATTTGTCCATTTGCCACTTAGAAGTGTAACTCTGGGCCCATCTATTCATTTGTGAAATGAACCTTCCATTAATAAGACAGGAGCAATAGTATACCTCATTTGCAGACTGCACGCATGAGCACTTTTTAAAGCGTGAAATGATCTACAGGGTAAGGTCATTATTGAGTCTTTACTGTGGGTGTGTTGGAAATGTGCTATTTTGCATTTAAACACAGTTCACTTCCATTTGTGCTGTGTCTTGGCATCACCATATTTTAACAATGGAGATCTTGACTCAATTGTGTTCATTTCTCAGTCCACCAAGTGGCCTTAAATCCGTGCTTTATTGGAACTCATCACCTTATGTTGTAAAGAGTGAGGCATAGGAAATGTGAATGGTACATTTTCAGAAAGCCGCAAGGGTTGACACTCCCATCAAGTTGGTGATCATGTTGGGTTCTATCATGGTGGATCTGACAGTTTCTCTGTCCATGCGATTCACAGATGGTGGTGGCATGGTGAAAGATAATTATTGTCTTCTAGGTTCAGTAACATGAAATGAACTCAGCTCCTTAGCTGCAGTAGCCAAGGTGCCAAGTACTCAATAAGCACATACAAGACAGTGACACCTGCCTACGACACTGGAGCTCATAGACCACTGTCACTGCACCGGGTCCTGCCTAGCAATACTGTTGTACAAGAAAGAAGACCTAATATTGCATTGCTCAGAATGATCCAGTACTAGAATGATGTAGAGAATTTCTACAGTATTTTTACTTTCGCAGGTTAAGATAGCAACCATGAATGATCACTCATGGTTTTGCATCCATCACCCCAGTGCACATATTCATTGATGTGATGTGTTTGTGTGATCTCTCTTCTCTGACCTATCCCTTAGGTCCTGCCTGACCGACATGTGTGAATGTCCTGTCCATAAGAACTGTTACTGTGAGTCGTTCCTTGCCTATGCTCGGGCCTGCCAGAGAGAGGGCATCCGGGTCCACTGGGAGCCTCAGAAGACCTGCACAGGTAAGGGGGCCCTGGTGGGCCATCGTGAGAAGCTCACAGCCATCCCCTGGGGTTGTGTGGGAGACTCCCAGAATGGCCACCTCACACCAAGGACGAATGTGAATTCCATCCGTTGGCCCAACTGACATCATTTTTTTTTCCTTGCCAGTCCTGGGGCTTGAACTCAAGACCTGAGCACAGTCCTTGCGCTTTCTCAAGGGTAGAGCTCTACCACTTGAATTACAACAGCACTTCCAGCTTTTTTTCCTCTATGTATATGGTACTGAGAAATCGAACCCATGTCTTCAGGCATGCTAGGCAAGCATTCTACCACTAGGCCAAACTCCCAGCCCTCCAACTGAACTTATCTTAATAAAACACAGGGACTTCCCACGAGTAGGGCAGGACAAGGCAGACAAGCATTTAACACAGATGCTTGTGACCGGCACATTTTTAACAATTTCAGGATTTCCATTGTTGCAAAATTTTCCTGGGCTTCCAGCTCCCAGCTGGATGCACTTAGCACAGCTTAGTCGGCAGCATGGCTTAGGTGGCTCAGGGAGTAAAGGGGACTGGAGAGTGCTACAGTCATTTAAGGTCTTCAGAATGAACATGATGGCTTTTTAGAGATCGTTATATTAACTCTAGAAGAATATGACCTCCCCTCTGATGTGCCAGAGTTCTGCCACAGTGCTGATTGGTTCTTGGTGCTTTAAACTTGTGTGTTATCTATAAAATAAATGCCTTAGTACATCCAGGAACTATTTACTTCAACGTGACTAAGTCCTGGGCATTGACGTAGGTGCTGTGGGTACTTTGATGCCTGTCAGGGGTGAGGTCCTGTCATTGAGTCTGCAGCCATCTGTGGTAGAACCAGACCCCCCAAACAACTCTACAGTAAACACTTGCCAATTATGGTTTGTTTGGAAAGGACATAAATAGGGCAGAGACACAGAGAACAAATGGAGAGGCGGGAGGAGTGGCTACTTAAGGGATAGGGAAGGGGGATTCCAACATTGCTGAAGGACTGAAGAGAGCTGGTACAAGCAGTCTAGGCAGCCACAAAGTAGCAGAAAATAAGACAGTGCACTCTAGTAAGCTGCAGGGGTCCCGTGTGCAATGACACAATGGGCTGAGAAAATAGGGGCATAGCAGAAGATCAGATGGGTACACTCAGCCAAAGGGACGTTGTGCAGGATTTTGTAGTCCCTGAAAAGGAGACAAACTCTTCATGCACCTCATCTTGGGGCTTGAAACTGTCCTTTAGGTTTTTCACTCAAGGCTAGGGCTCTACCACTTGAGCCACAGTTCTACTTCTGGCATTTGGGTGATTAACTAAAGATGAGAGCCTCATGGACTCTTGCTCACGACTGGCTTGGAGTTGCATTCCTCAGATCTCAGTCTCTCGAGTAGCTAGGATTATAGATGTGAGTCAGTGGTGCTTGAGAATGGACCAGCCTTTAATCCAAAATAAATAGAGGCCCCTCCTGGATGGGTTTTGAGCAAGCCTCTTCATGGAATAGGAGGAGATGAGGTGACCAGTAAGTAGTCTTGGAGTAAGCTACAGACAGGACACATCGGTGGAGGGGAGAGAGTCCAGGTGTGTTTTGGAACTTTATGATGATATCCTGTGTGTCAAAGTACCAGCATTAGTGACATGTACGTGATATATCTCAGAGGGTGTCCCACTTCTCTGAGACACTCAGCCAAGGGCAGCTACTTCTATAGCTTAGATTTGAAGGTCACATGACTGAATGAACTTTCCTATATAAAGGATTTGATTCCCCAAGAGTGACGAGACTGGGGTTCTCAAGATTCTACAACAGACTTGAGAGCCTTCATTCAGCTCTCAGGGGAGAAGGAAGTTCATGGCACTGCAGGCCCAGCAGGCCTTCCTTGGTGGGAGAAAGAAGAGGCCATTGGTTAAAGGAGGCATTGCTAACAGGAAGAATCTCTGTACCGTGCCACTACCATATTTTCTGCTCCTCATTGGTCTTGGCCTGCTAGAATTCTTGCTGGACCCTTGCCTGGGGCCAATACCCAGATAGCCTTACTGCTTCTACAGGTTTTGTGTACCCTGAAGAACCCACAGCCAGAATACAAAGCACCAATTATGTGCCTGCTCTAGTGTCTTTGTGGGGTAGGATGATGGGTCTGGGTGAAGGACAGCTTGAAGGGGCCCTCAGTTTCCCTTTGGTGCAAAACTAGGCTGTGTCTTCAGAAACCCATCCAAGTCTATGATCTGGCTCTGACAGCTCTGTTGGCCTTGCTCTCACTTCTGCCAGCCCAAATGTCATCTGGGTCAGGATCTGCCATCCAATGGCTATAAAATACCCAGATTGCTAGATGGGGAGGCAAGTGGGTGGCTTAAAGGGAAGTCAGGGATGCTGCATCAAATCTATGAGGGTCATATTTGGGGGGAGGGGGAGAGAAGGGTCCCTTCAGCCTGCAGCTACTGTGAAAGTATATGAAAATTGAATAATAGCCTATTTATGATTTTCTAAGTCTCCCCTTCCTCAGGGACTCTATTAGCATTTATTATTGTTTTATGTCTTGCCCTGTGCCCTTCATAACCTGTTTGATAATATTGTAGCTCCCATATTTTACTGCTAGACACTGAGATTTCGAATAGTTGGGTAGTTTGCTGAAAGGCAAAGGTGCTAAAAGTGAAACCCAGATCAATTGTCATCATAATTTATAGTTTTAGTTATGATGGAAATATAGGAAAGCAAGATCACTGGGGGAAAAACCCATGAATATATTTATTTATGTATTCATGTGAGACTCAACCAAATTGTTAGTGTTTGGTGTCTCGGTCTTCATTAACCATGGTGACTTTCTGAGTAGTATTCCTGTGCTCCTGGTTGGTATGACCTGATACCTTTTGACTTGAAGTCAGTAAATTTATTACGATCTTATATTCCCTTAGCAGCAGAATTCCTACTGCCCACCTGCCTCTGACATTAATTATAATTGCACATCCTGCAATCCATTTTACATACAGCAGAGGGACTGGGAGAGCAGGATTTTGTGTGTCACAGGTGATCTGCTGGTCATGAAAGCTATTTTCCTCCCTCCTTGTTCAGCACCACATGCTTCATATGGTTCTAGATCCTTCCTTGAAGACATTCTGCCCTACCTACTAGCTCTGTGTACTCTTGGCTCTTTCTTGACTGACTGGATGCCTCTGTCAAAGTCTGGGGATAAAGCAAGGCACTGACCTTTGGGTGAACACCTCGTGTGTGGGAAGGATGAGAAGTGGCACAAGAATCCAATACACTATTCAGAAAAGGCCAGAAGTGGCACTGTAGCTCAAGTAGAACATTAACCTTAAGGACAAGGAGTTCAGCACCTAATTCAAGTCCCAGGACTGGCACAAAAGAAAAGTGAGTTAAATAAATGAATCATTTAAAAATGATGTGTGAATGAACCAAGTCACTTTTTTGTATTTGTCCTAGCACTCTATCACTTGAGCCACAGCTCCACTTTTGCCTCCTCCTCCCTCCTCTCCCTCCCTCCCACTCCCCCCTTCCTCCTCCTCCTCCTCCTCCTCCTCCTCCTTCTTCTCCTGCTCCCTCTTCCTCTTCCTCTTCTTCCTCCTCCTCCTCCTTCTCCTCCTCCTCCTCCTCCTCCTCCTCCTCCTCCTCCTCCTCCTCCTCCTCCTCCTCCTCCTCCTCCTCTTCTTCTTCTTCTTCTTCTTCTTCTTCTTCTTCTTCTTCTTCTTCTTCTTCTTCTTCTTCTTCTTCTTCCTCTCCTCCTCCTCCTCCTTCTTCTCCTGCTCCCTCTTCCTCTTCCTCCTCCTCCTCCTCCTCCTCCTCCTCCTCCTCCTCCTCCTCCTCCTCCTCCTTCTCCTTCTCCTTCTTGTTTAATTCAAGATACAACAAGTCTTCTGGACTTTCCTGCCCAGGCTGTCTTCAAACAGTGATAATCAGATCTCAACATTTTGAGTAGCTAGAACTAAAAGCATGAATCACCAGCACCCAGCTCACATTTGGTTTAAAAATGATCTATTGCCTCTTCTAAGTTTGAAAACAACTAGATTCACAGAAAGTTAAACAGGACTCTAACCAGTAGTAACTTTCTAGGGGCATCTGAGTTGTAGAGTCACAAAATGGCATGTTGGTTTCAAATCCTTTTGTGTAACTATTTAAAAGATGGTGCTTTTTCCTCCTTAAATGTTGTGCTGAATTGAAGGCAAATCTGATGTCACTTCTTGGCCAAAAAGCTTCCAAGATATCCCCTGTCCATACCTTGTGGGCTACTTCTCTGCTTTTATGTCCCCTCCCATCTTCTCTCCTTGCATTCTCCACCTGTGCCCATCTGTCACCTGTCACCTGCCACCTGTTAAGCCAAGGGTACACTTTCCCTGATTCCACCTCCAGCCCTGCCTCACCCACAGCCCCTCCTGGCTCTCCAGAGGCTCTTCCTGATATTGTCTGCCTCATAGGCTTCTGCTTGTTTACATTTTTGTGGCATTGGAGGTGGAATCCAGGAGCTTATACAAGCCAAGGAGCAGTGCCCCATTCCCCATGCCCTCTAGAGCTGACTCTGTGATATCAGTGGGCTTTGCTCTCCAGAGACTTCCTCAATCTGTCCCCAGTGCTCTATGACACGTCAATACTCCATGTCTTCTCATTTACTGCATTTTGCTTTCACCGTGATGGCGCATCTTACGCTTGGTTTGTATGGTAGATTCATCTATTTGTTTATAAATGCAGCCTCCTGTACCTGGAGGTCTTCACTTTGCACACTGAGGGCAGTAGAAAATGTCTAGTATATAGCATCGACCTCATGGATATTTCCTGATACAGTCTGAGTTGAAATGGAGTTGGTATTTACCTGATGGAGAAAACACTGGAGGAAGGTCTTTTTTCTCCCTCTCTCTATAATAGTTTCTCATTAACACCGGTCTGTTCTCAACCAGTAAAAGGTAAATTGGGCCAAAATTTGGTATTGAAAAGGGTGAGGCAGTTGGACACTGGTGGGTTATGCCTCCAGTCCTAGCTACTCTGTGCCTGAGATCTGAGGATTGTAGTTCAAAGCCAGTCTGGGCAAGAAAGTCCGTGAAACTCTTATTTCCAATAAACTAATAAAGAGCTAGAGGCAGAGCTATAGTGGTAGAACACTAGCCTTGAGCAAAAATTTCAGGTTCAGAGCCCAGGCCCTGAGTTCAAGCCCCAGGAACAGCACTAAAAAAAAAAGATTGAGGCAGAAGAAAGGATTAAGGATGATAGGAGAGGAGGCACAGGAGACATCATTATTGTGAGAGTCAGGAAGGACAAAGAGGAAACTGTGGCAAGTTCTTCCTACTAGAAGCTTCTAGAGAATTCTCTCTACTAGAAGTGTGCCCCGCAAGCATCCCAGAGTCCAGAGTAGCTGAAATGCAGTCAGAGGGCAGCAGTGTGGAAAGTAAACTATAGGCCACATGCAACCCACCTAGGGAAATGGGGGTCAGATAAGTGACCATTACAATGACATTGTTATCCAGCAGGTGGTTACTGAGCTGTTGCACTGTAGTTGTCAAGTTCTATGTTGGAACTTTGGGCAAAGCAAGACCTTCTCTCAAAAATAACCAGAACATCCAGGATATAGAAACAAAAGCCATATAATGAGTGATTGTTGTCCTTAATGTACTATGTTATCTCTCATCTCTTTTGCTGTCCCTTGGTTATCTCATATTGTTACAGTATTACACCTTGTTATCTGATATATTGTATATATGTGTATTTGGTTATTTGAAATCAGATAGGGAAGGAGGGAAAACAAGATGATGGGCGGTGGTGGAGGGAGGGAAATGGGGACCAAGACATGAGAAAGGGTATCAATGTTTGTGAAGTAATGCACATTCTATCTGGTGAATATATTGTAACCCTTCTGTTAATTACAATAAAAATATGGAAAATAAAAACCAGAACAAAACATAGATGTGGTGGAGGCAAAGGAGAACTGACTTGTTCTCTGCTGTGATGTTTGCTCTATGATTCCATCATTTCCGGGGCAAGTATCCATTGCTGTCCTTTATCCCAACACCCCCTAGACAACCAGAAAATGATTCTCTAAATACTCAAGATATAGGGATAGACCTCAAACCTCTCTATTTCTCAGCAAGTTTGAAGTCTAGTGTCAGAGAACAGAGAGCAAACATAATACCATGGGGGAGGGCGACATTCGGGGGAAAGATGAAATTTAGTGGGGAGAGGTAGAGTAAGTGGCACAGTTTCAGATAGGAAGTTATCTTTGAGAAGACATTTCATACCACTCAGAGTGAACTAGGCATAGAATGTTATAAGTTACATTTGATGTTCCAAGAGATTTCATTGGTAATCATCCATTAGTAACTTATTCTGCTGTTGATGGGTTGGATAAATGTTCAAGTCATTTATCTCCATTTTCAAATTGTCTGCTTTGTGCAGAACAGGTGTTTAGTTAATAGGTCAGGAATAAATATACCAGTATTTAATAACCTCCATAGAGAGCAATAGCTGGCTTTATTCAAATGCTTTCCAAGATTATATGTTCATCTAGCTTCATTTTGTAATAAGGAAGAACGAATCCATGAGGGATAGTTAATTGGTCTTTGAAAGAGACCTTGTTTCTGATTTGGTTTTAACTAGTGTGATTGGCATTTGAGGGGCCTTCATGGAATTTATTGTGCAGTTTTTATGAACTTACTATTAGACTAATATGGTCAAATAATAACAAAACTTTGTGATAATACTAAATCAATTATTTGAAAGACAGGAATGGAGGCTCATTTTCTTGGAAACAAATTTTATCTGTAAGTGTTAGATGATATCATACGATATATTTCGTGATTTCTATGCATGTGCTCATTTTCAAAACATAGATCTTGCAATAGAAAGTGGAAGCTCATGAGTTGGGTCTGCCACTGCCATTGGTTTTGTCTGGGGCAACTTCAAACACCAGTATCACTGGTGTTCTCAGAGAGTCCCTGCTCCAAACTCCTACACGTTTCAAGTACAATTGGTGACAACAAGGGGAGAGAAGTGTACTTATTTGTCATTGGAACAAACTCTACAAAGTCTACATGTCATAAAACTTCCAGAATGTTTATTGTTTTCTGACAAATCTACATATGATATGTCAGGATCTCTGAGAGTGTCAAAAACTCTCTCAGCTCTAAGTTAGTAAAGATTTAAAAAAAATTGGCTGTGACTAGTCTGTCAACCAGATCATTTTTTTTTTATATCTTCTGGCCCAGCCAGCTGTTGCCCTGGCTCCAGTCACCTATCTGATTTTTCTGATTTGGTTCTCACTTGACTCAAATGGATTCACTCAGCACACAATCAGTTAGCTGAAAATATGTCACACAGTTTCAGTAGCTTTGTTTGATTGGTCCCCATGTGTGCAGTGCCATACATTTGAATTTTGATATAGCTGAATGAATGAAATATTTTAAGGTATCACAGCTCAGTAGCTAGAGGGACTATTGGGAGTTAACTTGCATGATATTTGCAATGACTAAATAACCCTAATCCATTGCATATGACTGTATCAATTTATAGTTTATCTTACCCAGGAATGGAAAGCTTTTATGATTTCTGTGTTGGAGTTCACTGGTCTGGGATATAGATCAGTGGGTTTATTTTTTATAGATGTGGGCTATTCATTATTCCCCTGTTAAAATGTAAACATGACCCTGCACTATGGAAAAGTTTAGGCACTGATGGGCAGGATTGTGCAGGCATGGGTTCCAGCTGAGGGCGAGTTAACATGGCTGTTCTCCATATCACCCCTTTCTTTCCTCTCTTGCAGCCACCCAGTGCAAGCACGGTGCTGTGTATGACACCTGTGGCCCTGGCTGTGTCAAGACCTGTGACAACTGGAATGAGATTGGACCCTGCAGCAAGCCATGCATCGCAGGCTGCCACTGCCCAGCCAACCTGGTGCTTCACAAGGGAAGGTGCATCAAGCCAGTCCTTTGTCCTCAGCGGTGACCTCTGTCCCAGGCCCGGAGACTTTGCAACCTGGGGTCCTTGACACAGAAGTAGAAGAGCCAGCCAGGGACTGCAGTGTGCGTGCGTCCGATGCCTCACATACACACACAGAGTATATATGTGTACATATATAGATATATAGATATATTCAAAAACATTTCATCATTTATATGAACGACAGGTGGATTGTTATATGTATATTTTTTGCTATACGACATGTATTGTTTCTAGGGTCCTAATCTGTAGACCATCGGATGTACACATTGTATAAATGAAGCAGGTGCTTTTTAATTTAATCAGTTGGCATGCAGACACAGTGAATGGCTTTTCCCTCACATACATTTGTCATTTGGTAAGGAAGTTTTCTAAGAAGTCTTAATTGCCTGCCTGCCTTCATTAGAGTCGGGACTTATAATTTGATTAGTGTGTGTTTCTTTGCAGAAAGGCACATTTATCAGGCAGTATTTCATGATTCCAAAGAAAGGCAAGTTGGCCAGGAGAGATGGCAGGGCATGGGTGACAGTTGTTAATGGTACCTGCAAAGCAGGGGAAAGGCTATTACTTTATTGAGTCCTAAGCTGACATTGTTTCCCATACTGGCTAGTTGCCAAGCAATACGCATTGTCACTAGGGTGTAACCAAAGAGTCAGGCCATTTTTGTATTTTCCTTGAGTCTCTTAATCATTTACCTGTGTGTGATGGCTGTGACCGCTGGATGTAAGGCACTGGGATGAAGGAAGAGGTGTCTGGATGACATGTCAATTATGTTGGATATGAGAGGATACTTGGAGAAGCAGTTGACCAACATATGAAGAAATAGCCATTTCTCGGAATCTCAGAACCTATATTTATAGGGAAAATCCAATGAGTATTCAAAGGCCATCTATACTTTGTGATTCTCCTTTGTACTCATTGGAAAGTTTTGTCTGTTTCTGTAAGATTCCTGTCCAGAACAATTTGGGGAATATGACTGTCATTATTAGTAAAAAAGAAAGGATTTGCCAACCATTTGATTTAGTATCATTTCAAAAACAAACCATGTCTTCATTTGCTGTAATTCCCTGATAGATAACTACCAATCTGGTATGTTTCTCCTAACTTTTCATTTTGTGTTGAACAAGTGAAAATGTCATCCAACACAAAGCCACTGAAGTCTACAATTAAAATGTTCTGCATTGTAGTAAATAAAAGACTCAAGATAAAAAACCATGTATTTCTTCCTTCAATGTGTCCTATGTTGTCCTTTGTAAATTAGCTATATCAGCTTCAGGTAAGTCAGTTTTAAGGTTATTTTTTTAAAATCATTTTCTATGCCCAACATTATCTTGTTTTTCAAGAACATCATTAACAAATAATTGTAGCCATCAAGTGTCTTTACTTCCTTAGCAAATTTATATATGTGCCTTTTACATATATTCCTGACAGCTAGGGTAGGAATTTGTTTTGCTTTTTATTCTGGTCTTGGGGCTTGAAATCAGGGCCCAGCGCTTAGGCTAGGGCTTAAGGCTGGTGTGCCACCACTTGATGAGCTGCTTCAAGTCTGGCTTTTTTTTTTCTTGTGGTGGTTAATTGCAGATTGGAGTCTCATAGACTTTCCTGCCTAGTCTGGCCTCAAAAATGTGATCCCTAGAGCTCAGCCTCCTGAGTAGCTGGGATTACAAGCATGAGTCACTGGCCAGAATTTGTATTTTTTTTAATTGAGACATCCCTTATTGTTTGAGTATGCAATGTAATCATGATGATTTGAGTAGGAGTTCATCTGGTTATATCACTGTGGTGTCTGAATCCCAAATTTAAGATCTAAACACATTGTTTAAGTCTTTGGGCAACATTGTGCTTTGCTATGACACAAGAGGAATGTGCATTAAACAGAGAAGAGAGCCAGGAGGTCTGATCACCTCCAGCTAACCTTCCCTACCAGTAGTGAGCTTTCAGGGCTATAATTGGAGGCACTGGAGCTCACAAAGACCACCACACTTGTTAACGAATTTGTTCCCCACTTTGCTCTGAAAGGGAGGATAGGTCAAAGCAGTTGACCTCCTGGTTGGTTCTGTCTTCTGCAGAATGAACAGGTTCCTTTCTGTTGGCTTTCAAATCCCACTCCAGGTCACTCTTGGGTTTTTTTCCCCCACAAGACAGCTGCAAAGGGAAAATGATGCTGAAGGAAACTTGTGGGTGGTTATTTACAGCTCATGATTCATCCAGGAACTGAGTAACTCCAACCAGTACAGCTAAGCAGACTCACTTTCCTCACTGTGCTGAAGGCCAGCACTGGTGGGCTGTTCTGTCTGGATCAAGTCCACCTTTCTTATGTTGCTTGAATTGGTGTGACATGTCCTTTGCAGAGCTTGGCTTTGCCTCTGTACATTTAAAGAAAATCCTTAATCCAAGAAGGAAGAAATTAGAAAGGGCAGAGATTTACTCAGGCCTACAATCTCCAACAGGTGTCAGAGACGTTGTCAGCTCATGGTTGTCCTCATATTGTGGTTTGAGCCATGGACTATAGCTGCATAATGACTTTACTTAGTGAGAGGTCATTACAGAGCATGACTAAGTATTTAATAAGTATTCACATGAAATACGTAGAGTTGCAGGATGAGGGAATAATGGTGCCCTGCTTCTCCTTTAATGCATTTACTCCAGGAAAGTGGCTGTGTTGGTTCCATGGCAGAGAGACATCTGAATCATGCATTAGTGCTGCTCTGTGGTGTGGAGAGATGCTCTCCTCTGCTGATGCTATTAGCCATGGATGTTGAATTTGACACAAATGTCTTCGATGGCACATAGCACAATTTTGATTTCAGTAGGTATAAGAATTTCCTACCTTCCGTATTCTTACTCAAATATTCAACATGTTGCAAATGCTCAGGATTCATTAAGCTAATTAAGAAACCAAACCTGGCATGGATCAGTAAATTTTTTTAAATTCATTTCCTTTTTATTTATTCATTCTTGGTGATCCTGAGATTTGGGCCTCAAACTTTTTTTTCATATATTTTTATTGTAATTAATAGAAGGGTTACATTATATTCATCAGATAGAAGGTGCATTACTTCACAAACATTGATACCCTTTTCATGTCTTGGTCCCCATTTCTTTCCCCCACCCCTCATCTGGTTCCCCCCCTTTCCTATCCTATTTCAAATAACCAAAAATGCATATATACAATATATCAGAAGGTGATAATACTGTAACAATATGAGATAACCAAGGGACAGCAAAAGAGATGAGAGATAACATAGTACATTAGGGACAACCATCACTCATTATATGGCTTTTGTTTCTATATCCTGAAGGTCCTTTCATTTACCTTCATACTATATTTGCCTTAAACTTTCTTGACTGGAGTAATAATACTGACCCACATCTCCAGCTCTGTTTTTCACTGGATATTTTAAGGATGGGATTGAGCTTCCCCCTGGGGCACAGAGTTGAGCCAATCAGCCTATTTATAATTTTCCCATTGTTCCTGGCATCATCAACATGAACCATGACATCCAGTTTTCATCAATAGCACTGAAATCTCACAGATTATTTTGCTGGGCTGGCCTGAAACCATAACTCTCTCATTCTCAGCCTTCTCCTCCATCTAGCTTGTGATGACTGGCAGGCATGTGTCACAGGGCTGAGCTAGGGATTGAAAAGGGGTCTCGTGAACTTTTTAGCCTAGGGTGGCATCAAATCTCCACCTGCCTAATCTCAGCCTCTCAAGTCACTAGGATTTCAGGTTTGAGCCACTGGTATTTGCTTGAATAAGTCAAAACTGGTAAGCACCTGGTCTCATGTTTTGCCATCTCTGTGAGGGATGTATCAAGTCCGGCTTTGTGCTACCACTCTTGCGGCAGTGCCACACATGGGCATCTGGAGCTGACAAATATGAGCCTTTACTTAGGAAAGCTTTCTGTGTGGGAGAATGATGCCATGGGGGCAGGCATCAAGATAGAGCAGTTAGCAATCGTCTCCAAATGGAACTCGGGAACAAGCAAAAATAGACTTCATTTTGAAATCCTGATGTACAAGCCTTTTTGAGGACCCAGGATTTTAAGTTCTGACATGCTGGCAATATTCAAATGACCCAGACAGAACAGATAGGGAAGTCAAATAATGCTGGTGGTTGTGCTGACCCTGAATTTAGGAATCCAGGCATTTCTTCCTTCTAGAGACCTTTCTGGCTTAGAGTTCTGTCGTTATGTTGTGTGTAATTAAACATTGGAATGACAAAAGCATCAGTTCCTGCTGATTAATTTTGAGCAAGCTAGATTTGGAAAGTTTAACACGGGGGCAAAAGATGAAGAATTCATATTTAGAAATGAACCTGGAAAGGTGGAGACCATGAATTCTGAGAAAGAGGCTATTCCACAGGCAGCACCCAAAGAAGAAAGGGTATGCAGGGAAAAATGCATAGGTGAGCAGGGACTCAACTGGTGAGGGGTTCAAAGAGGAGGCCCAGAAGGGCCTTGCAGTTGTGCTAAGGATTATGAGTCTTGTTCCTCCCAAAGACTTTTATGCTATTGTGCGCTCTATAATCATGCTTATCCGGGGTCAGGGGTGAGGGCACCAGCTTGTTTGTAACTAGAGGTCACTTCTGGGGACATTATAGGACCTGTCCAGATGCCCTAATGGTGGAAGGAGTAAAAACCCAAGATGCAACATCATCTACAGGAGAGTTGGGGCTGTGGAGGGTGATGTCCAGGACATTATGGCAGTGAGGTGACAGGTGGAGGAAAGGAAAGAGGATTTTCAGCTAAAGCACTCACTCATCACTTTCCCTGGACTATCTCGGGACCAGGAGGAAGTAGAGAAGCAGATTTGGGAGCAGATCTGATCGAATGGTACCCCAGGAAGTGAGTCTCTGGCTTGAGTGACAGGGAGGAGGTGCTATCAATTTCCTCCATGTGGGGCTCCCTTTTGTCAGCCAGAGGTTTTGTAATAAGCTAGGTGTGGATTAACTCAAGAGATACCCTGAATGCTGGGGTTAAGAACTGTGTCTCACACATTTCACACACACACACACACACACACACACACACACACAGACGCACATATGTTGATGGAGATGTTGGCAGCTGGCTATATAAGGTACAGGTAGCTATGGATAAGAAGTGGCCTTCAGGGAGGGTGGAAGGAAGGAGGGAAAGACAGGCTCCAGGATTGCAGGGGTGAAACATACTGAAAGAAAAGCTGTGACATTGCACTCACATCCCAAGTACAAAATCTTTCCAAGCATCCATGATGCTTACCATGATGGGCACAAGTAGGATTTAAGGTGTATCATCAGAAGACATCTAGACTTCCTGTGCCAGCCTGGGTTCAGTTTCCTTGATTGATCTTCTGGACATCTAGGGAGGGAAGGAAGAGGAAGAGGGTTCACTGAGTGAGAGGCATTTTCAGACCATGTAGAATGGACATGGTGCCCGTACATGCCGCCACCACACTGGCTGTGGGCTGGCGATGGAGGAGGTTTGAGTCCAGGCAGCTGATCTTCCTGCCGACTCCCGCCCTGCCGACACCCACAGGCCAAAGCCCTGGAATCACAGCTTCTTCACGACAGTTTGTCATGTCCTAGAGACCTTGTGTCGTAACCCAGAATGAACATTTCCATCCGATGCTTCTTGGTGTTCTAACCAATTTGGCTTCTTTGTTCCTTCTGGGAGTCACAAGCCAGTGGAGTGTGGGGCTCTGGGAAATGTTTGCAGTGATTAAATGTTTTGCCTTCAGCTCCAAGAATATAACCAACATTCGTTACACAGTCGTCCCTGCCATCTTCCTCTGTGTAAAGAATCAGAGTCCATGGAAGTGGTGCTGTGGCTCAAAGTGGTAGAAGAGCTCAGGGACAGTGCCCAGGCCCAGAGTTCAAATAAAAAGAATCAGAGTCCTAAACAGTTCCTTCTGGATCCACCATCTCCACTGGCATGAGGGTACAGGAGGCAGCAGCAGGTGGCCCCTGCTCCTGCTGTGCTGGGCAGGTTGCCAGGCCATTCAAGGGAGAAACCACTCAGTGGGAACCCGCCATGCTGTAAACTCACCAAGGCAGACGGACCAGGGAGCTTCGTACTTCACTTGTTCTCAGAATTAACCAGCTATGATGAGAGAGGGAAAGTCAGAGAAATGACAGAGGATGAAAAGGCAGGTTTATCCACATACTTTCTAAAACCTCAGGGAGACTGGGGAACAGATGGCTTGATGGCTGAGACGAGTCCTTCTGTTTGATGCCATGATAATGTGGGGATGTTGGATTGTTAAAGTGGATTTTTGTTTTGTTTTGTTTGTCTTTGGTCAGTGTAATTTCATTTCCATGATGGAGCCATGAAACCATCCAGACTGGTTTTCTGAGATGTGCTGGGCAGCATTCTTCTAGTCATCATTTCCACTTGGGGTCCTTGAGGGGATGTCGATCCTAGACGTGGTTGGTTTTGACTGCCTGGCTCGCAGGGTGTTGGATCAGATCACTGGCTTTTCCCTTTAGTTTGAGGACCCATGAAGCCAAATGAGGAAATCGTTTTTCTTTTGTACCCGTTGACCCTCATAAAATTTTTCTTAATTTTTTAAAAATTTCTTTTGGTCTTACTTTGGAAAGGGAGAGTATAAAAAAATCTCATGGAAAAGACAAATTTATCTATTTTATTTATTATTGTTATTATTATTTTGCCAGTCCTGGGGCATGAACTCAGGGCCTGAACACTGTCTTTGGGCTTTCTCAAGGCTAGAGGTCTACCACTTGAGCCACAGAACCACTTCCAGCTTTTTCTATGTATGTGTTACTGAGAAATTGAACCTGGGTCTTTGTGCATGCTAAGCATGCACTCTACCACTAGGTCAAACTCCTAGCCCCTATTTATTTATTTTTAATGAACACAAATTTATTAGGTTACAGTTGAAGATGTCAGAAATGCAAACATTATTCTACCTAAAGTTACTACTTACTTTTTGAAATTTCACATTGCGTTGGATTCAAGTTCTAACTAATCTAGACTTACTGAATGCTAATTTTTTCATATCCAATTGATTTCAAGTACATGCATTTTGAATGCCATTTTCCAAAACAAAACTTTTTTTTTTTTTTGCCAGTCCTGGAGTTTGAACTCGGGGCCTGAGCACTGTCCTTAGGCTTTTTCAAGGCTCTACCACTTGAGCCTCAGCACCACTTCCGGCTTTTTTCTATGTATGTGGTACGAGAAATTGAACCCGAGTCTTCATACATGTTAGGCAAGCACTCTACCACTAGGGCAAACTCCTGGCATAAAACTTTTTATTTTCTTGAAATCAATTCCACAACTTATTGCTCTTACAGCTAACTTACTTGTACTATGTGTGTGTGTGTGTGTGTGTGTGTGTGTGTGTGTGTGAGAGAGAGAGAGAGAGAGAGAGAGAGAGAGAGAGAGAGAGAGAGAAAGAGAGAGAGAGAGAGAGGGCAAGTATATTGAAATATTGAAATATTTGTCTAAAAAGTTGATATGCATATTGTATCTTTACATGAACAGTGCATACAACTTTATCTTTCATTTGATTCTTCCCATTCAAGTAAAAGCTCCTGGTTCTTTTTGATGGACAAAACATGGAGTTCTAAGGAGCCAGGAGTGTGGCCTAGTGGTAGAGTACTTGCCTAGCTTGCAATTCCTTGGTACTGCTTCTACTAAAAAAAGCCGGGAGTGGTGCTGTGGTTCAAATAGTAGAGCACTAGCCTTGAGAAAACTGCTCAAGAACAGCGCTCAGGCCCTGAGTTCAAGCCCCAGACCTGGCCCCCTCGCAAAATAATGGAGTTCTGAAACTCATTGTGTGGGCTCCGCAGCCTAACTCACTCTGTTCGCAGGAGTAAATTTTATAGCTCGTGTGAAAACAGTTCCCCTGTTTCAGCTCTTGACTCCATTAAGGCTGTGAGCTGTGAACTAGGCAACTAGAGCAGAGGCCAATCTGCAGCTGCACTGACCTCCTCACTGCAGTGGCTGGGAGAGGGCTGAGATTGTGCGGCTGGGGCTCCATCTGACTATAGACTTGGGATGGGAAGTAGAGCGTCCGGGCAAGTGGCACAGGCCATTGCATAGGTATGCTCATCCCTGGGATCCTGTGGAGCTGGCAGCGCTCTGTGCACTCAAGTGAAGCCTCTGGTGAACCCTCCCCAGCAGACCACAGGCACTGAATGTCCCAGGAGGAGAGTCAAAGCAGCTAGGGCCCAGGTTATTTCTCTCACTGGATAAAACAGTGGCCTCATGGCTTCTTCAGAGTTCTCATCACAGATGAGAACAACTTTTGGGCAGGCGCTGGTGGCTCATGTCTATAAAAACTCAGTCCATGAGAATCTTCTCTCCAGTTAAAGCTCCTAAATGCCAGAAGTGGAGCTGTAACTCCAGTGGTAGAGTGCTAGTCATAAGCAAAAAATTCTCAGGGACCACACTTAGGCCCTGAGGTCAAGCAGCAGGATGGGTTCAACATTTTTATGTTGGCTCTCAGTTTGTTGCACCCTCCTCTCTCTGCCTGTCCTCTTCCTCCAGCTCCCTGCTCTGAGTCTCTTCTCCTCCCTCCTCCAGAGTGCCCCTTGCCTTTACCTACTGTCTCCCTCATTTCCTTTCCTAATGGGCCCCCCAGTCTGTCTGTCTGTCTGTCTGTCTCTGTCTGTCTGTCTCTGTCTCTGTCTCTCTCTGTCTCTCTGTCTGTCTCTGTCTCTCTCTCTCTCTCTCTCTCTCTCTCTCTCTCTCTCTCTCTCTCTCTCTCTCTCTCTCTCTCTCTCTATCCCTCTCCCTCTCCCTCCCTTCCCCCACCCCCTGAAACAATCTGGGCTGTAGTTCTTTGTTCTTTTCTGGAACATTTTAAACCTGAAGCGGACCTACATGCGAACCACTGAACAGTCACTTGCTAAGGATCTGTTCATGCTGTGCTGTTTGAAGTCTATATGGCATCCGTATCAAGCTCCATGATTTCATTTCCTAGCTTGGGTCCTTTTGCACTTGAACATTGTTTAACTGTGGGTCAGTGTCTGTGAGGGCCTGGAGGGAGGTGGTGTAAAGGGCAGCAGGTCTTTTGGTGCCCATAACAACATGATGTTTATGGTCTTTCCTCTTTTCTTTCTTGGGGCAGTAGTGGGGCTTGAATTCAGGGACATGCTTTCTTGATTATTTTTTTTCTACTCCAGGCTGGCATTGCTACCACTTGAGCCATAGCTCTACTTCTGTCATTTTGCTGTTGGAGATAAATGCCTCTTGGATTTGTCTGCCCAAGATTGGAACAAAGATCCTCATTTCACATCCTCCTGAGTAGCTAGGATTACAGGTGTGAGCCAAGAGAGCTTGGATTCTCACAATCTTTAGTGATTTCTGGTATTCTGTGTTAGGAATGGGACATCATTGTGAGATGTTCTAGTAAAAAAAGCAGTGGACTCCTTGCAAGGTCTGCACAGGACATAGACATTCACAGACATACAAAAGGTCCTCACTTATTCCATATTGCCAGGTTCAGCCCCTAGCATCAGTTAAGACATGCTGAAAAACATGTACATACACAAATGCAACGACAGCAGAAATTCACTATTCCTTTAGGAGTCTTGCATAGAATTTTATATTCCATTTGACCTTTAGTTTGAGGCACAAAAATTCACGAACATAAAAACGGCTAAAACAGCTCAAGCTGCTTGTGAAATTGCAGAGTAGGAACCTCAGCTTGCTACAAATTGGTCTAATTAAGCCTTATTAAAATTGGTACCCTAGGGTGAGTGTGTATCTCTTGCACAAAGAATGACATGGCAGAATCCTCCACACAATGCAGGGAATTCGAATGCTTGGATGGAGGAATTTTCCAAATGGGGATAGCAGGAGAGCCAGGAACAGCAGCTCTGCACCACGGAGGGATGGATAACTGCTCCATAATTGCAGCTTTTATTCGAGAAAATTAAATAGAAATGAAAACACAAGCCATGTCCTGTCTCTGCAGTGTCTTAGAAATCCACATCCAGGCAGCTAGGGGAGCTTTGGGGTGGGGGTGGGGTGTGGACTTCAAAAAAGCTGTAAAGCACTGGGGACAAAAAGCCGCCAGGCCACTCTGCCTCCTCTCCTCTCCTATCTTCTGCTCTGTTCTCCTCTCCTCTCCTTGCCTGCCTACCCTCCTCCCTCCTTCCCTCCCTTCCCCTTCCTTCCTCCCCCAGAACTGGAAATTTCAATGCAAGTTCTAGCATTTCCTAGACAGGTGTCTACCACTTGAGCCACACCCTCTGCTCTGCATCTTGTTTTTCTTTCTCCTTTCCTGAAGCCTCAGGCTGGCTCTTCACAAACAGGGGAGGTTTCCACCAGGCGATGTCTGCCCAAGCGACGGTCATGCTCACCTTGTCCAAAGCTGTTGTGGTAGCATGATGGGCCAAGCCTCTGGCATGGGGTCCCAGTAGCTCCACCATCACAGGGCAGGAGAGTGTGCTGCCAGGTCTTCCTCTGTCCTCAGATACTCTCCATCGCCCCTAGAGGCCTAAAGTGGAATTGCCCCAGTGGAGATCAGTGGAAGGTGGTCCCAGGTTGCAGTGAGGAGGCTGGGAAGGTGTGCTACTACCATAGCCCAACACCGGAACTTTGAGGGTCAGTAACCCAGGGTGTTCTTTTTGACATTCTGTGTTTAAAAACCCATTAGGGTGTGTCTAACTGCCTTCTTTCATATTCCTAAACTACCACTTCCTGCTGACACTAGCTCTTACTTGCTTGCTTGCTTAGGGCTCCTGCTCTGCCACTGGAACTACACCTCCACTGCTAGATAATTGGAGATGAATATTCTGGATATTCCTGCTTGGCCTGAATTTAAACTGAAATCCTCCAGATCTCAGCTTTCCATGTAGCTAGGATTATAGACCCAATCCATCAGTGCCCATCTTAAGCTAAACTCTTAATACTTTTAGAGATTTGAGTTTATTTGAGAGGGAATCTAAAGAACATGAGAGAAACTGAGGAGAGTAAATGGAAATCCAATCTAAGGAAGTACGATTAAGCTAGTTATTGCTCTGAGTGTCTTGGGGCTCAGTTCTAGTGCACAGCTGTAATGCACAGACATATTTTCAGAATTTTCTACCAGATTCCGAATCTTTAATGATCAAAAATTGTCCCTGCGGCAGTAACTTTATGGGTCTTCCACGGATACTTGGGTATCTGAATAGCTGCAGGAACTTGTACAAGAATCTCATAAAGGAGCACAAAACCTTCAGGGATGCCAGCAAGGTGGCTCACTGTAATCTGAACCACATGGGAAGCTGAGATAAGGAGGATGGTGGTTTCGGGCCAGCCTAGGCAAGAAGAGACCCCATCTCAACCAACAAATTTTGGGTATGGTGATTCATGGTTGTCATTCCTGGACCATGGTCCAGGTTATCCTGGGCCAGAAATGAGATCCTTTTGAAAAACCAATGAAAGCAAAGAGGGGTTGGGTGTGGACCAAGTGTAGAGCACCTTTCTCTGTAGCACAAGGCTGAATTCAAACTGAATTCAAACAAAAAAAATGAAGAGGAAGAAAAAAAGGAAAAGAAACCTTAAAATATGAAACAGGAGATACAGCAAGGTGCAGCAGGGGCAAAAGTGCTGGCAGGCTACTCCCACAACAGCTGGTTGCCACAGCAACTGTTGTGAGGAAAGGGTTGCCCGAGAGGCCAGGAGAGGGTGTAACACCTGAGTCAGCCTTGATTGTACTTTCTCTCTCCTGCTTGCCAAGTACAAGTCACCCTATGACCTCAACACCCACACAGCCATCAACAATCTCTAATCCACCTGTCCTGTCTGCATGTAATCAGTCTCCATCTTTACCCCTGCTTCCTTGCCCAGACCCCTAACCATGCTACATACATACATGGGCGCATGCTCTCGCATGTGTGTGTGTGTGTGTGTGTGTGTGTGTGTGCGCGCCCATGCACGCGCACACAGACACACACATACACAGGCACACACACAGCATGCAGGCAAAACCTTTAAAATCTCTTATTATAGGTCATCTTTCCCTTTCTCAAAACTCATTCACCTCACTCAGAATTAAACACCAGATACCTTCTATGGCCAATATAAGCCTGCAGTCTTTAGTCCCTTTCTCCCTTTCTGCTATGGTTTGGGGTTGATGTCAGCTCCAAAACTAACATTAAAGCTTAATTCCAAACACACTGATATTAAGTAGTTGGTCTGCAGGTAGCAGTTAGGTCACAAGAAGTTGACCCTCAGGAATGTGTTAGAATCTTCCAAGGCAGCTGGAGGGGTAACCTTTTCTCTTCTGCCCTTCCACTATAGGAGAGACATCTTCTACCCTCTTTGGAAGCAGAGGCCAGGCTCTCACCAGACACTCAAATTGCTGGTGCCTTGATGTTGCTCTTTTCAGCCTTCAGAACTGTCAGCAATAAATTCCCGTTGTTTGTAATTACTCAGGCTCAGGTATATCATTACAGCAGGAATTGACTATTTGACCTCGTTTTGTACTTACCTCTCCACACCTCACTCACTGCCAGTCACTATGTCATTTCTACTCTTTCTATACTCCCAGACATATTTCCACTTCAAAGCCTTTATACCTGCTGTTCCTGCTCCCCAGAATGTTCTTTCTTTTGGTATTCACTCTGCTCAGCCCCTCACCTCATGCAAGGTTTGGCACAGATATCAATTTATTGGAAGGATTCTCTCTAATCATCCAACTTAATACCATCTGACACAGAATAACAAAAATTCAATTTAGTGAGGATCCTCCAGAGGGCAGGGGATCAAACCAACTTAATCAGATACTGTTTTTAGTGTCTACATAGAAAAAGTACCACTGGCTGGGCACCAGTGGCTCATGCCTGTGATCCTATTGACTCAGGAGGCTGAGATTTGAGGATCATGGGTCAAAGTCAGCCCGGGTAGGAAAGACTGTGAGACCCTTATCTCTGCAGAGATAACCACCAGAAAACTGGAAGTGGCATTGTGGCTCAAAATGGTAAAATACTAGCCTTGAGAAAAGGTTCAGGGATGAAACTGAGGCCCTGAGTTGAAGCCCCACTACCCACCAAAACAAAACCAAATAAAACACTAACAGAGCGTAGGCCATGGAGCTAAGTGTATCCTGAGAGATGCTGTTTGTGTTCTGCTTCTCTGCCCTTCATTATTTGTAATGCTATAATGTAGGTGGCAGCTTGGCAAAGTGGAAGATGCTAGTTATGGGTACCTTTAGTCCCATGTGTTCTGGACAAAAGCTCCAGTACTATCTAAGGGAATCTGAATATGCCCTCTTTCAGATTAATAGGGGCCCTGATTCACACTAAGTGCTTTGGAGGTCTTCAGATGGATCCTTGGTCTCAGCACAAACAAGCACCTTCTTCTTTGTGACAACATGTATATTAGGGTCCAGTTCCCCAATATTAGGGTCCGTGATCAAAGGAAAGAGTCTGACACAAAAGCAAAAGTTAGACAGAGTTTTATTCTGCCTAGCATTGAGAATCATACTGACCGGTCAAAGCCATCTCTAAGATGTGAATGAGAGAGCGACCACACTTAATCTCACAGGCTACTTTTTTAGGCCACCAGCCATGGGGTTGGGCTTGGCCATACACAGGTGGCCAATAGAATTTCAGCATACTTGAGTGACTCCTGAGGCGACCACTGACACCTTTGCTGTTTGAACCAAGTTATCATCTTGGCAGGCTTCCGGCTCACTGCTCTGATGACAAAGGAAAGGGGAAGGGTGCTTTCCTTACCCTGGTAGACAAAGGGGGGAGGGAGGAGCTCTGGTAGCTCCACCTGGTCAGGCTGCACCTGTAATCTGAGCTCTGTTATCAGGGAATTTACAGCCCCCAGCTTGATGTTTAGCAAGTCAAATACTCCTTTGTCATGAGGCTGGGAAATGCCTATAGGGGATGGAAGAGGGGTCTCTACATTTTAAGGGGATATCTAGAGAGGGGTCCCTTCAATGTACTTGCCTGTGACTGTAATTAATTTTAATCTAAGAGAATATAGAGGTAAAAATCATTTTAGATCATAGATTTCAGATCATAAACAGAGATACACTGCTGAGAAAGAAGGAAGGAAGAAAAGTAGGTGCCTGGGTGTTGGGGTTAGGAAGTCAGTACAACATGAGTGCATGTGGAAAACACATATATCTAAGGACAATGGCACTGCATGGGTCAAGGGAGTGGTCTGCAGGAGGATGAGAAAATACAGGATGAGAAAATGCTGTGTGATGCACTAGTTAACTTAATAAAGTTTTATTAGGACATAGCCATGCTACTTTTCTTCTCATATTTTTGGGGGCTATGTTAGGAGTAGGACAGAGTTGAGCCATTCTAACAGAGATACTATGGTGCACAAAGCCTGAAGTATTTACTATCTACACATCTACAGATAAAGTTTACTGACTTCAGGGCTATGGGAAAAAAGTTATAGATTGAGAATTAGGCTGACCAAAATTCTGAACAACTGGTCTACCTGAATGACTTAGAGGCTTATGTGAGCAACTGATCTACCCTCAAAGAACCTTGGCTCCATAATGTATCCTATGTGCACAGGATACAAGCTGGATTAATTCACTTTGGTGTATTTTCATTTAAATTTTTTCTAGTTGAAAGAAGGTTCGCAGTACAAATTGATTAAACAACAATATCCAAAAAATATATGAAAATGCCATAGGAGAATATGTGTATCTCATGGGACTATTGTGACAATCTGCTGTAAGTACAACTGGGAAGTGCTGAAGCTATAGTCCTTTCTCTGTGATCACTGAAGATAAAGCCCAGATGGGACCTCATCCCAAAGAAGAGGGACAATCACTCCTCAAGCTATCCCTGCTTAGCACTGATCATCTATGAATCCTCTCCTAACTGGGAAAATGAAGTTGAGTCTAGAACCATCTCTGGTGTTCTAGGCTTGAAATGGGGAGATTTTTAAAGAACTTCTAATTATATTGGTAGCAGGTAGAAATGAAAATTAGGTTAGAGGAGAATCAGGAGGGACCTGTCCAAAGCCTGGTGGCTGTCCCTCTGAGAGTGCCAAGGGACTGTTCTCATAAGATGTTTCTGTTATTCTTGTTGAGCCCTGCCCACCCTTTTTCTGTATCTCATGTTTGGCAGGGGTTTTGTTTTCATTTTGTTTTGTTTGGGATTTTTCTACTCAAAACAATCCTACAGATTCCAAGTAGTAGTACTTGAATAGCAGTAGCTTCAGTAGCCAGTGCCAAGAGCCCAGGATTGGCCATCAGTGAGCAAAAACTAGCTTTGTGGTTCACATTCCCTATTGACAACTAGTATGACCTTGAAAAAGTTGCTAAATCTTTCTGAACCCACCCCCCCACTGACTATGTAATGAAGACAATCCAGACTCATTAAATCATTGAGAGAATTTTAATGAGATTGAATACCTCCCTTCACCACCTCTTCCCCTGCCCTTTATAGAAACAGTGGAAACACAAATTAGATGCATTAAAGTCAGAGGCAGCCTCTATTGTCATTTGCAATAGATGAATCTTGGCAAGCTAGGTGCCTGATTTTTTTAAGCTTTGCTAACATATATATGGAAAATATGGAGGAGTTTATCACTCACGTCCTACAGAGCCAGCTCCCACGGGTCTGAGGATGTTTAAAACAGAAACACAATTAAATATAGACCAAGATCACCGAAGGACAAAAATCTTTCTGTGAAAGTCAAGCCAATTAGGAGAGATTGTTAGGAATCTCTCGACTGACTCTCTGTTGGAGTTAAGTTGAAAATCCTAGATAAAGAAATGAATCATTTTATTTGTTATAGAATGTGTTTACCTTGAAAAGGGAGGCATAGGGCTGTGAATTAGGAAAGCACAAATGCATTATTAGAATTCTTTTTGGTCATATTGCCCCCTCTCCCCAGTCTCAGAACTTGAACTCAAGGCCTGGATGCTGTCTCTGAGTTTTTTTCACTCGAGACTAGCGCTTTACCACTTGAGTTACAGTTCTACTTCCATTTTTTCTGTAATTGGAGATTAGTCTCATGGATGTTCCTGCTTGTACTGGCTTTGAACCTTGATTCTTTGATCTCAGCCTCTTGGTGCCCTGCTTTATTGGGGTTTGAACTTAAGGTCTTAGAATTTTTAGACTGGTCCTCTACCACTTGAAACATGCTTCCAGCCCTGAGGTTATTAGCATTCTTCAGGCTATGCTGTGGGTCATGTCCATTTTCTTGTGGCCTTTTCCTTTTCAGGTAAGCAAAATGTGTGGCAGAGGCAGGTGACCTGACCAGATACAGCAGGCCACTCAATGATAAAGCCAGGACTCAAAGTCTGTTTGACTAACCTGGTTTTCCCAGTTATCTGAAATCCTAACAGTAAGACATAGACAGACAGGACTCTTGTTGAGTTCCAGCCATCTATTGATGGAGGGAGAGGCAGGTGAGGAAAGATTCACCCAACAGTGAAATAAGGATAGTGTGTCTTACCAGCACTATCTTGACTATGTGGATGATGGGGAATTGAGTGTAAATGGCACCATCTTGTCTTCATGGTAGAGGCAGAGAAGTTATACAATCAGGTATTAGCTGTGTCTGAATTCCTAGAGACAGAGGCCAGGATATGGGTGATAGGTTACTGGATCTGCCAGTCCTGTGTTTTGAACTCAAGAGACTGGAGTTTCCTGTGACCCTGCCTCCTGGCCCTGACCCCATTTAGGACTGGACCAGCTCAGGCATGGGCGCCATGCCTCCTGTCTCATATCTCATGTCTCCATTCTCTCCTCCAGTCACCATGGTGTCCCACTTCAGATCTCCATTGGAGTTGATCTGGTTTGTTGGTATTGTTTTTCTGCTCTTTCTTTCTTCTGCTTTCATGGCTCAGTTTCTTAACATGTTAAGTGCATTCAAGAGTCTGCTGTTTTTCCCCCCCATTTGTAAGGAAATGGAAAACTTAGAAAAAATCATATTAAGTGAACTAAGCCAGACTCAAAGGAACATAGGCTCAATGGTTTCCCTCATTTGTCATAATCAGTAGAAACCTTGGGCTCTCCTAGCAGAGATTTACAATAGAACAAAACCTAGATACATAAGGCCATATAGTATGACGCTAAATGAAAGGACCTCCAGGATATAGAAACAAAAGCCATATAATGAGTGATTGTTGTCCTTAATGTACTATGTTATCTCTCATCTCTTTTGCTGTCCCTTGGTTATCTCATATTGTTATAGTATTTCACCCTGTTATCTGATATATTGTATATATGCATTTTGGGTTATTTGAAATCTGATAGAGAAGGGGGAGAAAGCAAGATGAGGGGTGGAGGTGGGGGGAGGGAAATGGGGACCAAAACATGAGAAAGGGTATCAATGTTTGGTGAATATAATGTAACCCTTCTATTAATTATAATAAAAATATATGTGAAAAAAAGAGTCTGCTGGTTTTTGTGTCAAGAGTCCACCCACAATCACTGGCTGTCCAATAAAGACTCCCAATATGCCCTCTAAAAATGTGGCTTCTCTGGTTTTCATGACTGAGTTCCTGTACAACAGTATTATGGCTATGGAGCTTGAAGACAATCAAGAAACTTGCATTGGTTGGTGCTGGGGACTCAGGCCTGTAATCTTAGCTACTCAGGGGACTGAGATTTGAGCATTAAGGTTGGAAGTCAGCCAGAGCAGAGGAGTGTGAGACTCTCATCTCCAATTAACCACCAGGAAACTGAAAGAGGCAATGTGGTTCAAAGTGGAAGAGCACTAGCCTTGAGCAAAAACTTCTCAGGAACAGCCCAGGTCTAGGAGAGCGGTCCTCTTCCCAAGGTCACATTGTCCAGTGAAGGACTAGGGTGTGGAATCAGCAGGAGATTGCATATTTGTATTTACATTTAACAGTTCAAGTGAGAAACAGAAACTTTCCCTCTATTTGCATCGCCTTGCCTTCTCCTATTTGGAATCCCTTGTGTTACATAGTCTCTGAAAATGCCAAATACACTTCTAGATACTAACATAATTTTTGCTTCAGCTGATCCCAAATTAAGGACAATCCATAGTGCTTATTTATATATATTTTTCCAGTATGCTTTCTTCCTTTAGGATATTCTAATATTTTCTTTACTATTATATGTATATATGTATTTATATGTAGGTACATATGTATGTGTATATGTATACGATTTTGAACTTATGCACCTGGCTGGCACTATACACCTTGAAGAGTACCCCAGACCCATTTTGTTGCTGGTAAATTATGAGATAGGGTCTTGCTTCCTTCCCTGGTATGTTCCTTAACACGATCCTCATATTCATGCTTCCAGCCATGACAGGTGCAAACCACCATGCCTAGCTTTTTGAGATGGGGTCTCCAGGACAATTTTTTAAAAAATCTGACTGGTCTGAAGTGTGACCTAGTAGTAGAGTGCTTCCCTAGCATGCACGAAGCCCTGATTCCTTGGTACCATATACAGAAAAAGGCAGAATGGTGTTGTGGCTCAAGTGGTAGAGCGCTAGCCTTGAGATAGCTTAAGGACAGTGCCTAAGCCCTGAGTTCAAGCCTCAGGACTAACAAATAAAGAATCTGGGCCGGTCTGAAAGTATGGTTTTGGTGGGGGGGGGGGTCCTCTCAAGTAGCTAGAATAGCAAGAACCTGGTTGAGAGCTCCTTTTTGAGTCAAGAACTTCCTTTCGCAATTCTTAGAGATCTGCTACTAACAAATGTTCTTACTTTCCCATCTGAAGTAGTTTGGATTTCTCTTAATTCTTGAAGTTTTTTTTTTGTCTTGACTGAAGTAGAATTTGTGTTTATTTTCCTTGTTTCAAAAATGCTGTCTCATTCCTGGATTCTGCAAAACCCGTCATCATCCTGATTACTTTCCTCTGTAGTGAAGGCATTGCATTTCCTCTGCGGTGTATATTTTGTTTTATTTTCAGGACTTTCACTGTAATGTGTCTTGCTATAGATTAATTTGGTTTTTATTCTGTTCAGAATACAGTAAGCTTCTAGGATATAGGCTCATGTCATTTGCTGAGTCGGGAAATTTCAGACATCATTTTTCTATGATTATCTCCAGGTTACCTCATGTTTCACTTGCATAGCCCCCCCCCCCCCCCCCCCCCCGTGCCATGCTTATTCTGTTGGCTTTCCCTTCCTGTGTTCTTCCTTCTCAGATCCATCAGTTTCGACTGTTCTGCCCTCAAGGTCATTGAGCTTTTCTTGCCTTTGTTATTGATTATATCCACAAGCTCTCCTAAAATTTGGTTTTGTGTATTTCAGTTCTAAATTTCCCCCTCAGTTTTTTTTCTGTTGAGACTTTGTATTTTTGTTTTCTAGTTTCAGAGGCATTCTTAGTTGCTCATTGAAGCAGCTTTCTGGTAGACATCCTAAAATCCTCATCCTCTCAATTCCAGCAGCTGTGTTATCTCAGCTTTGGCATCTGTTAATTTTCTTTTCTCATTCACTTGAGACTTGCAGGTTTCCTGGTAGGAGTGATTTTCAGGTGCTCCCTGGCCATTTGGGCTATATTGCTGAGACTCTTACATTTTCTGTTTTAACTATGCATTAGTTTGCTAGGCCTGCCTTAACAAAACAACACAGACTGGTGAGAGTTAATCTATTTCTCTACAGTTCTGGAGGCTACAGATCTGATATTAAGGTATCATCTGGGATGGTTTCCATGGAGACCTCTCTCCTTCTCTGGCCATTTGGTCATCCAACCAGGCATGCACCCCTGCTGACTCTGCACCACAGGCCTCTCCTTTTACAAGGACATTGGTCAGACTAGATCTGGTTCTACCCCAACATTGTAACTTAATCAAGGCACTTCTTCATGGTGCCACATTCTGAATTACAGGGGTTAGGGCTTCCACAAAAGAGTGAAGGGTGAAATCTTAATTCAGAAGAACTTTCTTCCTCTCCTACCTGGCAGTGGGAGTGAATGGAGGAGTTCATATTTCCCTTTCCATCTCCAGGGAGTCCCTGGGGCATCTGTTACTACTGAGCTCCAGGTAGTACCAAGACTCTGCTGACATCACCCTGGGTGATGCAGAGGATGCCCATATGGCATCAGTGCAAATCAGGCCTCACAACCTCTAGGGATGTAAGAACATGACTCTTTGTCCAGCCTGCTCCCACCACATCCCAGCAGGAGACTTGGGAATCCTCTTAGCAGACTTGTGAGCACAAAATAACTTAGGTAGCCTTTGCTGATATGGGCGCCAAAACCCATTTTACCCATCAAGTTTTACTAGCACAGGCAGTTATTTCTATCTCATTGTCCCTTTGTTAATACAAGCTAGCAAGAGAATACATTTCTTAAGACTCTTGATCCCCTTGGTGCTTGGGTCAGCTAGTTTACACCAGCTCCTAGTGTGGGAAACAGGAAAGTCCAGATTCCATTTCATTGGTTCCAGGGACCCTATCCTATCTGCTCTCATAGCTCCACACATTAGAGGAGCGTGCGTGAGTGTGTGTGTGTGTGTGTGTGTGTGTGTGTGTGTGTGTGTGTGTGTGCATGTACCCCAGTCCTTGAGCTTGAACTTAGGGACCTGAGCACTGTCCCTGAGCTCTTCTGCTCAAGGCTAGTGCTCTACTACTTGAGCCATAGTTCACTTGAAATAAAAGTCTCTAATGATAAGAGTCTTTTCTGCCCTGGCTAGCTTTAAGCGAGGATCCTCAGGTTGCAGCCTCATAAGTGGCTAGGATTACAGGCATGAACCAATGGTACCCACAATGTGTATAACAGATTTTGCCTAGCTCCTCTTGGGTTTCTATAGTTCTATTTTAAAAATGTTTTATCTACTTGAAACTTATTTTGTTTACAAAGTTGATGAATTACTGATTTAACAAATGCCAAATCAACATATCAAAGCCACAAAACATCCTTTCGCCTGTTGTTTATAGTGGGCTGAGGTGTTTTTGAAGAGTGATCCTATTTATATAAATGTGAAAATTGGCTCTAAAACGACAGCTAGAATTTCCACTGTCTACTATGTTTATTACAACTTTCACCCAAATAACACCTTTATGTTTTAAATACAACTTTATGTTACTATGTGATATGCCCAGTGTTTTTATGAACAGTATCTTATTTAGACCTCTCAATAACCCAGTGAAATAGCATTCCCATTTTTTTAAACAAGCAAATTAATTAACTTGCCAGGGCTGCATGCTAATTAACAACTGAGCTAGGATCATAAGTAAAATATTCTGACTTGAATTCAATATTTTTTTCTTTATGTGTGCAGAAGACATAAGACTTTTCCTCTCAAGATTATAGACTGTCTGGAATATGCTGAAATTAGATCAACAAAGCCGTGTTACTACATATATATCACTGGGGACACTGAAATGATTTAAACAGATATTTTTAATATCCTTTTTAATATACATGTCATGAGGCTTTTGTCTTCTGCTTTTTAAATAACTTGTCAGCTCTCTTTCCAAGGAACTCCTCCTGCCCCATCCCTGTAGGGAGCATATACAACTCACACCATGGAAACAAACAGAAGCATTTAAAGATGATTTTGTTTCCTTTGTTATAAAGTATAATTGCCTCAGCAAGCATCAAGCCCTGAGTTTAGACCCTAGTGTTACCACCAGGAAACATACAAACAAACAAATGCAAAAATAGCTGGAACACCTTTCCAAAATAGGAGAACTGAATCTAAAGAAAAAGTTGATAAAAGCATCAAAGTGTTTCTGAACAGCATAAGGAAAAAGAATTTCCAAAATAGCAGCAGTCATCATTTCCATATGAATTGTTAGGAACAATCTTTGGAAACTGGGGAATATGCATGTATGTCCCTCACCTCAGGAAGCAATGAGACAAGTATCATGAGGCAACAATGTAACAAGAAGAGCAACTGAGCAGTGAAGAAGGAGAGAGAGGGAAGGGCATGAACTAGAAGTCGGGCAGCTGGGAACAGCCTGGGCTGAGGCTGGTGGTTCTCAAGTAGAACTTACGGTGACTGAACAAAAAGGATGGTGAATAGATGATGTGCCACATTGGAAGAAGTTCAAGGGAGAGAGGTTTGAGATCTCCACAGGGGACAAGTAACCTGCCTCATTTTGACCCCGCCTTTGTCAAGTAGATGGGGAGGAGGTGACCTCCTTGTAATGATTGAAATGTGTATGTCCCTCCCAAATTCATATTTTGAATCCATCAAGGATGTGGCTGTAGGAATAAGCCTTTAGGCCATGTGATAAATGAGCATCGGTGTCCTCACAAAAGAGGCCTCCAGCAAACAGCCTGTTTCCTATAGGACCCTTGAAGGTTCCTGCCTAGTGCAGCTTCTCATCAGACACCAGGAATGCTGCTAGCTTTTCCTTGCACTTCCTGCCCCACCCTATTGCAGAAGCTCTTGGCAACTCAGGTGTGGCTTCAACTAGCTGGTTCAGGAATAATGCACAAGACACCCAGCTTAGCCTGGGCTTCAGAGAATGTGAGTAGGGTTATAGATCAACTATGCACTTGGAATCTGGGACCACAGAGCAGAAGAATACAGAGTGAGATTCCAGCTGGTGTCAGGATGGGGAGAATGCTGGGCACACGACTCAGGCAGAGAGTCACAGAGAAGTCAGGCTACTGTAAAAGAATCTTGTGGGGGCGGGTGTTTATTGTGCCTTGTTGTAGCCGGTTAAGTGGACTAGGTCATTCTTCAGACTGGAAAACACTCTACTTATGAATTGATGGAGAAGTATGGCACCATGTGTTCTGTTTTTCTTTCTTTTCTTTTTTTGTCAGTCATGGGACTCGAACTGGGGGCCTGGGCTCTTTTTACTCAAGGCTATCCACCAGTCTATCCACTTTGAGCCACAACATGACTTCTGGTTTGGGGGTGGTTCATTGGGAGATAAGAGTCTCAGGACCTTTCCTGCCTGGGTTGGGTTTGAATTGTGATCCTCAGATCTCAGCCACTTGAGTAGCTAAGATTATAGACATGAGCCACTGGTGCTTGGCTTGGTACTGTGTATTCTGAGTCCTGAGGATGGATGGGATAGAAGACAAACTTCAAATGTCTTCTCTCTAGGAATTTTCCTCTTATCCTCTGGGTAGAGTACCCTTTCTTCTCTATACTCCAACTGTACCACCTACTCTTCTCAACATAGATCTTACTGTGATCCAGTTGAATTAGAGACCCATGAGCCTCAGCTTTACTCATTTCTGTAACACCACAATCCCAAGTACAAACAATATTGTTGACAATATTGTTGCATAATTTTGTCATAATTAAAGAATGCTCAAATGGAGTATGTGTGAATATCCAGGCAAGAAGGCCCCCAACTGAGACTTCACAGTGATCAAAACATGTGAAAATCTAACCAGCTAAAGTTAACTTTTGAAATAACTCAATAGAAGAATATGCCTTTGCTAAGGTGAAAAGGACAATTATTCAGGTTTCATAAAGCAACAGGGACAAACTCTCATCAGTACTCAGATGATGATAAAGATGGATAGCTGACATTTTCTAAGCCTCCCCTTGATGTCTCTATCTAGAGAGACTTATGAAGAGATTAAGCAATAAGATGGATTGTGGGAACTTAAAAGAGCGTGTAATATTAAATCCATGACCTCATTTAGGCTTCAGTTGCTTGGTAAATGTGGGCACATGGCTTAACTTGGAGCTTTTCTCATGCAATGCAAAATCTCTGTGGGAGGACCGATTTAAAAGTTATGCACGTCACTTAGCACAGTGGCCAGCATATGCTATTTCTCAATTAAATATACTTCATGCCATGTGTAAACTCTCCCCTCATGGGTGCAGGCCAGTTGGAGGGCTGGGTATATTCTGGAGGTCAGATGTGGACAGGACAGGGAGCTTGGATCCCTCATCAAAGCCTGCCATTGGGCCCGGGGATGGGCTGAAGGCTCTGCAAATGCTGATGATGAATCTGGGCTGCTGGAGTCCACAGGGGATGATCCCTTGCAAACAGCTCGAACTGTAGAGAATTCAGTCCTTGCTCAAATGATTCCCTGTCAATGGTGATTACATCAATTCACTTCTCTTAGCAATAAGCAGGAGACTAAATAATGACCAGGCTTCCATTTGAAGTTCATGTCCTATTCATGTGTTGGATAAGGAAATCTCCAAGTGGATCTCAAAGGGGTATGTACAGAGCCTGCATCTCCCACACCGCTACAGTGACTTACACATTGCTTCCATGTAGTCTGATAGTTTCACCAGGCCACCAGTCTACAAACAGCCTGGTTACATTTACTTTCAGGCTGCGGAAGCGTCTTTAGCATTCTTTGTTTCTCCTTTCTAAGGCCTAGTGAATGTGGAAGAAAAGCCCAGCTTGGCTGATGCTGCTTCTTCTGGACATTCATGCAATGGCTCTGTTCTAAGCTGATGATGTGTCTGTCAAGAATGAACTCAGTGTTTCCAGGAGTCATTTGCTTTGCTTCAATCAGCCCTGAGTCTTTTCTGCCTCACTAGAATAAGAAGGTCACACAGGCTCCACAGTCAGGCCTGCTGACCAGGGTGGAAACCACGAGACACCCTTTGAGAAACCTGGAGAAAGAGACTGGGTTGAGTACCAACATGGCTGCATACAGAGAGCAGAACAGAAAACAGAGAATTGCTCTATCTTGGCCCTGCTGATGAAGATACTGAGGAAGCAAGTGTTCCTGGGGTACAGCAAAGTCACCCACGACTGTCAAGGTAACTCTGACTTGTTTCTACTGATAGATTCTGTAGTCCTACCCATCTCCATCTGCCTTGGACTCTGTGGAAGTCTGCACATGGTGCTCTTTCTCCTGGTGACCTTCAGGCTACTGGCTGCTGTGGTGACTGTCTGAAAATTCAAGGCTCCACTGCGGTTGCAAAGTGCTCTCTTCTCTCTGTTCTGGCAGATCCAGTGGGCTTGCTTTTCCATGATGATAGAGTGAGAAAGAGTCTCTGTTTCCCCAAGAGGGTCACACCTTTTGCAAGCATGGCACAGGTTACTTTTATGTCCATGTAGTTCTTTCATTATTTTTTGCCAGTCCTAGGCCTCGAACTCAGGGCCTGGATACTGTTCTTGGGCTTTCTCAAGGCTACAGCTCTACCACTTGAGCCACAGCACCATTTCTGGCTTTTTTTCTATGTATGTGGTACCGAGGAATCGAACCCCAGTCTTCGTGCATGCTAGGTAAGCACTCTATCACTAGGCCAAACTCCCTGCCCTCCTATCCATGTGGTTCTTGGGTTCTTGTCTCTCCTCTGAGGACTCAGGCAGCCCAGTGAGAGAGAAGTTGATTTGTGTGTCTCGACTTTGAGCTGTAGCCTGTCACTCCTGGAGACCAGGTCCTCAGTGAGATCCACACGTGACATTTGCTATGACAGTGCATCCTTCTCTTCAGCTTGCGGCTCTCCTGCCATAGGAGGGGGAGGGGGTCTTTGGGAAAGGAGGTGGTGGTTACTTTCAAGGACTTGTCTTTCTCCACAACTCCTTTTTTTCTTTCACATGAGATCACTGCCGAGCTCATGCAGTGATCTCATGCAGCCTACATTGCATTTCAGACATGCGTGGACAGCACAGGGATCACGAGTTGGTTAGAGTAGCTAAAGCATTGCTCTCACGATGGCAATTAGGATTGACTTGGATAATGAGGCAACTTATCCCTGGAAGAGTCATCGCCAGTGCCTTGAGCCAGACTGTTATTACCAGTCCCTTGGAGTTGGTTTTCAGGATGGCACCTTTCTGCCTTCTTGAGCTCGGGTCCCTCATTGCCTCCCCGCATTTGCCATACTAACAGATACTTAATGTTAGTGCCTAAATAAAATTGGCCCTGATAGGGTGTGTGCATAGCCTGGGAAATCTCAGGCAGCCTCAGAAGCTCCAAGATATAAATATGCTTGACAGGGGCTGACGGAGGTGCCAGAGCCTTTTCTGTGGAGGGTGTGATGTCTTCTGTTTCAGAGTTCATACCCATGCTTGTACTATCTATCCACTTATCTTTCACTGGTGTGCTAGTTGAAGGGTCTTCTGGAATTTGTTGTCAGGATGAGTTCTGACTGCCCTGGAGATGGATGAGCTGGCCTAGGACTTACCCCTAAACATATGTCATATAGGAAGCTAGAAGAGTAGCCAGAGAGCTACTGTTATGTGGACATTTCTTGGCACACTAAAGGAAGAGGGTGAGGGATTGCAGTTCATTTGTTTTGTATGCATTAATAGGTATCAAGAGGGGGAAATTTAAGGGCAAAAAAGTAGGAATTTCATGTGCGCAACAGCTTACACATCCTTTTTTTTTCATTAAGGCACCAAACAACTCTAACAGCAAGCAAAATTACATGAAATGAAATTCTGAACAGTAAAAGTAGCCTTTCTTGAAATCCAAGACTTAATAATTTAGCTAATGTGTAGCTAGGAACCACATCCCTTTGACCTGTCTTCATGACCCCATTTCTATTAGAATGGCTGGTTTTGAGACTTTAATTTGTATCTGCAATCAGGCTTTTCTTCCTCATTTGGCCCCCAGGCGGAATTCCTCCACTACTGGGGGAGTGTCCCTAGACACTTGCCTGGATACGCTAACCCCAGCCCACAACTTGGTTCCTGGCTCTGTCATAGAATTGTCATGTTGCTTTGGGGCCCATCACTTTAGCATCTCTGGGTTTAGGTTTTGATCTGTTCCCTAAGGTTCCCCAGCTCAGCAGGATGCTTTCTCAGGAATGAACTATTTTACCATATTATACAGGGCTTCCGTTCTTCCATTACATTTTCCATCCCTCTCCCTATCTCATGGCTCCTCCTCATCCCTCAGTAGATATGAATACAAGCACTGCTTCTCCATCACTTCCCTTGTTTTTTCCTGTCTCTCCTACCTACTCTAAATTCCCTTCCATGGTAATGGATTGTTGCTATTTACTCTAGTCATGGAGAAGAGAAGACACTTAAACCATGGACTTCTGGATTGAAGACTTCTATTTTATTTCTTAGAATGGTAGCCACAACTTCCTCAGATTAAAAAGAAACCTTTAAGTAGTTTTCCACAGGAGTTGCCATTCAACAAAGCAGTTTATGAGTATAGTGCATCTTGATTGATGTAGCCCTTTCAATGTTCACACCCTTTTCTGGATTTTGCCACTGAGTTTTTACTACAGAGAGAAAATTTCACTCAACCTAAGAGTTCTTTATAATTTATCATTCCAAGCTGGGACAATTTTGACAATCACAGGAAGCACCCATAAAGTAATAGGAGTAAGGCCACAGTTTGGCCTAATGATAGAGTGTTTGCCTGGCATATACCAAGACCAGGGTTCGATTCCTTGGTACCACATATACAAAATAAAAGCCAGAAGTGGTGCTGTGGCTCAAGTGGTAAAGCTGGAGCCTTAAGAAAGCCCAAGGAGGGACAGTGCCCAGGTCCTAAGTTCAAGCCCCAGGACTGGCAAAAAAAAAAGTAACAGGAATAAAACAGTGATCTTCCCAGAAGCAACTAGTCTCTCCTGACCTCGTTTGAGCTGAGAGCACACAGCTCTTGGTAAGGATGGTGTGGATCACGTTCTCTTGGAAGTAATAGGAGAGCCTGAGAGCCCCAGTTCTTGGGAGGCTAAAGAAGGAAGATTCATGGGTTTGAGGCTCTGTGCAAAATACTAAAACCACAAACCAAACCAAACCAAACCAAACCACAACAACAACAATAAAAAAAAAAAACCCGAAACATTTCTTTGTTGCATATCTTTGGGATATTTAAATGAAGCAATATGTGTTTTGATTCCCCTGGTTTGGACCTTGACATGTGACCTGTTTCCCAAGTCTTTGATTATAATCTCCATAGATTTTTGTGGGATATTTTTTTTAAGAAACCAATGGTCCTTGACATGCTTTGACAAGTAGCATTCTATAAACTTCTACGGATTTGTAAAATATGTTTACATTATAACCTTAAGTGGGAGGGCAAGTTACTAAATTTACTGTACTGCTAAATCATGATTATGTTAAAAATGTATTCAAGTGACTGGCAGTTAACAGATAAGATATTAACATATTAGCTAAAAGCAGAGATCTCGGGAAGCTGGAAAGATGAACAGATAGCTCTGTGTTTATCCATGTTTCCCACTTTTTCTAGGATGGATATGCATTACCTGTATCATTTAGAAATGTTGCTCGTCTTTCTCTTTTGGTGAAACAGTCTCTGAAGGGACTGGCTTCTTTCCAGTGATATGAGGTCTGCTAGAATTTACCCTTCTGTGCATCCTGAGAAGAGGGAAGAATTATAAAAATGCCTTCACAAGCCTCTGAGGAATTTTGAGGGCAGCAAAAGCAAAGACCTCAAACCAGAGAAGAGTACAGAAGGTTGTGTAAGAGCAGCAAGAGCACAAAGGGGCCGAGGGACAGGGAGCATCAGAAGGGACAAAACCAGAAACATAGTTGTTCCTGGAAAAGGGAAGAAAGTTCCTGGTGAAAAACAACTGTGGTTTTCTGTGGGAGCCCACAGAAGAGGGGAAGAAAGGAAGCCATGGAAGCCACAGAATTAGAGAAGAAGCAGACATGGCCCCCACCCAGGTGCTGGAGAAGGCCTAGATCCTAGGCTAGCTGGATTCCTCTGGGCCGTTCAGTGATTTATTTATCCTAGAATCCTTGACATCCTGAATCTACTTGGTTTGGCAAGGAGCAGAGGGCACCAGCAGTCAGTTGCAGGGACAGTTGCATGGTAGAGGCTGGTAAAGGCAGCCTTTTAACCACCTACAGACCATGGGTACTAAAGGAAAACTGTGCTGCATAGCCTGAAGGTGAACTGGCTGGGTTGAAATCTTGGCACCGCTGCTTATAACTTGTGTGGCATTAGATGCTTTGCTTACCTTTTCTGTGCTTTAGTTTCTATAACATGGGAATACGTAATAGATGTTTAGTTGTGGTGGGTGGATTAAATGACATGTAAAAGGGTTTACAACAAGCCTGTGATAAGCAGCATCAGTATAAATTAGAAAAAATGATTGTAGTGACTAGTTAGGAGGTTTTCCGGATGTTTGCTGCTATGGTCTGAGTGTTTGTGTCCCCCACCATCATATGCTAATTGAATTATCAATTCAATGTTAATGTGGCCTCTGGAAGTGATTAATTCAGAAGGAACAGATCACTGACCTTAAAAAGGGAGGTCCCAAGCCAGCTGGCTGTGGCTCACACCTGTAATCCTAGATACTTAGGAGGCTGAGATCTGAGGATGGAATTTTGAGGCCAGCCTGAGCAGGCAAGTTCATGAGACTCTTATCTCCCATTAAGTGCCAAAAAAGAAAAAAAAAGAAAAAAAAACCCTCCCAGTAGTGATGCTATGGCTCAAAGTGGTGGAACACTAGCCTTGAACAAGAAGCTCGGGGACAGTGCCTCGGCCCTGAGTTCGAGTCTTGTGACCAGCCAAAAATAAATTAAAAAGAAACAAAAGGGGTCCAGGAGTTTGGCTTAGTGTTAGGGTGTTTGCCTAGCATGCACGAAGACCCAGGCTCTATTCCTTGGTACCACATACATAGGAAAAAGCCAGAAGTGGTACTGAGCCTCAAGTGGTAAAGCTCTGGTATTGAGAAAGTCCAAGGACAGTGCTCAGGCCCCAAGCTCAATCCCAGGACTGGCAAAAAAAAAAAGCAAAGAAAAAGAAATGAAAAATGAAACAAAAGGAAGAAAACAGAAACGAGGCCCCAGTAAGCTGCCTTGCTCCTGTACCAAGGGAAGCCTCATGGAAAAAAGACACTGTTTTGTGAATCAGAAAGTAGGCCCTCATCAGCCAAGAAATCTCCTAGAAATTAATCTCCTGGAGGACATTTCCTTCTTCCCCTTTCACCATTTGAGGACGCACAGAAGACCTCATCAGACAAGAACCCGCTAGCGCCTTGACTCAGACTTCCGAACCCCCAGAACAGTAAGCAAGATATCCATCCCTGTGGTTTATAGACTACCTAATCTGAGGTGTTTAGTCATGACAGTCCAAATGGACTAAGAGGACAGTCGATAGTACTGCTCTCTTCACTCTGGACTTGAGGTACTTGCACAGCATGCAACAACATTAGCTTGATACGAACCGTATTCAGGTGGAGAAACGTACTTAATTGGCCTCTCTCCTCTGGGTACTGTGAAGTTGAGCACAACAATCAATTGGTTGAAATGATTGCTGGTATTATAGGATGTATCCTTAGCATGGGACTGGCATTGGTCAGGTATTTTGCATCAATGATTCTGTGTAACAAATACTCCAGTAGCATCTTAGCATTTATTTCTCGCTCTCTGGACTGTGTCTTAGCTGGGACTGAGCTGGGACTTAGCAGGGCTCAGCTGGATCTGGTGCTCAGCTGTAGTCTGGTCATGTCTATCCTGCAGGACAATCACGTGGACGCTCAGGCTGGAGACAGATTCAACCATACTGTGCCTCATAAATGAGCACTCACAAAAAGACATGAGGATCATGAGAGACATTTTCATAATGCCTAAAGACTCTGTGTGGAACTTACTGTCACTTCCAACTATACTCTCTTGGTCGAAGTAAATTAGATGGCTAAGTCAAGTGCCACGCAGGAAGTGCTGCCCACCCAGGACAGTCTCATCAATGGTGGAGGGCAATGGAGATTGTGACCAAATACAGAGTCTATATCTATATCACACAGTTCTAGACAGGGACTAAAGAATGACCAGAAATGGACTCAGCTCACATCTTAGGAAGAATGAAAACAGTTTAATATGCAATACCTGTAAATGAATGATGCTAGTGTGCTAGTATATTTTAAGCTCAAAGTTCTCCTATCCTGAAGGTTATGTATGCTGTGTGTGTGTATGTGTGTGTGTGTGTGTGTGTGTGTGTGTGTTCTCATGAGTGTGTGTGTATGCACGCACCTATAATCTTAGCTACTCAAGAAGCTGAGATCTGAGGATCACAGTTCAAAGCTCATGTGTACAGGAAAGTCTATGAGACTCTTATCTCCAATAAGCTACCAAGAAGGAGGAGGAGGAGGAAGAGGAGGAAGAGGAGAAGAAGGAAGAGGAGGAGGAGGAGTTGTGGCTCAAGTGGTAAAGTGGAGGAGGAGGAGGAGGAGGAGGAGGAGGAGGAGGAGGAGGAGGAGGAGGAGGAGGAGTTGGTGCTGTGGCTCAAGTGGTAGAGTGGTAACCTTGAGCATGACAGCTCAGGGATAACGTCCAGGCCCTCAGGATTCACACACACACACACACACACACACACACACACACACACACACACACAACACACACACACACACACAAGCTCTGTGGGATGAAATCCTTGCACCATGGCTTCCTTTCAGTTCTATCTGAAAAATCCCCTTCAAGCTTTGGAGAAATCCTTAGGCTACAGGAAGGTAAAGCTGGATTCTGGATGAGTCCTGGCTCATTGACAATTCTGTATGCTCTGAGGCATCTTTGGGTCACAGCTGGTTACACAGATGAAGAATCTGTAGTCTGTCTGAAGTGGTTTTAAGTTTAGGGCCCTATTTTTTGCAGGGGATATCATGCAAATGTGTATGTATACAGGGATGTCAAAAGAGAATTTCTCCTTAAACACTTGATAAATGAGCTAATGAATGAGTAAGTGACTCCCTGGTCTAGAAACCCTGGGCCTAGTGATGAGAGGGGACCAACTCTGGCTGGTCCTTTCTGGAAGATTCTCTCCTGTACTCAGAAGTCATTTGTTGGAGACTACTTCCTGTCTAGTGGTCCACAACCATTCTGCCCCACTACATTCCTATCAGCCCCCAAAGCCCAAGTTGAAAATGAATCACTCCACAGTGACACTTCCACTCTCCATCTAAATGAGCAAATTCACCCTTTGGCACCTTTGGCATTCTCTCTTGGGCCCATTTGAGAAAATTTCTTTCTCAAGGCAGTGTCATTTGCTAGTTTTATCCTAAAGAGCTGAAAGGGCTCATGGTCCACCTTGCTCATAAAAACTGCCCCCTCTGGGAGCTGACTGAAAGCGGGGTCTCCTCACCCACTATTTTGTTCAGGGATATGCAGGAGATGTTTTCTTGAGAGCCATAGGTGCTTTACCTCACCGACTAGAGGATGATCAAGCCAGATTGTGGCACTCACATCTGTTCTCTGCAAGCAGACAAGGGGAATTATTGAACAAACAACTTCCCCAGGGCTGGACCCTGTGCAGTGATCGATTCTGCATAGCAATCATTTGTGCAAAAAGTACAGTGGCTTTAAACCGGAATGATTCAAGGCTACTGGAGCCAAGTCCCCTTTCAACAAGGGACAGTGATGTGGGGGCTGGGTAGGGTTTCACACACACTGAAGCTGGCAGGCCGGGACAATGCTGTCTTCTGTCGTGGTATGTGGTATGGTGTTTGTCTTCTCTACAGACCTTTACAAATTTCATCCAATTTTCTTGACCCCAGTATATTAGGACACTTTGATGAAGATACAACAATAGTTAGCATTTTACTGGGTGCACCAGGTGTGTAAGTATATAGATGTGTAAGAGCTAGGTCCCACCAAAAGCCTTGTACCATCTATAGAAGCACAGTCCAAGTAGGAAGAGAAGTCTGCCTTGTGCCAAGACTGCATAGCACCCTACTGCTTTTGGGTGTTTGATGCATCTTCCTTATTGTTGGCTAAGGGAATAAATGGATGCATGAATAAAGGGCAAAGTTAATGGCTTCCTGTAATGGATAAGTGTGAAAGCAAAATGCACCCACTAACATTATAAGAAGGCATTACATCCTCGGGTCCTGAGAAAAACAAAACAAAACAATGACAACAGAAAACCCAGCTACCCTTTCAGCCTATGCCCTTGAAGAAGGCAGAGTATACTTGCAGCAGCCACACATCAAGCGCCAGCTCTGTCAGAGCCATCTTGTGTGCATGTCCAATACCCAGGACAGTAGCGGATGGCATAAATCAGGAGCTGAAAATATTCACTGGAATGATGAGTCAATGAATGAACATGATAACACAGGAAAACACCTATTGGTTTCACTGGCTCAAAGAGCTCAATAAATGTGAATGGGGTGGGGTCAGAGTGCTCAGTAGACATGTGTGAAAATGGAGCCAAGGGGTGGGAGTAAATTTTAGAGCCAGAGAGGGGAGTTGGAAGAGATGACAGATGTTGAGAGGCATTTTACTGGTAAATTGACATGTTGAATTGAAACCCCTTTGTACAACCACATAAAGATAATTTTTAAAAGAAAAGAAAAGTCATGAGATAATAAAATAAATCAAACAAATGGAATAAATGCAGTGCTCTTACCTTTGAGTGCTGGTCAGTGTAGACGGGGAAATGCCTTCCACCAATGCCTTCCACGAATGGCACACTTAATAGGTTAATTCAAATTTATGTTCACGTGGCACTCCAGTGAGAGGTGAAGATGAGGTGGGGAAATTCTACAGAAAGTCCTTTCCAGTTTGGGCAGACATGAAATACAAATAGAATGAAATGGTTTATGTACCTTTGATGCTTTTATTTTTCTTTTAGGACTTTTTTGTTATTGTTGTCTTTCTGAGGCATTTCAAGCTTGGTTAATTTAATGTGGACATCTTTAAATAAACAATGATGAAAAATATTTTCCTTCCTGCTCTGGCCAGATTCTCTCTTTTAGGAGTGATCCCAGATGTTACTCAGTCCCTTTATTGAAGTATAATGTCTGAAATTCAAACATGAGAAGACCCAAATGAGGGAAAGATGCCAGGTGTCCACGGGGCCTGGTCTGAATGGCCTCCAGTGACCTCCACACACACACAGTGCAGGAGAGAGAGCCATGTGGATGGCCTGGCCTCCCTGGTGTGGCTGGTGGCCCAACATGGCTACTGGTGTGATGAAGTGGGAAAGATCACTTGAAGTCCTTGGTAGCATTCCTCCAGGCTTTGTGACCAGGCCTCGAACTCAGGGCCTTGTGTTTTGCTCAGCTTTCTTGCCCACAGCCAGAGCTCTACCACTTGAGCCATGGCTATTGTTCCAGGCTATGTAATCTTGAACAAACAGGTCAAGCTCAGATTCCTTTTCTTGTACATGTCCACCAAAGAGTTCTCTCTGAAGTTTAGCTGGGATGAATACAGGATAGCACACTGCCATTGTTAAGTATTTCAGAAGACTGGGCCTGTTCTGGTCCTGGTTGCTAGTGCAGTAGAGACACAGCTTAGAGTGGCTCTGGATCTTTGGGCTATGTAGGTCTGCATCTGGCTTCTACTTTCCCCCTTCTGGTGTGTTTCTACTGCTGCCTACATTCTTCCTCTAACCCTATCTGTCTTTGAGGGCCATGGCTGGGACTGAGCCTAGACAGCAGCTGGGATTAGGCATGGGCCAGACTGGAGGTGTGCTGCCTCTCAAAAGGTGGGACATATTGCAAGTGATGCACTGGGGCTCAGATGGGCTTGGTGAGGGAGTGGGGTAGAGCCATTGAAAACATCAACCTGCTACAAGGGCCTCAGGCTAGCATTATGAAAGGAGGTGTGGTGGACGGGAAGTTTTTAGATCATTGGTAATAATGGCCACATCTTTCTCTTGTTTCTCCTCCACTGTCCATACAAGTTTCTAATTAGCACTGTAATTCTTTCTGTTCAGTCATTTCTTTTGAGAAATGTACCATTTTGTCATCATTGTTTTCTTCTCCTCCTCCTCTTCCTCCTCTTCCTCCTCCTCCTCCTCCTCCTTCTTCTTCTTCCTCTTCCTCTCCTTCTCCTTCTCCTCCTCCTCCTCCTCTTCCTCCTTCTCCTCCTTCTTCTTCTTGTTCTTCCTCTTCTTCTTCTCTTCCTCTTCTTCTTCTTTATAAAGGGGTTACTATTCCCTAAGTCAGATTATGAGCAGATTGTTTCTTACATTCATCTTAATTTTTAAACAGCTGAATCAAGACAGGATTTACCTCTCCTGCACTTTACCCCTTCAGTGTGTACAGTGGAGGGTTTTCAGTCTGTTCACAGGAGTTGTGATACCAGCATCACAATCTGTTTTCCACTCATTAATGGCTGGACTGGTACTGGGCATGTTAAGACTAGTAGAGTCCTCATGGAATTATGCCATTTGGAGGACGAGTTATCCAACAGATCTGTGTGGTTATATGGGTGTGGCAGGAAGCCATGCAAGGTGTCAACTTCAACACTAAATTCTACAGGCAGTTACCCTATATCTCACTCCAGTGGGGTCACCATCTCAAATTTCTCCAACATCCTCATCAATCTAGTCTAAGCCATCGTTGACCCTTACTAGGTTAGAGCAACAACTTCCCAGAGGCTCATCTTCCATTCTTTCCTATTCCCCACTCTCCCTTAATTCATTCTCCACAGATCAGGTCACACGGAATAGTCTTGTAAACATGCAAGTTAGACATATCACCACCACTCCAAACTTCCCAGGATTTATAGTAACAATCTGAGATCTGTATCCTTCCATCCCCACTTCCAAGTCTACACGGTTGAATTTTTGGCAGCCACTGGCCACATGTGGCTTCTGAGTCCTTGAAATGGGGTTGGTTCACTCAGAGCTGTGCAGTAAATGTAAAACACATACCGAATTTAGGAGACTTGGTCTGAACAACAACAAAAAAGAATAGAAAATATCTCATTAAGAATTTTTATAACAGTTGTATGCTGAAGTAGTAATAATTTGGGTATGTTGGGCTAAGTAAAAAAAAATCTACATTTGAAATTGGTTTCACCTGCGAGCGTGCATGTTTTCCTGAGTGGAAGAGCACAGCTCTTTCTTGTTTCCTGTGGAGGACACTGTTGGTTCCTATCCTGAGGCATTCTTCCTCTCTGTTTACTCACTCTGTCTGGGAGGCTTCCTCCTGACCAATGGTCTGATGACTCCTTCTCTTCTGTACAACTTCAGCTAACTGTCGTCTTGCTCTAAGATGTCTCCCCTGCACATCCCCTCACAATAGCATCTGCATCATTGTCTGTATAGCACTTCCTTGTGGCCTGCTGCTTTCTTCCCCTTATCCTTCCTTCCTTTCCCACTTCCCCAATGCAACCTCTGCATGAGCAGGAATGCTGTTTTATTTGTGGTTAGATCCTGAAGACTAGAATAGATCCTGGTGCACAGCACTAAAACAAAATTTGTTGAATAAATGTACCTTATGTCAACATAAAATAGAGAACTATTTATCAAGGCTGTCAAACACCTAAATAACTACATATATACTATTTCATTTGAGATACACAAAGGTATGGCCCATAGATCAAATCAAGTTTTCTATGTATTATTGTAAATAAATACTTACAGGGACACAACCATGTTTTTTGAGTTGTCTGGTCATCATTGTTCCACAATGCAGAGTTGAACAGTTGCTGAGACTGCCTGACCCAATATTTTCTATGTATTGCCTGACATACATTCACTAAATCTAAGGATACACACTAGATGCCTTAGAAAGACTCGAGTCTCCCCCACTAAGTCTGACAGTCTTTCTAATGAACATCTAATTGCAGTACTGTAAAGAGGATGAAATGTCAATGCAAGTCTGCATCAGGCCCCTGCTTACACTTAGGACTGTGTAGACAGAAACACCCCATCTCTGTGAGGAGGCAATGTCACGCTCATCTGACAGAGACTTTGACACAGATTCCAGCTAAACAAGATTCAGAACTGGAGCTGAAGTTCAGACCTGTGTCATCTCTTAGATACTGAAGTTTGGGAATTCCAAACAGAATGGGCTCCTTACTACCCAAACATATACTTCAGAATCCTCCAGCCTCTCCATGTTCTTTCTGTCTCCATTTTTCCCTTCAGCACTGACAATTAAAGTCAAGTCCTGGAAGGCTGACTCTCGAAAGCATCTGGTTTGCATCCAAGCTATTTAAGAGTTGAAGAGCTTGCACCAAATCAGGAAGCATCAATGGCCTTTGGTGTAGTTATAATATGAAGCAAATGAAAGCCCTACTTGAGAACTGTGAACCAAACTTCTGTGGTATATATTTGTGTGTTTGTATATTATTTTAAGCAACTATTTTATTTTATTTTATTTTGCCAGTCTTGGGCCTTGAATTCAGGGACTGGGCACTGTCATTGGGTAGACTAGAGCTCTACCACTTGAGCCACATCACTGCTTCTAGCTTTTTTCCATGTATGTGGTACCAAGGACTCGAACCCAAGTCTTCATGCATACTAGGTAAGCACTCTAACATTAGACCAAACTCCCAGCCCCTAAGCAACTATTTTATATAAATTATTTATATATAAATGATTTTATATAGATAGGTTTTCCACAGTTGGTTGGATTTGCCTTGAATTCAACTTGGCTTTTTGCTGTAATGTCTGTTTTTAGGGGAAAAAATCTTTCTTGTTCCCTTTGGATTCTACCTCCTTCCCACAATGTCGGAACTTCCTCTTAGGTCTCCTATTTCTTATTGTTTCATCCTGTCCATAATTTTGAATAAGTCAAATTCGGTTGTCCTGGTGATTCCAGGGCTTTCCCTAGCTATCTTTTTGGTTTGGCATGGCAGCAATGCCATCTACCTAAAAATCCTGTCACAGCATAAAGGATGAACAAGCCCCTGACCCCCACCCAGGTGACCAAAGCAAGATATAAAAGAAGAGAGAAGCTGTAGAGAGCAAGTTTCTGTCAATGTGACTCATTGTTTCTTTTCTGGATATGTGAGAAGTGTACATAAATGGTTTTAATTAGATAGGTATATGTATGTATGTATGGATGGATGTATGGATGGATGGATGGATGGTAGATGGATGGATGGTTAGATGGAGGATGACTGGGTGATGGATGAATGGGAGAAAAGAGTGATGTGGGTTCACTTGGACTCCATAAGTCTCTGGGTGGCATGAGCAAACGGATATTTTGTTGGTTGTTCTAGTAAGTTAGTTCATAATTTTCTTCATTCAATTTTAAAAAGCCTCACATACCATCTGCTTGGTCTTCCATGACAGAACACATTAGCCAGTGTTGTTTATTTCGTGACACTCAAGCTACAAGCTGTCAAAACCAATCTGCCCATTTAATCGATTCTGGCTCATTTCCGAACAGTGAAATTTAGCCTTTTACCAATGTTAGCTATTAAATGTCTTCCAGTTAAATCTGAATTTTCACAGGTCATGGTAGATCACAAATGGTGTAACTCTGTGCACTAATATTTACAAGCTGTGAAGTATAGTACACTGTGCTTATGGAAGCATGAGCTCTGGTACTCTCTAGCCTAGGGGTGCTGACATAAGATGAAATTAAGTTACACTCCCCAGGGAGAGAAGAGGGGTGGGAACATGCCAGAAATAGCTTCCCTATTTAGGATTTCTAATTGCAGCATATAAAATGTATATATAGAAACTGCTTGGGCTGCCTGAATTTGCTGGCTTCAATTACTATGCCTTTTTTAGTTAGACCTCTGTTAGCTCCGTGATCGTGCCTCTGTCTTACAGCAGAGAAGCCTGCATTAGGAGAGGAAGAGTAGAACTGGTTGGTATAGGCTGGCACGCAGGTGTGTGTGTGTCTGTGTGTGTATGTGTGTGTGTGTAGAGGAATGCAAGGGTCACAATGCCAATAATGTTCTCTCTAATGTCACACTTATTCTCTCATCATTTCTACAACAAAGCCAGTTGTTTGTGATGTTTGATATTCATTGTCAAAGTTATTGGACTGAGAGATGTCTAGGAGATGAGGTGAGCATTTTTGCTCTATCCAGACTCAACAAAGCAGGTCAGGCCAACCCAACTTACCCTGTGGATTTTATTTATTCAGCTGACTCATTAAAATGCAACTTCTTCTGGAACCTCTCAGAAATTCTCCAAAGCCAGAAACACACCTGTGCTATACCTTTTATAAGAGCATCCTCTTGCCCCATCAAATTGATACATGTTCACATCTGTTGTTGTTTTTTTTTTTTCAGAGCTCTTCTGTTTTTATTTCCTCTCCTGTCTCTAACTTATCACTTTTCTTTTCCTTCCTTCCTTCCTTCCTTCCTTCCTTCCTTCCTTCCTTCCTTCCTTCCTTCCTTCCTTCCATTTTGTGGCAGTCCTGGGGCTTGAACACAGGGCCTGGGCTTTCTCAAGGCTGGCGCTCTACCACTTGAGCCACAACACCATTTCTGGCCTTTTCCCCCCTGAGTATGTGGTATGGAGGAATCAAACTCAGGGCTTCATACATGATAGGCAAGCACTCTACCACTAGGCCACACTCCGGCTCTTGATCTCTTCTTTTCCTAGGACCCCTTTACAAAGTTCAAGAATGGTTTTACCTTCTCTGTAGCCCACACTGGATTTGTTCACTCTTGAATTGAGGTCAATAAAGAGGCTTGGTTGCTAGTTTCTCTGGTTACTGGTGGTCATGTTTCCACTGTCCTGTCACTTCCTGTCTCTTTAAGGAACTGCCTTTCCCCACGCATGCACCGCCCCCCCCCCCGCAATTCTTTAATGGTATTCTGCTACAATAGCATAACTCTCATAAACTTCAGCAGAAGAGCATTTCTAGACTGCTGCCAATGGCTAAAATTATTTCCCCCTTGTCATTATTTAAAAGGTGCAAACAGGGTCAGGAGTTTGGCCTAGTGGTAGAGTGCTTCCCTAGCATGCACAAAGACCCAGGTTCAATTCCTTGGAACCACATACATAGAAAAAAAAAAGCCAGAAGTGGTGCTGAGGCTCAAGTGGTATAGTTCTAGCCCTGAGGGGAAAAAAAAGTGCCAACAGATTTGGAAAATAAACCCCACAAAACCCAAAACATCCTTGGTGCAATACCTAGCTTATTAATCATGTAGCCCTCGAAATGTTAAGTGGTGGGGGAACTGAAAATATTGCTTTCTCACTATAAGAGCAACACTCAGAAAACCCTTTAAGGACTTTGTGTATCACTAACATTTTGGAAATGCTCATTGATCCCCAATCTTCTCTCTGGAGATTTCCCATTTCCCCTCCGTTATCCACTGGCTCATGCATCTGCAGCTGGAATGAGCTACCATGACTTCACCCACTTAAGGATACAGCACATTTTTTCCTTTATTCCCCCAAACTATCACTAATGCAAGGCAGGCTATGTCTGATAGGCTTCTACTGAGAGTGCTTGGGGCCTAGTAGAGAGTGTGAAACACAAAACAGGAAGCAACTTCTAATTGCGTGTCAGGAGCTCTTATTCTAATATTTTATTTGCCATCCTCTAGACCAGAGAAAATCCCCATGGCATTTCTGTTCTTCTGAGAGCTGGCCCCCTGCTGACTCTCCTCCCTTTGTGCAAAAGAGCTCTTTCCTTTCCTCTAAATCCCTAAGCCGGCTCCTCTTGTTAACTATTCAAGATTTCACTTTTGCTAGTAAGCACCCATAGTTCACCGCCTTAAACTCCTCCCAGACTGTGCCAAAATGTCACTCAAAATACAGAAGTGTTTTCCACTGGGGTTAAGTCCTCTCCATGCAATACTGGCTAATTTAAATTGTATGGAATGTGCTCCCTGTCCTTGCTAACCCCGGAGAGGCACAGCCCTTACAGGCTCATCTGCCCAAACCTGCACCTTCTTCATCTTTCTCTCTTTTCCCCTTCCTCCTCTGGTCCCTCCAGAGGGCCGTGTTGCAGCCCTTTCTACTTTGGTGGGTTAAATCCATACACATGACATCAAACTTGACCTCTCTGTGAGTTTTAAGCCAGCATGTTCAATGCTATTTTCTTTTTTTTTTTTTTTTGCCAGTCCTGGGCTTGAGCTCAGGGCCTGAGCACTGTCCTTGGACTTTCTCAAGGCTAGAGCTCTACCACTTGAGCCTCAGCACCACTTCTGGCTTTTTCTATGTATGTGGTACCGAGGAATCGAACCCGGGTCTCCATGCATGCTAGGCAAGCACTTTAACCACTAGGCCAAACTCCCGGCCCCTCAATGCTATTTTCTGTAATGTTTTCCCTTGTCCTTGTCCTTGTCCTTTTTTTCATAGGATTCCTAGAACAGGAAATCTGGAGGCAGAATACCTGGGCCTTCTCTAGCTTTGCTTTGGTCTGCACCATTATTAAGTGATTACTTTAGCACACACATGGTTTAAAGTGGCCTCTCCAAATGTTTCACCTCACTTGAGAAAATCCAATTTGATCTGTGATGTTCTGAAAGAAGCCTTATCCATGGCTGCCAAGGACTCTTACCTGGGTCTCCTTTAGAAGAGCTATGCATCATGTGGCCTGGTCCACGGCTAGGTGGCCTAATGCTCTAATTGCACTGTGATTATATGACCTGGCCCCTCCAGTCTTCTGTGGGCACAATTGTTTCTCCTGAGTATAATTAATTGTCCTCATTAAGGGCTTGGAGGCCATCCATTTCCACTGTTTTCTGAGGCTTCTAAATAAAATGTTTTAACCAAAGAACAGACAAAAATGAAGACTGAGGACTTGTACAGCCCTCCCAGACTAGAATTTACACATTAAGAGTAAAGAGACCATTCCATAGTGGTTGAACGAGTTTGCACTCCAGTATGGCAGTTCCTCAAAAGACTAAAAATAGAGCTCCCCTATGACCCAGCAATTCCACTACTTGGCATTTACCCAACCACCCAGAAACAAGGACATACTAAATCCACTAGCATAACAATGTTCATTGCAGCACTATTCACCATAGCAAAGATATGGAACCAACCTAGATGTCCCTCAGTTGATGAGTGGATCAACAAGTTGTGGTATTTGTACACAATGGAATTCTATGCTGCTGTCAGAAAGAATGACATTGCCCCATTTGTAAGGAAATGGAAAGACTTAGAAAAAATCATATTAAGTGAAGTAAGCCAGACTCAAAGGAACTTAGGATCAATGGTTTCCCTCATTTGTCATAATCAGTAGAAACCTTGGGCTCTCCTAGCAGAGATTTGCAATAGAGCAAAACACTGATACAAAAGGCCATATAGTAGGACACTAAATGAAAGGATCTCTAGGATATAGAAACATAAGCCATATAATGAATGATTGTTGTCCGTAATGTACTACGTTATCTCTCATCTCTTTTGCTGTCTCTTGGTTATCTCATATTGTTACAGTATCTCACTTTGCTACTTGATATATTGGATATATTTGTATTTGGTTATTTGAAATTGGATAGGGAATGGGGGAAAACAAGATGAGGGATGGGGGTGGGGAGGAGGGAAATGGGGACCAAGACATGTGAAAGGGTATCAATGTATGGGAATTAATGCACCCTCTATCTGGCAAATATCATGTAACCCTTTTATTAATTACAATAAATAATATATGAAAAAAGAGTAAAGAGACCATTCCTATTGAAATATTGTTGTGATAAATCAGAATGTTCACTTAGAATATGATTGATGCATTTATTAAGAAAGATGCTGGGCTGGGAGTTTGGCCTAGCGGTAGAGTGCTTGCCTAGCATGCACGAAGACCCGGGTACCACATACATAGCAAAAAGCCGGAAGTGGTGCTGCGGCTCAAGTGGTAGAGTGCTAGCCTTGAGAAAGTCCAAGGACAGTGCTCAGGCGCTGAGCCCAAGCCCAGGGCTGGCAAAAAAAAAAGAAAGATGCTATTAAAAGAGAAAAGTTGTCCATAAAAACACTTAATTAAATACTGGCTAACACCAAGACTAAGCCAGGAGGAAGCAGACTCGACCTCCAACACCACCCATCCAAATATCATGTTAATGCACTTGTGTCCTAACACTGGAACCCCAGAACTCACCCCAGAGAGGGTGCCAAAAATACAACTCAAAGTGGCGTAAGGCTGTCTTACCGCCTTTTCAGTTACTTCCAAGTATTTAATTTTCAGAAGGAAATCCACAACAGAATTCTTAACATGGAATCAAAGATGGAGAGAGAAAATATTCTGGAAAGGGTAAGGAAAATGACAAACAGCAGCATGAGAAGGAAGAATCTTAGGTGATGCTACTCAATGAATGGCTTATGGAGGAGTAGATCAACCTCACTTGAGCACTTGTTAGCAATCCAGAGTCCCAAGTTTCATCTAAGACTCCCTAAAGCAGAAGCTTCAGTAAGACATATCTTAGTGTTTTCCATTGCAGTATGATGAGAGCTATGAGCTAGATTTTGAAACCACCCTAGGCATACGTATGCCCCACCCCAGACAGAATCACCCACCGACCCACCGACCTTCAGACACACACACACACACACACACACACACACACACACACACACACACACACACACACACACACCTAGTGTCTGCCTTGTGCTTGATAGACACTCACGAGGACACAAAGGAATGCAGAGCAGGCAGTGAATGAGATGAACTCTGTCCTGCTCTGCAGAGAGTTGCTTTCTGGTACAGATCCTGTCAGAAATCTTCTCAGTGAACATGACCTTCTTCGGGTGGACCTCTCACAGTCCGTGCAGAATATGAAATGACTGACCCCTTACATCTTTTCTGTTCATCATCTGTGGTGTGCCAGCTGAGACATTTAGGGAAATGACTTCAGCTTCTCTGGTGCATCTTCATCGTTTGAATCCAGTGGTTTTTCCAAGGGTAGTCCCAGAGCCTGAGGCCTGAGAAATACACCTCTCTTTTCACCCCAGACCTAGTGAATCAGAAATGGATTAGGGTCAAACTCTAAGGAAATCCTAAAGCACAAATGAGGAAGTGGTGATCTAATACCATTGGTCCATGGATTCTGTGAACTTAATTGGTCATTGGACTAAGGAGAATTAACCCAGAATGTAAGGTCAAAGCTAATGAGCTCAGCTTCGGTTTATGTATGTGCAGACCAATGAGACCAGTGGACGGTTATTTGAGTTTTCTGAGGAAAGCTTCATCACATTCAGACAGTACCTTGGGGAGAGATAATTTTTCTCTCTTTAGGTAGAGCAAATAGTAGTGCAGGTGTCCTGCTGAGAGCCTGAGGGAGCTGGCATGGATCAGGACCGTAAGAGGGAGGTAGCATGGGAGTTTGCCTACCCTTAACTTACACTGCAGTGAGCCATGCCACTTCTCTGCTTCAGCCAGCTCCAGTTGGCTACCACGTGCAGTTTTTAGCACCTACCTGATGTTCATTTTGCTGCTTGTTTTGATGCAGCAAGAGTGGTAGTTAAACTCTTTCATAGCTGATATGGTCCTTGCAATAGCCAGCTGGAAGGATTGATAACTGAACCATTTCTACATTCACTTTGGGGTTCCCTCAACTTCTGGTCACTTCTATTACTTTAATGGAACCTAGCTCCGTCTGTTTCATGAGCTGCTTGCATTGTAGAATCTTAAGCAGGACGGTGACACTTTTAATCTTGGAGAATAAGGGAAAATGTCTTCATCACTAACTTAGAGATTAATTCTACCTTATCTCTACAATCTTCTTTTTGAGAGTTTACTTACGATCTGTGCACTAGCTGTCTGGCTCTCCCCCTCATTTTTAAAATCTATTCTTCTCTTCCAATGTCTCGAAAAACATTTGTTAAGGCTAATCCAGTGAAGAGAGATCATCTAGAATGAGAGACCCATCTGAAAAATAAGTAAAAGCATGTTTCAAATAGTAGGGCATCTTTCTGACAAGAGTATCTTCATGGGAGGTTATAGGAGACATACAACTAACCCGGAACCAACATCCAACAAGTGACCTGAGCAGCACATTTTTATAGTCCACCAATCCTTCATCTTTTTCTTTTCTTCAGTTATGGAGACTGAACGCAGGGCCTAAGTGCTGTCCTGAGCTTCTATGTGTTCAAAGCTAGCACTCTACCACTGGAGCCATAGTTCCGTTTCTGGTTTTCAAGTGGTTAATTGAAGATAAAGGTCTGATGGGGACTTCCCTGTTTGAACTGGCTTTAAATTGAGATTTTCACATGTAGGCCTCCCAAGTAGCTAGGATTACAGGTGTGAGCCACCAGCATCTGGCCAGCCTTTCATTTTGAGTCAACTCTTCCCCAGGACTGCTGAGAAGACGGATATCCTATGAGCTAAGAGATTCCACAAGTAATAAACAACTCACCCCCAGTCTCTCCTTAGTGGCCCTAGTCTACCTTAGCTACCATTGTAATCCTCTCTTCCTCGACCCAACTTCTTCCTTTTCTCCTGCCTTATGGTAGAGAGAAATTCCCTACTTTCTTCTGCTCTTTCTCAGGCATTTTCTCTAAAAACCCTTCCCTGCATAGATTCCTAACTCAAAGAATCAAACCACAAACAGCATGTATGATGTGTTACATGCTCATTCTTCTAGAGTGTTCTCAGGAAAGATTTTAGGTTATGGAGAGAAGATGATTAACATCTCAGGCTGTAGATGACTCAAGCCAGCCAAGCCTCAAACCAAAAGCCACTCCTGAAGGTGACACTGGAGCAATCTTTTCTACATTCTCCACATCTTACAATGATAGCTGAGTATAAATTTGTATTTTGACCTCAGTGTGTTTGCTAATAAAACAGTGCAGGTTCATAACTATGCCTTCTTTTGAAGAAGATCACTTAAAACCTTTTTCCAGCAGTCACTGAACCTAACTTCCAAGTCAGGAAGAAAATTAAAAACTATAAAGAAGACCCTTAAGTGTTTGCCATGGCTTCTAGCTTCAGAAGGGCTCCAACTCAGATTCCTTTCCTCCTTCTCAGTCAGGTGACCTGCTGAGTTGAAGGGTTCTCCTTAAAGTATACTACTTCATTGAGTGGATTTCTAGCATGCTTTCACTGATTCATGGTCACATGCAATAGTGAGTTTAAAAATAGGGACTTCCAGGCCATGAAGATTCTGATTCATTTGACCTGGACTGGGGCCTCATCCATGGTTCTGATGAACAAGTACATCTAAGGGCTTATGGGAAAAGTCTAGCTGTAAAGATGGAGACTGGAATATGTCCCTGGTTTGTGAGCTGGCATTGCAGTCCCGGTTTGTGCCTGTGCAACCTCTGAAGTACACTGCATGTACACATTGCACCCTGAGCGTGAACACACCTGGAGACCGTGCTCCAAAATGACACCCCATTTTTATCTCCTTTCTCCACAGGCTCTGCCAAGTGGACATGCAAAGTGTCTACCAGCAAAACATGCCACATCTACCCAATTTTTATTGATGCGGATGACTCTTTCCTTAGAAGGAAAAGGCAATATCCTTCCTGCAGGTCTTGGAAATGATCTCCCTATACCGCTGGTCAATAGCTAATTTGGTGGATTCTTTCCAACTCTAAAACTTTATGACTCATCCTTTTGACTACAATCTTCCTTTCTTTTTGTAGCACAGAGGAAAAAGCCTCCTTTCCTCTGCGTGAAGATAACTTTCTGATTCTTGTGATTCTTTTGTCTGCAGGCCTTTCCCCAAGGTGGTTCTGAGAGACCATCCACTCTTTTTTACCTACTGGGAATATTCCAGCTCATCGCAGACCTGTTGTATGTTAGAAAGCAAGGTGTGGGAGCTTGCCATTAATGCTACTTTTGGGGTCCTGCCTCTTACTAGTCTGGTCCAGCAGAGATGGAACCATGACCAGATTGTGGCATTTGGCAAGCATTCCTGCACACTGTGCCAGGGAACCACAGGGGCACATTTTAGGAAAGACAATGCTGCAGCTGTGTGTTTGATCGAGAGATATGAATTCTTCCATTCCATTGGCATGGGAATTGGAATGTTTGGATGCATTGATGCAGGGCGGGGGAGATGATAGTGGCACTGCCCACTATCACATTTAACTCTGCCCTATGGAGATTTGCTTCTCAAAGTGGAATAGGTTCTTCTCACCAGGAAATATATCAGAAATGCAGGACCTTATGCCTGACTCCAGACAGCCTGAATGTGGATTTTATCAGGCCCTCCAGGGCTTGTGTGTGCTCACTGATGTAAGAGAAGCACAGCGGAAAATGACAGGAGGTGGTCTGGAGTGAAGCTGATTGGGATTCATATATTCAAGGAATCAGCAGTTGGAATGGCCTCGCCTCTCTGAACATCTTTTCCCTCATCAGTGAAATGGTAGGACTCATAGAAGGAGCAAGCACTAATTTATCTCTTGCCACTTCCATGGTTGTGTTGTCTAAGACAATCCCTGAGGTGAAATAAGGCTTTCTGGATTGTGTCTCAACACTTTTTCTTATCTTGATTAAGTAACTGTCTCAGCAATTCATATAGGGAGTATGGAAATTACTGACAAAACTAAAGTAGTGTTTAAACATGGCACATGGGCCCTTAGCTACACAGCCTTCTGCAGGGAAGTCCTGGAGAGACAGGACCACTGTGAGGAGCGAGCTGAAGATAGCTCACATGTGGTTGTGCAGCAGAATGACAGAGGTGTATAGCAGTGGGTGGATGGATCACAGGAGAATGGAGGCTCTTTGCCCTCAGGGTCCACACTGTGGAACTGGAAGCCGAGAAAGAGAAGGCCAGGCATCCAGGAAAGACATCTGGCCCAGGAGTTTCTGAAAGGTGCTGGAGAGATGGCAGTTCTATTAGAAGTGAGTGAGAAATTTATACCTGGCACCAGGTCCAGCAGGGGCATCGTCAGCAAGGATGAAATGTGTGGAAGGTCTGAACTTTGAAGAAACTCTAGCCAGATTGTTCACAGACATCCACAAGGACCAGGTATCTGGCAGCTTGTCACCGCAGTAGGACACTAACTCAGAGCATCACTCCTGTATCGTTGACTTTGTAACTCTGTGGATAGTGATAGAGCCTGAGTCCCCATCAGGTCATGAGTGTCCTGTGGATATCTTTTTTTTTTTAATTATTCCATATGTACTGAATGCTAGAACCCATGGCATAGAATTAGTATGAGGTTCAGATGAGATGATGCATATGAAAGGCCCAGAGCTGATTCTTTGAATTGGAAATGATCAGTGCTTTGCATGTATTCACCTTAAATCCACTATATACATTCACAGGGATGATTTGATGTGGAGATCAGCTGGCAAGTCCCTGTGCAATCTGGAGGGTGGAAGGTCTGACACATGTCCAAAGTGATTTCTGTTCATTATGCTAAGGTGCAGCTGTGTGATGATGATGTTTGTCTTTTAATTTCCCATTTCTGAGAATGCTCAGTGATTAATTATACACTCACTGCTGGATCCATGAGAAGCTGCCTGGATGCAGGTTGCAGTCTGTGACTTTTCAGCCCAGCCTCCCTCAGAGAGTCATGGACCACACCTGTGTTAATTGCTCCTGTGTGCTCATGAGGGAAGGCTCAGCAGTAGGGGGCAGTTCCTCCTCCCCTCCTCCCCATCCTCCCACTCCCTCCTCCCTTCCTAAAATTCTTCATCCCCTCCTTCCTTCTCTATGACTTTAGCTGCTGCCTGATTTTCTCCTGCTCAAATCTAGGCCAGGCATTTTGTGTTCTTGGTTGGAAAAGACTCCTTATTCTTTTTAATTAGTTCCCTGTGGGAAACAGCAAAGAGTTGAATATTGATTGCTACCAAACACTAACTGTAAGTTGGTGAATAATTTTATAAGTTATCTAAAAATAAATCCAACTGAGCACTGGCCATTTCTGTTGGGTGGCTCTGAGATCTAAGGTAACATGCTAGCCATGATGTATATGTAAAACTTTGTGAGGGAAGGTTCATGTGGATAATTCATGGTGTACTTTTAAATTTTCCGTGCTTTTGAAGACAGCCCATGAAGCAGGTAAAGGGCACTTGTGTTGCTGTCTTAGACATGCTGTCCACCATCACCTCCACCATCACCTCCACCATCACTTCCACCATCACCCCCACCATCACCTCCCCCATAACACCAACAATCACCCCACCATCACCCCAACCATCACCCCACCATCACCTCCACCATCATCCCAACCATCACCCCAACCATCACCCCACCATCACCCCCACCATCACCCCACCATCATCCCCACCATCACCTCCACCATCACCTCCACCATCACCCCACCATCACCCCAACCATCACCCCACCATCACCCCCACCATCACCTCCACCATCACCCCACCATCACCCCAACCATCACCCCACCATCACCTCCACCATCATCCCAACCATCACCCCACCATCACCCCCACCATCACCTCCACCATCACCCCACCATCACCCCCACCATCACCCCCACCATCACCTCCACCATCACCCCTACCACCACCTCCACCACCACCTCCACCATCACCTCCACAATCACCCCACCATCACCCCCACCATCACCCCTACCACTACCTCCACCATCACCTCCACCATGAGCCCCACCACCACCTCCATCATCACCCCCACCAGCACCCCCACCAGCACCTCCACCATCACCCCACCATCACCTCCACCCCTCCACCATCAACCCAACCATTACCTCTACTATCAGCACCATCCCAATGAACACTACTTTTTAAGCATTAATCATTCTGCCAGGAATTTCTGCATACAAATTAGAGCTGAAATAAGCATTGCACTTTCTATGGGCCTAAGTGATTAACTTAAACTGCCATTAGAAAAATGAATACGATGCTATAGAATCCTGGAGGATGGCTGACAAGTCTAGTGATTTTGGCTTATTGCTGTTACCACAGGACTTTTTTTTTGTCAGTCATGGGGTTTGAACTCTGGAACTTGGCATTGTCCCTGAACTCTTCAGTTCAAGGCTAGTGCTCTACCACTTGAGCCACAGAACCAATTCCAGTCTTTTGGTGGTTAATTGGAGATAAGAGCCTCACTGACTTTTTGTGCCCGGGCTGGCTTTGAACCATGATCCTCAAATCTCAGTCTCACGAGTAGCTAGGATTATAGGCAGGAGCCACCAGCAAGCACCCGGCATATAGACATTCTTTCTTTTTTCATAATCAGATAACTGGGTGTATTCCGTTCATGATAGATAAATGGAATGGGAAAGAATGTCCACACACCCATTTCTCAGTCCCCACCCAAAGGTAGGATGTAATCATCTAGGACTCTCCTAGCAGAGGATACAATAGCTCAAAATCTAGGTCCATAAGGTCATATAGGATGAGATTAAATGACAAGAACTCTAGGATATGAAAACAAGAGCAGTATCTTGTGTGATTGTTGTTCTTAATGTACTATGCTATTTCTATTCTCTTTTGTTGGCCTTTGGTTAATCTCATATTGTTACTATGTCTGATTTTATTACCTGGTATATTGTATATACATTTACTTGTTTATTTGAAATAGGAAAGGGAGGGGAAAAACAAGATGATTGGGATGGGGTGGGGGAGAGAAATAGGGACAAAAACATGAGAAGGGGTATCAATGTGTGAGAAATGTAATCCCTCTGTACATTATCTCGACAATACAAAAATAAAATAAAATAAAAAAGAAGACAAAAAAGTTAGAAAGAATGAAGGTCTGGAGACAGCTTTGTTTCTCACTGCTTAGAACTGTTGGGCATCCCCTGTGTAACTGCATACACAAACCCTGGAGTGTGGGCAGTCCAACCATCAGTGACACACAACCACGCTACTCCATCCAGCTATCCATGCCAGAGTTAGAGAAAGAGAAACACAGATGACATGCAGTCATTTCTTTCCAGACAGGTCTTTTCTCAAAGGCAATAAGCAAGTGTCACGGATAAAGCAGGGAATTGAATTAAGCAATGTACCTTCAGGCTCAATACTGCAGACAAGTGTAGAGTCATAGTTAAAAGCCTTCCTGCTCCCTTAGAGGTTAGATCCGTAGCCTGGCCCTTGCTCATGAGATAAGTGGCCAAATGGGCTGAGAGAGAAGGATATCCATGAACCTACTTGGTCTTGGTTTTAATGGTGAAGAGTTCTCTTTCTTCTTCTAGCACCTTTTCTTACTTCTCCTACTCTTCTGCTGTTTCTCCTCCTTTTCTCTCCCTCCTTCTTCTTTGGTAGTACCAGGATTTGAACTCAGAGCATCATATTTGTTAGGTTTGCCATATGAATGAACCACCATCTCCACCATGAATGTTATTTAAAGGAGAGAAACTACTTATAGGCACCTTACAGAGCTTTGGCCGAAGAAAGTAATGTAAAGATGGCTCAATAGAACATCAACATCCTAGCGAGAGAAATGTGCTAGACATGTGCCGGGAGATTTCAGTTGCTTCATCACAGTATCACCTATAAACAACCATGGGAAAGGGCTTGGATCTGCAATGTTCCTAAGCTGTCACAGAGGTATGAAGCTGGAAGCGTGAGTCTCCTTACTCAACAGGCACGTGTGGGCTCCATGGCAGACCCTCTCCACCCCAGTCATTCTCAGTCATGAGGAAACCCAGGTCCTCCATAAATATTTATTATATGAGAGTATTTTGGAGATGATGACAGCTTTATGGTAAAATCGAAATTTAATACAATTCTGGGCAGACTTTGGCAAATTCTTTTCTCAGTTCTGTTTCTATGTCACATCTCCAATCCAGTCTTCAGTTGTTTGGTCTACTGACAATACTTTTCACATCAATAGCTGGGAAAGTGAAAATAAGATTTCATCAATAGAATCTGAGCAATTCTCATTTTATTTCCGTCTGTAGTCTACAAAGCAAACAAAGCCAGGTGCTATTCGGAGTTCATAACACACCAGTGCAAGAAGGGGCAAGGTTATATATTCAGGCAGAGGTGAACACTATTGACCGATTTCCAGTGTCAGCCTTCAGAAGAACTAGTCAATAACAAAGTCAGATCTCCCCTTTCTCCTGGAAGCACTATCATTTGTGCATCAGAACTGAGCTAAGGACTGACTTTATCCTCTTTGTCTGGACACCTTACAGAGGCCTGAGACCCTGCAATCGCCTCATCCCCTGCTCAAGGGCATTTACTGCACGCTGAGATGCACAGAATACTGAACTGGCAATAGTAACAAGTCACTCATACTGATGGTCGGCTTACATTGTAATATGGAAACAAAACATGTTTGGCTTCTCAAGGAACTGAGACAGAAGCAGAAAGGAACCCAGGGACTTGCTCACATTCCTTTAGACTAACATTTCCTTTAAAGCTTTAATAGGAGATTTGGCCAGTCTGGTCTCACTGGAAAAGAATTTCCTCCTTATTCTCCGGAATTTGGACATAGAAGGGAGTCAGTGTCATCATATTTAAGGAAATGGAATTCTTGGGGTTCACTTATCACCTTAACAGGTAGCACTTGACTCATTTTGCGACAGTGAGCAGCTGAGGAATTTTCTCTGGGATTACACCTAGGAGAGGTGTCATAATCAAATCACTAAGAAATTTATGTTTCAGGGAGTCATCTAGGAATGAAAGAAGACAATCACTATGTACTTTGAGGCACAAAACTGAATTAAAAGTATAGTTTCATTTTGTCTGTGTGTGTCAGTACTGAGGCTTGAACTCAGGACCTGAGCAATGTCCAAGGCTAGCATTCCATCATTTGAATCACAGCTCCACTTCTGACTTCTGGGTGGTTAATTGGGGATAAGAATCTCAGGAATATCTACAGGATGAGCTATCAGTGCCCAGAAAATTATAAATTTTTAATGGCTAGTCTGAGTCAAATCTTCTAATCTGAGTCATTTGATCCCATGAGCAGGTGTCTTGCTCCTTCCTTCCTTCCTTCCTTCCTTCCTTCCTTCCTTCCTTCCTTCCTTCCTTCTTTCCTTCCTCCCCCCCCAATCTTTATGTCTGTCTGTCTGTCTGTGTCTGTTGCAGGGCTTGAACTCAAGACCTGGGCACTGTCCTTTAGCTTTTATCTATTTTTATCTATTTTGCCCAAGGTTAGCTCTGTACCATTTTGAGTCACAGATCCACTTCTGGGTTTTTTTTTTGTCATTAATTAGAGAGTCTCATGGGGACTTTTCTGCCCAGTCTGGCTTAAAACAGTGATCCCCAGATATCAGCCTCCTGAGTAGCTGGGATTACAGGCATGAGCCTCTGCTGCCTGGCTGGACTATTTCTCAATCGTCCAGATTATTTTTTTTGCCAGTCCTGGGCTTGAGCTCAGAGCCTGAGCACTGTCCTTGGGATTTCTCAAGGCGAGAGCTCTACCACTTGAGCCTCAGAACCACTTCTGGCTTTTTTCTATGTATGTGGTACCGAGGAATTGTGCCGTGAACCAAATAGCTGTTAACTGTAAAACCTTGATTGAAAATACTGTCTGTTCTACCCCTCCCACGATGGCCCAACTGCGATATTTTGTCTGGCAAAAAGAACTTGACTAATATCCTGTTTGGTAGAGCAGCCTGACCCTCTCTGACATCCCAAACCTGACTCAAACATATGATGATAGTTACTAAGTAACCTGCTTACGTTAATTGTTCTCCCCGCTAAACATATATAAGCAGCTGTGTAAAAATAAAGTTTGAGACCTTGATCAGAATACTGTCTTGGTCTCCCTCCTTGTGTCTGGTTTGTCTCTCTCATTCAGGTCTACTCCTTCTCGAGCTCTAGTTGACTACCCTGCAGGCCAGGGCAGGTGGTGCCCAACATGGGGCTCGAGGAATGGAATACTGAGCTGAACGTCGCCTAAAGGAGCAGCACTGCATCACTTTCATTGGATCGCCACCCAGCCGGTGAGTGATGATCTGCATAAAGGCCACTGCAGAAACGCCCGTCTGCAATACAGGTCCGTGAGGTAAGAGAGGTGAAGCAATTATGGGACAAACACTTAGTAAACACGAATTGTTTATTCAGGGGCTTAAAGAGTCTCTCAAGGCACAAGGTGAACGGGTTAAGAAAAAGGAACTAGTAGATCCACATAGGGGCCACTGCAGAGAGCTTGCCTGCAATACAGGTCCATGAAGAAAAAAAGAATGTAAAGTTATAAAGAAAAAATGTAAACATGTAAATTATTAAGAAAAAAATGTAAAGTAGTAAAGAAAAACAATATATATAAAGTTTTTACAGTGGAAAGCAGCCTATTATGACAAAGCTGAGGCCAGGGGCAACAACAATGTCTTGCCTGGAATTCAGACCTCCTCCCAGGATTTAAGTTCCTCCTAGCAGCTTCTTAGCATACAGCAGGCCTCTCGCCATTCAGCCACTGTTCTTAAAAGCCAATAATCTCTAGGATGAGACAAGATATGGATATTGTGGCGTTCTATGATGACTGCATTATTTATGAGAAAATTGGCATAAAACTGCCCCTCAATTCTAGGGGGCACAGTTAACTTGGAAATCACATGATCCCGTATGGATGGAGCAGTGGCCTTTTGGCAGAAAAAAACAATTGGACCTATTAAAATTAGTATAGAAACAGCTTCAAAATTCCCTATTTTTGTTATCAAAAGGGTCAGGAAAATACAGGTTTATACAGCCCAACCAGGGCCCCCAAGTCTTTCAACAATTCCCAATAATTTGTCTGCTGTTGAGATAAAGGATTGTTTTTCTTTCTTTTTTCCTGTTCCACTTCACTTATTGGATAAGCAGTAGTTTGTCTTTACCACCCCTCCTCTTAATAAACCTTTTTGGGAAAGATGCCCAGGTAAAAAGCAAAGGCCTCTGGAGGTAAGTAAAATTCAGCTGACCCCCTGTATGTCTGTGTTTTGTTTTGTTTTGTTTTGAAAGTGTACTGTGGGCCTAAAACAGAAAGGAAAAAAGCTGGACACAGCAAGCTCTCTAAGGCCTGGGTGGTCAGGGGACGCCTTGACCCCCCCGCTTTCTGGGTTTCTTGTCGATAACAGGGCTTGTCTGAGAGTCCCACCAGCAAGACATGTCTAAATCTAAATAAGCTGTTTGGTGAGAACATTCATCTGAATTCACATTTTTGTGTTAAGTGTATCTGATTGAGTCCAATTTTCTTGTTATGAGTCAATGTCTGGTTCTGTTTGAGAGCCTTTCATAGGTAGGTTAGGATGGCCTCTGCCTGCCGGCTACCAGGGAACGAAAAGCTCCATAGGGGAGGTGCCCCCTGAGTTCAGGGTCCCATGGTCTTTCCGTCACTCTGGTAGTTTAAGGCCACGCATGCTATCAGAAGTTTAGGAGTTACTTAAAAGTCTCTGCTTCTGTCTTGTTCTTGTTACATGTTTTTCTTTGGGTATTTTTCTTTGTCCAGTTTTGTCTCTGAAATTGGTACCAGTTCTAAATATGATCCTTGTGGTTTTTCTGTGTGTGCTTGTGCACGCATCTTTTTTTTTATCTATTTAAATATTTTTGAGAAGTAAAAGTTTTGGCTCCTCCCCCTCGGCTGCAGTTGAGGTGAGCCAAGGCCAGACAAAACAGCTGCAGGCTTGGTCTAGTTTCCTTTTTCCTAACAACCTGCTAAAGTGACAGTCTGGAGACAGTTGGTAGCAGGACACAGACTTCAGTCTTAGTTCTCCTAGGCTTAAGACTCCCACCCAACTTTCATCTGCAAAATCTAATATGTCTGATATCAGAAACAAGCTCTGAAAAAATAAATTTCAGCTAAGTTGCCTTGTTAGAAAGCTTTGTTTTAAAACTTGGTTGTCACCTGCAAAAATAAGATTCGCTAAAAATCTCTTGACATTAAAACTTCCAGAAAATGTACGGCTGATATTAATTTTGTGTGCTTTAAGATCTTTGAGCATAAAGTGTATGTGTGTGTGTGTATGTATGTGTGTGTGTGTGTGTGTGTGTAAATGGGTGTGAGTAAACATATTCAACATTAAATTGTCAGCATAGTATATAAAACAATGGATAAACTTATACTTAAAACACAAAGGCAATTGGGTAAATCTAAGTTTGAACTTCAAGAAAAAAATTAGATTTAAATGTTTCCAATATATCAAAGGATTATTGCATTGTTTTAAAGAGGAACTGGTAAAAAGTATTTTTCTAAAGATCCTAAGATCTGCATTAAAAAAAGAAACTGGTATTGTAAAGCATAGAGCTGTTTACATTATAAACATTGTATCCTGTTTAGCACAGAGGTATTAGGGAATTAAAAATTTATTTCCTTGAGTTAAAATTTGGAGGTAAGTATCAAAATTTGTTTATCAGTGTCAGAGGTAATGTGACTAGTGTTTTTTAAACTACCCCCTACATAAAAAAAGGATCTGGAAAAAATTGTCTTAAATGTTTGCTTAAAAGGGAGAAATTAAGAATTATGGAATGTTCATGTAAGTCATAGAAGGTTTGAGTATGTAGCCAATGGTATGAGTATGTCTTAAGTAAAGTTGGTATGCAGTTAAACTGCAGTAATGTAAATTGAGTCAAATTGATACGTTGATGTGAGGGGTTGCTATGCTTGGATGTATATTTCCTAATTGTGAGATTTTTCTTGGGTGCAGAACTGGGAGGGCACACTGTATGCTCCTCCAAACCAAAGAATGCTGTCTGCCCAGCATTCTGTCCAGATGTCTGATAGCAATTGTTAACCCACCCCCCAGGCCATCCAGAGGTAGCCCCAGGAGGAAAACTTGGGGAAGCAGACCTAGCTGATAGTGTTAACCCAGATTCAATCCAGTCCTTACAGGTTAATTTGGGGACATGTTCATCGTCTGGTTTCTAATATCCTGGCACTCAAGTGTACCTGCACTGTGATACCCAGCACTCCAACCACTGTGAAGGTAACAGGAAAGAGCTACTGGATTCATCACTCCTGTGGAGACAGCGTGTGAGGACTTTGGACTTTCAGATTTCCAGAAAAACGGACTTTGAAATTATTAGGTCCCAAAAAGGAGGTTTGTGTGTCACCCTATGTCACTTTTGTACAGACCACACTGGAGTAATAAAAGATAGCCTGGCAGCTACAGATTGGTGACTTCTATAAAAGAGAGGATCAATACAGTCCAGGTAATGGTTCTTAAATCACAATACCAACCAGTAAAAGTGGCCATCAGTAATGAGTCATGATTGACTCATTTATGTACTAGTGAGAGGGAGGAATGTGAGGTGCATGCCAGGCAGGCACTCTATCACTATGCTAACCTCCTGGCCCCTTGTCCAGATTTTTAAATTTCCAGATCTCTTTCTTAATTTCCACATCTCACCTAAGCTCACAGTTACAGAGTATGGCTCAAGGTAATATTTCTGGCTAGACTTTTAGCCTAACTTTGTTTCTCTGACTTTCCTCTTAATGGATTAAAACTGGATTCTTTCTTTCCCAGCCCTCGAAGCTTGCTATGCCATGTTTATTGTGTGTGCTTGACTGCTTCATTTGCTTTGTCCTGTGAGACAGTGTCTAGATTGTTACAAAGTGCATTTGAACTCCACACAGATAGTAGAGTCCCAGCCAAGCTCCAGGGGTGGCAGGACTATAAAATGCAAGACATACACCTGGCTGTAGGTGCAATGCTGGGGTCAGCCCAGCAGAGGGGACACAGTTCCACTCTGAGTAGGCTCCACAGAACCTTGACTGGACAGAGCTTTCAGAAGAAGCCTGCCTGGTGGTGTTGGAAGATCCAGAATGTAGTGGAATCCTGAGTAGGATGGGTGGGAGGTATTTTCAGACATGTGATAGCACACTCGCAGGGGAAATAACATTGCTTGATTAGGAACTACAAGCACATTACATAACGTGTGGATGTCTTATCTAATGTGGTGAGAAGGAGCCAAGGAAGATAAGACCCCCAAAATGGTAGCAGATGGTGAGCTCCCGAGCTGTGAAAGGTGGTTTTGACTTGATCCTACACATGCCAGGGTACAATATTTCTGGGGATGACAACCTCACAAGCAAGTATATTTCCTAGTAAATTTCGTGGAGTGTGTAATGAATCTTCTAGAGATTTCAGGGCTAAGTGTGACTTTACAGGATTATAAACATCAGATTCAAAAGCAGCTATGAATATAGTGTTCTCTATTCTACCTCTTACCACCAACACCAGAAATATTTGAATTTAATTTCCATGTTACAATTTCACCACAAATCATATGAATCTTACTAGTGACTGTCCTAGAGGCTATATCCATCTTTCTTGAGGACAGCTGGGGTCTCTTGTATACTCAATTTCTTTGTAAAATCCCTACCTGTTAATCATACTTCTTTTTGTAAGCTCTCTGAGCAAGACTTAAAAGTTGTGACCCTTTTAAATAATATAAGCATTCAAAAGTTCTTGCTCAGATTTCAATTCCAAACATAAGCCAACTATTTTTACCTAGACATTCTGTGAGTATGAAAAATTGCTGGAACAATTTAAGATAAACCTTTCTACTTGCAATTGGCATCAGATGACAATATGTGAATTGTACTTTTTTGTCTCTGTGTATTTTTTCATTCCATCTTTTCCAAGTCATACTGCATTGGAGAAAAGAATGAGAATTCACCCCAGTTGGACTTTTATGCACTTCCTGAAAGATTACTGGGCCAAATTCACCACATTCTGACTGAGATGATAGGCCCAACTTACTCTCATAACTAACAGTCTGGATTTATTTTCCCTTGGCTCTCTTCCAAGCTATTATTTTGCTGGCAGTAAGAGAAATGGATTCATTGAACTATCAGATAATATTTTGGAACCAGCATTGGACTCTCATGAATCCCAGCTTGAAATGATCAGCAAGGTTATCAAAGTTGCAATATTTTGTCTTTTATAAATCCCTGGAAATGATTGTAAATTCTGACGAAGGAATTTAGTGGCTCAGCTAGAACAATGCATTATGATTTAATCCTTGTTTTGCAACTGATTAGCCTAAACTACCTTCCAGTTCATATCTGTGATTTCAAAGAAAATGTTTAACATGAGATTAAGCAAATAACTCCAGTTAGAAAATCCTTTGTAATTGTGTTCACATCTCTCAAAGCACATGGTTCTTGTTAGGGAAGGCTGCCCTTGCCTGTAGTAGAGTTTTTGGTATTTGTTCCTCTTCTCATTACTGCTGTAGTTCAAATTGGCTGCGAGCGTGACATGGAGCTGAACTTCCTGCAGTGGATTATTGGGAAGTGGCGACCCTTTCATGCAGATGAAGTCAGTGAGTATTTGGGTAGAGAAGTGGCCAGTGTATCTCCAAGCTAGCAGTAGGTGTTGCAGGTGAGAATTCTGACGCACTTTTAACATTCCATATGTCACACCCTTTTGATGAGCTTTCACCTTAAGAGCAATGGCAGAATTGCTAGAGCCAAGGCTCTATGCCAGCGATGGTAGGAAAGGAAGCTCTTCAGTGTGGGAGATCATTCTTACACTGGAATGGGATTTTTACTCAGGTTCCCTCCAAAAGCCTGGAAAGATTATTTAAATTAGGAAGTGGAGAGTTAAGTTAGCATTTTGTTTTGCTCAGTGATCTAAAAACTAAAGAGTCACCAGTGAGGCGCCAGCCATGGCCACAGAGCCAGCTCTTATTGTGGGAACAATGGCAGCACTGGGTGAAGGCAAATACCTCTATGGACCCAGAAAGAAGTAGAAAGAATCCAGTGAGGAAATCAGGTGAGGTAGATGTTGTAGGTAGGGGAGGACCTCAGGGACAGCCATGGAGAAAGAAGCAAGTCACTACAACACTCCACCAGGAGATGAAAGGACAGCCATGGAAGGAAGGCTTGAAATGAGCTCAGAATCCCTCCAGTCCCAGCGGGGAGATCTTGCTGTGTGCTGTGCATGGTGATGGCTAAGGCTCTCTCTCTTTATGAATTCACAACAGGCTCACAGAAGTAACAGTGTATGCTCTCCCTCTCCCTTCTCAGCACTGGGTGTACTGATGAGGCATCCCCCACCCTCTTTGTTCTGAGACTTAGTTCTCAGCTCAGACTGAAGCCTAGCTCATGGGCAATCCATAAAGTAACTAATAACCTGTAGTTGAATGACTTAACAAAACCCTGGGCAAGGAAATTCGGAAACTTCTAGAGACAATGGTCGCCCTGTCTCATTATTGACTGTTTTTTGAACTTCCTCCTGAATGGATGAGAACCAATGAACATAGTGTAGGGAGGAGAGGGGGGAGGTGGGGAGGAGAGAGGAGGAGAGGAGAGGGGGAGGAAGGCAGAGTGAGAAGAAGAAGGGAGAGGGAGGAGAATGGGGAAAGGGAGGAAGAGAAGGGGTCTTGGCCTCATTTCTAGCTCCAGTCCCCTCTTCTGAAATCCATGTACCACCTCTGCCTGGAAGTCATGGCCCTTCCACTTGCAGTGAAACCTTAGCTCCTCACTCCTCTCCTCATTCTAATTTTGTCAGCCAAGCCTGCTTCCATTCTTCCAACCTCCAAATACGAAAACGGTTTCAATTCCTCTTTTAAAATTCTCCATATTATCCATTTTTCATAACTGTGATGAGATTCTTGAGGTAGGCTAACTTCATAAAGAAAAAAAAAAGTTTGCAGTTCTAGGGGTTCAATTATATCAGCGTCCGCTCAGCTGTGATGAAGATTTCCTGGCAGAGAGCGGTACAGTGGTGGAAACCTCTGCTTGAGCAAGATACCTCATCTCAAGACACAAAGCCAGAGGGTGACCAGGGTCCCACAATTTCCCAAGGACACCCCTCAATAACCTACTGATAATCCAGCAGTTTCCATTCCTTAACAGAACTGCACTGGGGTTAACATGAACTCTTGTGGCCAAGTCATCTTCACCTTATAGCAGTGTCACCAAAACCATGCCTTAAAATGATCAGCAATTAAGCCAGCCATGGATGGCTCATACCTGTAATTGTAACTACTCAGGAAGCTGAGGATCTGCGGATTATGGTTAAAAGCTAGCCCAGGTAGAGAAGAGTCTGTGAGGCGCCAGGAGTTTGGCCTAGTGGTAGAGTGCTTGCCTAGCATGAACGAAGACCCGGGTTCAATTCCTTGGTACCACATACTTAGAAAAAGCCCTAAGTGGTGCTGAGGCTCAAGTGGTAGAGCTCTAGCCTTGAGAAAAATTCAAGGACAGTGCTCAGGCCCTGAGCTTAAGCCCAGGACTGTTAGTCAGGGAGCTTGACTTCTGGGCCTGGGTGCTGTCCCTGAGCTCTTCCACTCAAGGCTAGTGCTCTACCATGTTGAGCCACAGTGCCACTTCCACTTTTCTAGTGGTTAATTGGAAATTAGAGTCTCATGGTCTTTAGTGCCCAGGCTGGCTTTGAACCGCCATCCTCAGATCTCAGCCTCCTGAATAGCTAGGATTATAGGTGTGAGCTGGCTGTGAGACTCTTATCTCCAAACTAAAAATGGCACTGTGTATCAAGTGACAGTACTATCCTTGAGCAGAAAAGCTCAAGGACAGTGCCCAGGAACAGCACACACAAAACTAATTGTCAATAATTAATGATCAGCTATTATAACTATAGTTAAAAACCTAAGGGCTTTTTCTTGCTTGCTACTGAATAATCACAATGGAACCTACATCATCTCCCCTGGGACACCGTGGCTCTCATCAGCCCATGTGTTATAGGAACTTCTACTTGTTCTTCAGCTGTTTTTGAAATTGAATCTGCTTTCCATTGTATAATTGTCTAGACCAGGCTCATGTCTAGTCCAGCCTGTCTAGACCAGGCTCTGATCAAGGCTAGTGGTTCCTAATATCTGAATAATAAAAATAAATAAAAACAACATCACTTGTAGCTGGGCACAGTGACTCACGCCTATAATCCTAGTATCTCAGGAGATTCAAATTAAGAAAACCGTAATTCGAGATAAGCTTAGGCAACAAAGGTCTGTGAGACCTCATTGAAATGGATAAAAATCTAGCTCTGGTAACATACACCTGTCATTCAAGCTGTGTGGGAAATAAAAAAGGAGGATCACAGTCCAAGCCCTCCAGGAAAAAAATTGAGACTATTTTCATAAAGTAGCAAAAAGGAAAAGGGCTGGCAGACATGGCTCAAGTGCCAGAATGCTTGCCTAGCAAATCCAAGGACCTGAGTTCAAACCCCAGTATCACCAAACAACATCATTTTTGAGTAACTAAGCCCCAACTCTGGCCAAAGTCTATTTAGCTCTAGTTCATTTCCACACCAACACCATGTCTTAGGTGGCAGACTCTCCCTGTCAGCCTTGCTAATTTCCCTCTTTACGTAAAGCCTATTTTTAGCTCCCCACTCTGCTAAAGTGAATCTTAGTAGCTCTGACTGCTAGCACCTTTGAATAGTTTTGAGCTACATATTTTATTGATTCATTGTGGGCATTCAATACACACTTGAATTAAATCACATTCTGTGAGATAAAACTCAGTCTTCTTCATGTGTGAAAGAATTGCCCCTTCAACTATAATGTAAGGTCTTTGAATTTAATAAACATCAGCTGACTTAAATGAACTGACTCTTACATTAGAAATATAGATCAAATAATTTAAAATTTTAAGCTCTCTGTTTGGTCATGGTCTATCAAAAAGCATATTTAAACAAAAAGGTAAATTATGCAAACATTTCTCTTCTGTGGTTCATTTGAAAGGAGAATGGATGGGTTTCCCACCTTCTTTCCCCCTGGAGTATAGGATATGTGGATGAGTTCAGCTTTTTCCTTTCTTTGTTACTGGGGGTTAAACACAGGGCCTGACATAGGCTGTGTCCTATCCTTTTAGGATAGGTAGCAACCCCTTAAGTTGTTATTCTGATCTTTCAACCACATCATTGAATTCATCCTCTGACATGTGGACATTGGGATTTGCTTTATGGTGCATGAAATGGTTCTCTGTGGTCAGGCTACCTATCAACCAAGGGGTATCTGCCAATCAGAGATGATCGTGCATTCAGGGGCATCTTGAGACTGTCTTCAACTACTGGGAGAGGTCATCCCCAACGGCTGGGATCATTCTGGTCAAGGTCTGGCTCTTGTAGATTCCGATGCAATAGAGAATGTTCTCCTCAGTATAGAAAGTTCCTCTGGGCAAGCTCAGCCCAGAGTGAACTTAGTACATTACCCAATGTCAGACTAAAGAGAGGAATCACTTGCTTTCCCCAAGATAGCTTTGGTTTTATGACTCTTAAAATTTTCCAAAACACTTCAAAGAATGTCACCAAATTATTTTTAAGTTAACTCATTCCAATTTAGGTCAATTAAAATAAAAGAAAAATCACACTCCTTTCTTCTTGCCTGCAAAGAGGGAAAACTCTTATTGTTTCTATCTTTGAAGAGCTTTCTTGAACAGGGCTAAAAATAGAACCCATTGTAAGAACTCACACATCTTTCTTCCTCCAGTGATAATCCTGTGCACAGAAATGGTCTCTAACAACCTCTCGGTGCTCTTGGTCCCTGGTGGTACTCTAGTGTTGAGCCACAGATTCAAGTCCCTTTATAAGCTCTTCTTTTGTGTTTTTCTGCTTTCTCTGTTGAGACTCAGGTGCCCTTCCAGGGCCTGGAAGCCAAGGTCAGCTGGGGAAAATCACAAAGCACAGGGATGAAATTGGAATGCTAACAGGAAATGTCACCAGGCCTTGGCTCCTTATAAAAGATTGAACGGGAATTCCAGCCATTTTCCCCTTTCTTGGAACTCATCTGCCTCTATATATAATGACTGGAGAAAGGACCAAAGGCATTAAATAAACAAACAACCAAACACTACAACATCCCAGTAACTTCAGATCCAAAGGACTTAGGACCATAGGGAGCCTATATTTTTTTTTTCTGTACCAAGCCTAGAGCCCTCAGGTTAAATAACACAGACCCAGGATGGGTGTGATGACTTTCCCTGGAACAGGAGCAGTAGCTAGCAAAGGAAAATGTAGTTCACAAGTCCCACCTCCCTGTGGAAGCTACCATTTCCTCTTTCTCTTTTCTGTAGCCATCCAGGGCAGTCTCCTGGAAGGCAGAGATGGCCATACCACTCCCTTCTCAATGAGAAGTGCCCAGAACACCAGTTGATCACCTTGCATAAACTACTCTGCCGTAGCAAACTTGGAAGGCAAGGCACAGCAAGATCCCGTAGCTGACTCAGGGCCATCACCATGCATAATGATGGAGCCTGGAAGACTGTCTACATCCTACCTCCTCAGATAGCTTTGGCCCTGAGCACTGTGGGGAATTCACCTCTTCCCATGCATCATAGAAGATAATTTTTTTTTTAATAGTGAAGAGCTAACTTTGCTTTTAAAATAACAACCCGTTGCCATTTCCTCATCACGCTTTCGTCCTGCAATGGTTCCAATCTGTTGTTTGGTTTTCATGTGTAGCATTTAAGTTTCCAAGACGCAGCACCATTTATCATAATGTTAAACAAATAAGCCCAAGTACAAACACACACACACACACACACACACACACACACACACACACACACACGTGCGCGCGCGCCATGTGGATTTATTTATTCTTGGCCAAGAGGCTTTCCTATTCTCAGGCATAGGGAGAGAAAGCCCAGCAGCCTACTTCAGCAAATATAACCACCACAAAAATATATTAAACATATACCGGGAGAAGTGGGCCAGCTCTGCTCCCACCCCTTGCTTGGATTAAGAAGAGAGAACTTGGCTTTGAAGATCATCCAGATCTGTTGAAGGCTGCCCTGCTCCAAGGCACTTCAGGTTTGCAGTGTTGGCCACAAACATAAAATCATAGGTGGACAAGTAACTCATTCTCAAAGAAGCATTCTCTTAGGTCTTTATTTGCACAGCCCAAAGCCTGTGCTTTCCCACATTGATCCCATAAAAACGTGTGGTCAAAAACAAGGATTCTTACTTCCAGCTTGTTCCAAAATCAGGCAGTGCCTGATCCTGCATAAAGTGAAGTGGGCAGGAAAGATGAGAGAACTTCCTTGATGGAGCACTAGAAAAGGAGTCAAAGTGAACTACTAAAGTGCTATCTTTAGTGGTAGGGAAAGGTTGTGGAGGCTTAGTTCTAGCTCTGACTCACCTATGACTGCACACATGCATCCTGCTAATGCCTTTTTAGCTTTTGAAATTTCAGACATGGCAATGATGTACAGAAGCCTTAAGCACAGATCTCCTTGGCTGTTGACCACCCAGCCTCACCTGTGCCTCACGTGGGTAGAGGTGGAGAAGGACATCAGTACCCGGGGCCTTCTGAGTCCTCCTAGCCAGTGCCACAGACCCTTAAAACAAATCCTGCCCCTTACCTCACAAATAAACCTTTTCTGAGGTTAAGAAAAAACTACACAATTAATACCATTTAGTGCCTTTTTGAAAATCATCACTGTGTCTCTGAGATTCAACTCTGGTCTTTCTTGATTAAGTCACTACTTAATCACCTTTGCTGTTGTGCCTTTCAACTCTTGCTGTTAGTGCTGTTATTTATTGATTTTTATTCTTATAGATTCTTATTTATTTTTATAGATTAGCAAATTTACTTGAGGCTACCAACAACACCTCCCTCGCCCTTCCCATCAAGACACGGAATCCGTTTTCTCTGCTTTGGTTTGTTGCTAGCACTATGTCTTACTTTCCCAGTGCTGTTATTTTAAAGGGAGTATTGATTTGGTCTGCATTTGATGCTGCCCTTTCCTTTTCACATCTGCTTCTTACATCTGGCCTTCCCTCCCTCCTTGGAAGCTCTAGTCACTGCTTCAGTAAAGCTTCTCCCGCCATCCCTCAGTTCTGCTGGCTTAAATCTCTTCTTTCTATCCTGCAGCCAGGCTATTCTCTTGTCTGATATCATCTGCCATTTTGATTAAACATTCAAGCATCAGGCTTGAGCCATGTGTTGTGTGCTTCTTTTCTTTTCCTGGCTACATTAAATTTTTTTCTTGGTCATTTGCACTTAGCTATGTTATTGTATGGTGATTCGGTATGCTTTTGTTTATATCTCCACTGCTTGGGTTTAAAGAAATTATTGAATCTAGAGATTTACATTTCTCATCAATTGCAGACTATCCTTGGCTAATTTTTCTTCATTTTGGTCTTCTGCCATTCCCTCCTCACCTTTGCTTAGATCCTAATTACATGGGTTAGGCTTCTGCAGTGTTTCATTTGAGGCTATTCTCTTTTCATTTCTAGTCATGTGTGTGTATGTGCATGCATGCATGTGCGTGCACACGTGCACCTCTACAGCACACACACACACATACACACAGGGTGCATGTGCACTTTAGACGTTCTATGCTTACCACCTTCCAGTTTCTTAATGATCTTTTCTAGTTGTCTGATCTGCTGTCATACTCATCTACTAAATTATCTATTTTAGTATTGTAGTGTTTGGGGTTCTAGAATTCCCCCTTGCTTATTTTCCCCACATGTTTTAGTTCATAGGAACAAATCTTTTTCTTGAACAAATTAATTGTGGTTATTCCAAAATCCATGTCTGATAAATTTGATGTCATGCTCACCTATGGTCTGATTTTATTTTATGCATTTTCTCCTCTTACCTCGGAGGCATTTGGTCGAGTTTCCTGGCAGACTTTTTAATTTGAATGTTATATCTTATTCCACAAAAAAATAACTGGGGCTCTGGAAGATTTTATCTTCCTCCACAATGGGCCCAATATTCTCTGGCAGGCAGGTGGAACAGGGGAAGATATTGGTGGCGTCTACAATTATCACCACTTAGGCTTTGTGAGGGCTCCAATCTTATCTTAAACCCCAGCTCACTGGGCCTGGCAGTGATGATGGCCTGATCTCCAGCAGGCCCAACTCCAGGACCAGAACACCATCCAAATTTCCATTTAGCTTTCCAGCCTGCCAGGAAATGCTTTGTACTGGTTTTCAACCCTCTTCTCCCTCCATCCCTGCCCCAACCGCAAAAATGACTTGAGAACTGGCGAGTTCGAGGAGGAAGTGATATACACACAACAGGCCGGGCTCACTCACTTCCTCCAGAACTGGGTTTCTCACATCCTGTCACGTGGCTAATCCTGGCTTTTATTTTCTCTTTTTGTACTTTGTGGTATCCAGCAGAAGGGCTCTGCAGGACTGGGCTAACTGGTTTCCATTCGGTCCCTCTGCCATATGAGATGCAAGGCCCAAAGTTCTGCAAGATAATAAAATAAAAAGAAGCAAGAAATACTTATTCAGATCAGACAAACGGACCCTCACATGGGGAGTAGGTCACCATTATAATGCATTTCTTCCTTTTCTAGTTCATTCTTGAGTCTTAGCAGCTGTAATTGTTCACGAATCACTTCAAATATCAAAGCTATTTTAGTCTTTTATTTAGCTTAAATGGGTGCTTTTATGACAGGATGTTTCTACCAAAGCTACTCTTCATAGATAGAAGCAAAGGCTTTTGGGGGTAGCTTAAATATATCAATGTGTGGGTGCTACCCCATGCCAGTGGAAGAGAACCTGTGGTGATAGCCATTGTTGCTTCTTTTACACTCCCATAAATGATTTACAGAAAAAGAAACAGAAATGATCATCATGGGAAACACAAAAATTCCCATAAGCACATGAAAAGTCCCTAATATCCTTAGCTGTGGGGGAATGCAAGTAGCAACTACAATGAAATACCATCTCACCCCAGCTAGAATGGTGGTAAACAAGACAAGAGAAAGGATAATCAGGCTGGGAAAGGTGGGGAGAAAAAGGAACTTCCATATGAGTTATGGGAATGTGTGGAAAAGTGTTCTAATATTTCTTCCTCATCATATGTGACAAAATGGATGACACTGGAAGACATCAGATTTACTGCAGTAAACTGGAAGCAGAAAGACAAATATTGTACATCCTCTCTCATTTGGGAAACTAAACAACAACAACAAACACATGACAGAAGAGAGAATCTGAAATCAGAAGACACTTTATTAGGGAGGTGAAGGATAATGGAGTTGACGAGGTGAAAGATAGAAGAAAAGTGAATGGAGATGATGAACATCATAAGTCCAAGTATGAAAATAATCACAGCAGACCCCATTTTTTTACAATTACAAAAAATTACAAAAGTAAAAATTACAAAGTAAAAGGGAAGCAAAATTTTAAGTTGAGCCTCTTATGCAGTCAGATGAAGAAACCGCTGATAAGCAAGGCTGACTAGATACCAGAGCAAATGACATATATAGTTCTTCGTGGCATATCCATCTACATTAAAACAAAACACTGGGGCGTGTGCGCATGTCCACACTCCTTTCCCAGGTGACCAGAACAGTAGCGATGTAGCAAACAGTCTCCATGTGTTTCAGAGTAAAAGCATTCAGTTCATACAAAAAAGAACCCTCTGTCAACCAGGCCCCTGAATAACACTCTTGATGATACTTTTGAGAAATTGTGTCACTTTTCTCCAGCAGCTCCAGCAGTCAATTATTCCTCATTTTGACTAAGTAGTATCCAACTTAAGGCATGACTGTATATATAACTGTATATGCAGTTGAGCAGTCATGAACATACCAAATAGAAAGACATGTCAGAGACAATTTTTTCCTCTCCAAAGCATGGCCCCAAGAAACCATTATTACAATGAAAGTTTCTGACCTCTAACAGTAACAATGAAGTTCCACTTAGGACATAAGCCTTACACTGAGACCTGAAGGAGAAGACATCATCCACTGACTATTTCAAATTTGCTGCCCACCTAAATCATGTCTCCATGTCATTACAGCAATGGGTATGTATAGACAATGTCCTCTTTCAGTAGAACACAAACTTTGGAGATGAGGGGAAGTACACTGCAGCTGCAGGTGATCCTGTTAGACCACTGCAGACATGAAGTTCCCAAGGCCATGCCTCTGGTGTCTCTTTTGAGGCCACAAATGGAGACTTTAATTGTCATATTTACTGGCACTCTGCATAAACAAAGTTCTAACTCAACAGCAAGCTTCATCTGCTGCAAGCACAGCTCCATTCAAAAATTAGATTTGGGGGCCGGAAGTTTGGCCTAGTGGTAGAGTGCTTGTCTAGCATGCATGAAGACCTGGGTTTGATTCCTCGGTACCACATACACAGAAGAAAGCCAGAAGTGGTGCTGAGGCTCAAATGGTAGCTCTCTGACCTTGAGAAAGTCCAAGGACAGTGTTCAGGCCCTGATCTCAAGCCCAGGACTGGCAAAAAAAAAAAAGGAATTAGGTTTTGGAACTAGCTGAAAATTTGGAACTTCCTCAAATATTAAAAGCTTTATATAAAAGATATGTAAAAGTATTTTCTAGGGTTTTTTCTAGTGTTTCAGGAACAACAGCATCTGCAAAAAGACATCACCTATAGGTAAAAGGATAACATTAATGTAACAAACATGACATCCTTTCCTTGGGAAAAAAAATTATGGCCCCAATACTGCCACAATATGACTCTCTTAAGTGCACAAATCCTCAGCCATGTGTGAAGTGAAAGACCTTTACAGGCAGGCTGGCAGAGACTGCACACACAGTTTTCAGTCCTGAGGTGACAGTGCTCTCTAGCTGCATTCAGGGCCTTTTTCCTGTGGTGTCTTAAAAAACATAGCTATAGTCGAGTCAGTGGTTTTGTTGATGGCGGAAGTCCTGATCAAGTACTCAGAGTATGGAGACGGTGGGACTTGCACTGCCAGTGCGGCTACTGAAACTGAATCCGTTACTTCCATGTGAACTGTACTAAGCCTAGGTAGAGATGCCACAGGCTTCTGTTTCCTCTTGATTTCATGTGTACATGATAAACCCCAGTGTATGTTTCCCTGTCTGGAAGAGCAGTGTGCTTGGAGCATCTTTGATGAGAAGCAGCAGTAAGAACATCCAGGGAGTAAAGGGGAGAGAGAGGATTAGACTCATGTGTACAGGCAGAAATGTGAGGAAAATCAGAAGCCAATGCTCTATTCTTTTCTTTCTGTTGGGGGTCACTGATGATGTGGCTTATCCTCTCAGTACCCAGAGTGTTTATGCTGGTCTCCTTCCCAGCCAGTCTTCTTCGCCCCTTCCTATGGCATTGAGCTGCAGCTCCTGGCAGGCGATTCAAATGAGCATGGTACCCAATTCGAGCTGGCAGGGAAGGGAAAAGGAATGTGGGATCTGACAGTTTATCCAGTCCAGAGTCCATTCTTTCTACTTCAGGGCAGTGATCCGGAGCCCACTTGGGTAGAAGATTAGGGACAGTGAATCCTGGGACACATTCTCCTGCTCATCATCCCCTTGCCATCCTTCATCATTGTAAAGAGCCCAGTGTCACCGCTGCTACACAACACTGCTGCCTTCACATTCTGACATGTTCTCATCAGAGCCCTGTTTCTGTTCATCTGCTTCACACTCCATTATTTCTTGAACCTGCAGCTTCTCTCATAGCTCCAATCAGACACCTTCAACTTTTGCTGAGGGCTGGCAGCCACCTCTGACATCACTCAGACAATGTAACCTCAGAAGACTCTCGGCTCTTTTCCAGCAGCAGTGGTTCTCGGCTAAGCCCCCAGCATTTTTCTCAGTGGTCTACCATCCAGCCAGGGACAGGGACCTCTCTAGGCCTTCTGGAGTCCCTTTCTTGAAGGCTTCCTTTTTTCAGGTGCTCTGACCCACAATCTCAGATAGTTCAATGCTCTGCTCTCTGTTCCTTCCTTCCAGCCATACCTGGCTCAGAACTGCAGCAAGTCTGTTCAGCCCCCTACGGGCCACACTCCTGTCCCTCCATGGAGGAGTTCCAGCCCTATACAGGCTGCTCCCCCGAAAGGACTCAGCTCACACACTGTGCTCAGCTTCAGACCTCATTACCAGAAACCCCAGCATCTCTCATGGACACAATGCGAAGACTGAATCACAAAACTTTTTGTGTTGTTCTCATTTTTATGATCTTCCGGAGAGTGTGATTCTACTTCTAATTCCTTTGATTAAATGATCCAATAGGTCTTTACTCCACATTTCTCTTTTATATGCATTATAGTTTTATTGTTTTGCCATAAAACAATGTGATCTGTACATTATAACTTTTTGAAATGGATTGAAGCTCATTTTTGGTTTATTAGACAATCAATTTTAAGATAACAATTACTTCATGGTTCCATGAAATGATTAAATAACCGTTATAAAATCCAATGTTAATTCATTTAGCTGAATTCAATTATATTTTTCAAATTTTCTGTGTTCTTACTTAATTTGGGTCTCATTGATCAGCTAAAAAATAAAAAGTCAAACAATAATCTAAGCTTTATCACCAATATTATGTTGCTACAAAGTTCTTTTCCTTTATGTTTTATAATTTTGTTTTGAATGGCTTGTTTTTGTTTTGCATAAAGGTTCACGCTTTTCATCCTATTTTATAATGCCATCCTAAATTATACCTTTGTGTTATGGTATTTTAGTAATTTAGCATTGATTTATAGATCCATTCAAATTAATTTTGCTCTTTTGTTCTTGCCAGATGTATGATTGCCTACCTTAAAAAAAGAATTCAGACAGTTTTAATTCTAGTAATTGCAAAAAAAAAATGCTTTTTAGATAAATACTATTCAGGAAGACCTGACCAAGAATAGGAGAGATTTCTGAGGTAGCTCTCACTCTCTCCTCTGGGAGGCGAGCCTAGCCATGCCTGGACAACCCAAACCGCCCAGCCTCCTGCCATGTAGAAAGTGATCTTCTCCTTGGTGTCCTCCAGTCAGGGGATGCTTCTACAGAATACATTTTTTCTAAGTACAAGTGAAAGGCCCAATTGTGGTGGTGGGAAAGGACACAGCAGGAAGAGAGGCCTGGGTGAAAGGTAATTATTAGCTAAGCAGCACAGGGAGTGAATGCTGTCCTTTGGGTAAAGCAAGCTGAAGACTGACATAGCATTTGTTTATTATTTGGGGGTATGGAGCCTATAAAACTGGAATCAGGCAGAGTGAAATAATGATGTAGTAACAGCATTCTGACAAGACCAGGGGTGGAGCTTTGGGCTTCTGCCTGGGGTGGGTGGGGCCTGCTAGCATCCAGCTTGGGGCTGGTGGGTGGGGCCTGCTAACATCCAGCTTGGGGCTGGTGGGCAGAGCCTGCCAGAGTCCTGCATGGGGTGGGTGGGGCTGTTTGACCTTGAAGATTGAAGAGACTTGCATTGGCTCAGGTGGGATTTAGTGTTGTGCCACTGGACATGCAGTTTTGTGTGGCCATGAGAGAGATGGATTGTGCCTGCTCCTGGCACCTCTGGGCACAGGTAAGCGGTTGCTGTTGTAATGGCAGGATTGAGCAGGAGGAAGCTTTACGAGAAGTGCTGGCAGGCCAAGGTGGGTGGAAAAGGATCCACCAACCATGGTATCGTCCACCCTCTTTAAAACGTCCATCAAGTCACCTGTTGCCGGTCTTGTTATTATGAGGCCAACGTAGTTTGATGTTATTTTCTGAAGACAAATTGGGCACATCTGCCCTTTGCTGGATGTGTTCAGCTCTTATGCCAGGTGGGTTTGATCAGCACTCTCTTCCCATGCAGACATAGGGCTGTGTGCACTGCTCCCCTTTCTTGTGTCTGCCACTTATTTTTGGTGCACAGTGAGGTGTGCTCACATTTACTTTATGCGTGATTTGGGAGAAGCACTACCATCTGAAAGTTCCAATGGTGATTGTTTTTAAGTTAACAATAGACAAATGATCCAGTAGATATCAAATGGATGTGAAGATGTAGAAGATTTCCTGGTTGGCCACACTTTATTTTTAAAATAATTTCCTTCTTGAGCAACCTAAAGCCAGATGTTCTTTTTGTGTGTGTGTATGTGCATAATGGGATTTGAACTCTAGGCCTGGGCGTTGTCCCTAAGCTCTTCAGCTCAAGGCTACTGCCCTACCCCTTGAGCCACAGCACTACTTCTGGTTTTCTGGTGGTTAACTGGAGATAAGAGTCTCATGGACTTCAGTGCCTGGGCTGGTTTTGAACCTTGATCCTCAGATCTCAGCCTCCCGATTAGCTAGGATTACAGGCTTGAACTACTGTACCTGGATAAGCCAGACTTTCTCACCCAGAGCAATTTAGCCCTGATAAAATACTCACCAGGCTCTGGAAGCATGGCTGATTGTAGTGAAAAGAGGAAGATGATACCAGAGTTATTGCCAAATTTCCTAACACTGTACAGAATGGTCCCCACGCAGAGAATTTTCTGGCCCAAATGGCCATAGAGGAGATGCTGAGAACAGGTGCTGCTCTAGTTAAACTCTTTTGTTTTCCATATAGGGAATGTGAAGCTCCCAGAAGTGAGGACTCCTGCTCAACTCCTGCTCCTCAGTGCCAGAACAAAGGCGATAACCCCAGGCTAGCGCCTGTTCTGAAGAGCATTCTGCTTCCTCAACAGATGTTCCCTTACCACAAGCCACTCCCTGGATATGCCACATAGCCTTGCGTAGGAAATGCCTTTTAATGGAGAGCTGGCAATAGTAGCTTTGTGCATAGTAATTCTGAGCCTGATCCGGTGTGTGCAGCTTCAGGTTTGCAGCTGAATATGTTCAAATAAAATATGGGTGCAACTAAAAAAATCTGCATAAATTAGAATAGTCATGTGAGTAGTAACGTGAGCTCGGCTTTTCTGCAGAAAGTTGACTGTGTAAACCTGGGGAAGAGGAAGTCTCCCTAGAGGTCATCCTATTCTGCTTCTCATTAGTCATGGCCATCCAGAACAATCTGGAGAATTCTTAGAAGGATCATCATTAGACTGTCAGAGGTGTGCTGTAGTGGCCATCATTGTAAGTGTAAGAGCTAATAGAAATTACAACCGTGACCTTAGTGACCTTGAGGTAACAATTGAGTCTCACAAACAGAAAAGGGCTTGCCAAGGAGAACAAAGTGGGCCATGTGGAGAAAGTTATTCTGGGAGAGGATGGAGAAAGGCTTAAGGTTAGAAGGTACTTTAGCATGACAAGAGGTGAATCGAACTTCCCAGGCCTTGACAATCCTTTATAAGGACATGTGATCAGGCATCAGCATTATTCCTGCTGAAGAAGACTGTGGGAGAGGTCTCAAGATTAAACCAAGGAGAATCACTCAACTCTGGAGAATGAATGCCTGCTGGAGAGAAAGGGAAATCAAGCCACCAGGGAAGGATGGGCTGAGAGGAGGCTGTCTGGGTGTTACTTGTTATCCAACAGGCGAGAAAAGGAGAAGAAATAACATTCTTGAATTGGATCAACATTTCTGATACAAAGAAATCTGAGACAAAGAAATCACCAGAATTCAAAAGAAAAACGGAAATTTGGTTGTGAACACTATATGCTATTAATGTCAAAACATGACCTTTTGTTCTAGAATTGAAATTTTCATTTCCTCTTGCACTATTCAAATGGAGCCTTCCTCTTTCTGTTCCAGCTTCCCTAACTCAGTAATGAAGATACCATCTACCTGCCTGCCCAGACTACAGGTCTAGAGGTGATTCTGGATTCCTCATTTCTGCATATTTTCTCATAATCAATTCAATAACAAGTTATATGCATTCTTTTTCTAAAACTATCTAGACCAGAAACACTTGAAATGTGTTCGCCATAATCTTTGTTTGCAAACCCATGTAACTTTTTCTAATTCTATAACCCTCTGCCCTTTATCTGTTCCCTACATAGCTGGAAGAGGGTTTTGTTTTGGTTGTTACTGTTGCCCTGTTTGTCTTTAAAAAAAAAATCAAATCGCATAAGAGTCCTATTCCTACAGATGGCCAAATGTCTCATTACCGTCAATGACACGATAATCATGCCTTAAATTATACCAGAGCAGTTGGCCCCAAAATAACATTGTGGTGTGGTTTTTATTGGTACTCGATTTGTCAATATGACAATGTTCAACAAGGTCAAATAACTTGCCAAGGTCACAAAATTAGATACTACCTAGGCTGTGATTCATGTTGATTTCAAGAGTATGCTGGCTCTTTTTACTCCTTCTCGTTGAGAAAAGGAAATTCATTTTGTCTTTTTTAAGGAAATACTTTTTCATTGTTCTTTTTTTTCCCATTGCTGACTTTTCCCACTGGCACCAGTGAGGATATTTCTTCTTATATTTCAATAACTTTGGATGCCAAATAGCTGTTGTGGTTAAAGTTTTAGCAGTTTCACATTATTATTCAAGAAAATACCAGTAGGAACAAGAAAAATAATCACAGCATTTTGGAGGCTAAGCATCTA